>NC_069116.1:52200255-52563589 GCF_025612915.1 Magallana angulata
TTATCATGGAAACGTCAGAGAAGAACCTAGCAGTGAGAATAGTCCCAGTTCCTGCATTTTGTAGCGTGATAATCACGTGGTTATTTTAAATCATTGGATAGAACTAAAAATTACAACGCAATGTTAAAGGATGTACAGATGCACATTTACTTGGAATAAATGTGGATTTGTTTTTACTTTAATGTTTACTTAATAATATAACAGTTAATAAGGTACAATATATACACAAATCACAAACAGAGTTAATTTTATAAATATATATTTTAAGAATTCTGTTTACTATGGCGGATAAATTGTACCAAATTTAGTGAACATGGAAAAATTATGTAATTAAATACAAAAATAAATAGAAGTCCAATTTATGTAAAAAAAAAAAATGCTTAAATCTTATACATTTGCATTGTAAAGCCAAATGAAGTTACATAATGTGTCAAACTTCCTCTGAATGAATTCAGTACTCTAAATCATGGTACAAAGCAGTGATTTCTGCAGTTCCTTTGGTACAGTTTGAGGACCAAAGATTAAAAAATATCGATTCTTTTGAACACAAAAGGTGTCCTAAGGTGAGCGCAAACTACTTTTTTAAATTATTTTTTTTCTCCTTTTGATACCGCTAGAAAACATTCAACATGCCTATTATAATCAGGCAATATAGGGATTTTCGTGCATGCCTGTAAAAATAATTGTAAAAACACTATTCTAATTCCTTCCAAAACGGTTCTCTTGTTAAATAATAATACCAGAAAATATGCTTTTTTAAACGCCCTTAATAATTTTTTTTCAACTGATATTTTGAGAACGCTTATCCAACATTTAAAAAAGTGAAGATCAAATTGTGCTCAGTGTAATGAAGATGATGCATTTGGATGTCTCAGGTGTAGCAGGACTTCAATTTGACATGGGTGAACCAACACCAGACAATATTGTCCTGTGCTGTCATCGACAAGACTATTATGCCTGTCAACTGTGCCGTAATATCGATATTGAAGAAAGATTGTCGGCAATAAAACAAACATTCCAGCAATATGTTACATCATTGCTGCTAAATCTTGATATCATTTATTCCATAAAGGAAAAAAACCTATTCCCTCCGAAGGAAGAAATTTTATCACTAAATTTCTTCAGCTGAAGTTGTTCATAAAATAAGGTTAAGCTTGATTATCATAATTCAGCTAAGTAAGTGTAGATGTTTATTGTGATGATTTAATATATGAGACAGCGATTATAACTAATGACAATTTGGTCTCCGATGATCTAACCTACAGAATAAATAGATTTATGACCAAATGACTGAGATCGAATAGCCGTGTGAGGTTATACACAGACGAGGCCGCGGCTATGTTAAGGCTGTCCGAAGCTAAATATCTATCGAAAAATGATACTATTTTAATTATCGAAAAATACTTTAACCGAGTGAGATTCTTTAAACTTTTATTACATAAATTAACAGTGAGATCCAACACTATATTTGATGTATTTTTGTGACGTCATATATTTTTCTTAAGCACGTGATGGGTGTATTCTAACACGGTAAATAATCTATAAAAATCGCATCGGCACAAGTGAATAATGACATTAAATCAAAAATATTTTTATGAAAAATCCTTCGATAAGTAATGTATTTTGCAGTTCTTGCTGGGGGTTCATGCAAATATTTCGTTTATTTGAAATATTGTCAAAAAATTTATCACTGCCATCGAAATTAGGCACATTTTTACCTTTTAGGCTCGATTTACACAAAATCGGGTCAATCGGTAGGTTTACCCCAGCAAGATTCACATTGGTACTGATTTTCTCTCCCGATTTCACGTAAAATATACTAAGATTGTTTTTATCTTTCACTTGTGCCAAGCCGTTTTTTATATGCATATACATATCACCATTCATTAGATTACACGTAGCAGGGGGAGTCTCAAAACCATTAGTTTATGAATAGTTATTTACCTATTACGAAGCTTTAAAACTGTTGATTTTTTAAAACTCCATATCGGTGATTTTAATTTTTAGTATCAGTAGTATTTACAACAGTGTCTATGTAAAGGAATGAAACGCTTTCATTAAGCACAATGAATATCACTTATTACGTTACGATACATTCCCTAAGAACGATCGAAAGGAATGCAGATCGTGACGTCAAAGTTAACTATGACGTCATATCTTATGAAGTACAGACAAGTGACTTTCTACATATCGCTGTGAAATTAATAGGGCAGCCTTAACATAGCCGCGGCGGAACCGTGTTCTTTGGGTTATCTTCAATAAATGAGAGATGTGTTCAGAGGTTCCTCTTCCATGACTGAGATATATTGGTGTTCTGGAGTTCCTCTCAATGAATGAGATATGATGGTGTTCGGGGGTTCGTACTCAATAAATGAGATATAACGGTCTTCTGAGGCCCCCCTTCAATGAATGATATATAACAGTGTTCTGAGGTTCCTTCTCAATGAATGAGATAAAACGGTGTTCTGAGGTTCCTCCTAACTGAATGAGACATAACGATGTTCAGAGGTTCTTCAATGCATGAGATATAAGAGTGTTCTGAGGTTCCTCCTCAATGGATGAGATAAAACGGTGTTCTGAGGTTTCCCCTTCACTGAATGATATATACATGTAACAGTGTTCTGAGGTTTCTCCTCAATGATTGAGATTTAACGGTGAGTTTTGTGCTCACTAAATGAAATATAACGGCGTTCTAGGATTCTTCTTTAATGCATGAGATATAACGGTGTTCTGAGGTTCCTCCTCAGTGACTGAGAAATAACAGTGCTCTGAAGTTCCTCTTCAATGAATCAGATCAATAGATTCATTCATTATTATGGGAAAGTGAAACTCCACCGAGTGCACAAGATTCACGGTTTAGGACGAGGCTATGAATGATTATTTTTCTCGCAATATTTTACATTTTAAAAATTAACGATTTCTGACAAATTTCTGCTATGACGTTAAGAAGTCTTTTTTTTTCTTTCACGCGATACAGATTAGGCAATTAAAGAAGAGAGCATATGACAATTTTTTTCAATAAAAATATGCTAAATTGAAATCAACTTAGCAAAACAATTACCTAATCGATGAACTTATTTCACCATTTATCCTTTTCTTACAAAATACGATTTTTATTTACATTTCAAAGCGGCGTATTACACAGTGCAAGACAGAAAAATCTCACAATACTGTCTCAAACTAGATCAACCGATCTCACAACGGTAATAATGCGAGCAACAAGTGTTTTCTGAGGTTTGTCCTAAAAAAAATACCCGGTATAACTGTTTTCTGAAGTTTGTCTTCAATGAAAAAAAGATACAATACTGTTTTGAGGTTCATCCTCAATGAATGAGATATATAGTATTAAGGAATCCATCTTCAATAACTGAGATGTAGCGGTGTCCTGGGGTTCATCTTCAGTGCCTGAGAATATACTGTGTTCTGAGTTCTGTGTTCAATGAATGAGATACTGTGTTGTTTTAAGGTTTATCCTCATTGAATGAGTTAAAGGTATACAACTGTATTATGTGGTTCATCATTAATGAATGAAATACAACGGTGTAACGGTGTTCTGAAGTCTATTCTGAGCCGGGATGTAGAAGTTGCGAAAATGATTTGACAGCGGGTTAGTGTTGATTTTTTGTGATATATGGATGCAATAATGTTTAAAATGTAGAAATAGTAGGTCTGTTACGAAAAGCAGGCAAACTGGAGTCGAAACATGGTTCAAAGCGTAAACCGTCTTTGGTTCCGACATTTGCACGTTTTCCAGAATCAAAATATGAGGGCTTGCAAAGAGAAGTGGATGTAGGCTATGCCTGTCCACTTCTCAAAAGGGAATATTCTGAGGTCCAGTCTCAATGAATGAGATATTATGTTGTTTTGAGGTTTATTCTAAATGAATGAGTTTATATTAATGAGATATAACTGTGTTCTGTGGTTAATCTTCAGTTCATGATATCCTATGTTGTTCCGGTGTTCATGGAAAAGAATCCAAAAGTTTGTTATCATAATAAACTAGGTGGTTAACCAATTAATCATCAGATCTTCCTTAAATTTTTAGAGATGATTTGTTTAGCTATTATTTAGTATAGGAAAAAATCCATACATTTTATAGTTAATGATTATAACATTTTGCTACATCTTTATACAGATATCTCTATTTCGAGGAGGTTAATATTGTCTAACAATGGCAACGACCATCCAGTTCTCTTAAAATTTAAATGTAAATTCTGATGGATGAACATTTTGAATATTAAATATATGAGGCAAAGATCAGACATTGTAACCGAGTTAATGAGACACGTTTGGTCTATGGGGATATATTACCCAGAGAATAAAAAAGAAAAGTTCCTAACCCAGTGACTGAATTAGAACAATACCTCGAGATTATAAAAGCGAACTGTGTTCTAGATAGAACGCAGTTCACTATTCAATTGCGAACTGCGAACTGCGTTCTAAAAACTGATTGCCGGTCTCAGGTTCATCCTCAATGAATGTGATGTCACTGTGTTCTGAAGTCCGTCCTAATTGATAAGATATAACGGTGTTCTGAGGTTTGTCCTTGTAAATAAGATATAACGCTGTTCTAAGATTTGTTCTAAATGTATGAGATACGACGGTGTCCCGAGTTTCATCCTCAATAGACGTGGTTCGGCAATTTTCTGAGGCTTTTACCGAATAAATAGCTTTGAGATTCTTCCTCGATGAATGACATTGAATGTATAGTAGTGTTTTGAAGTTACACTTCAACAAATTAAGTACGACGGTGTAAGATTCTACCTAGAGGAATGACACAAGACAGTACGTGTTCAGAGGTTCTGGCACTATCAAGGAATTTAAAGGGTTATAAAGAACTAACACAAAGATAATGACATAAAAGTGATTTGTGGTTCAAATCAAATTAATGAGATAAATCACCAGCTCGATAAATTAGATAGAAGGGCTTTCCTTCTGAGGCTTATTCACAATGAAAGGCCATTGTTCTAAAGTTCTATATCAATAAATAACATAAAACAAAACTATATGGTTTAATCCCTATCCAGAATCTGTACAATGATCAAAAGTTCAAGAACTGACGTTTTAGCTTATGTATATAGAGCAGTGTAGTTATGTTAATTTTTCAGTGAATGAGAGAGCACAATTCTCTAACTTAAGGTCTTAGATTGCTGTCCTTAAAAATTAAGACCAGGAAATAAGAACAAAAGTTCTAGGAAATAATATAATATTTAGTATCGGAATATGACACAGACAAATTAAGTATTGGTATAAAATTGAGAAAAAATATTGTCTTGGTAGATGTTGATGCAGAAAAGACTTTGTAATGGATTTTATTATAAGATGATTCAACAAATAAAAAAAAGTTTTACCATTTAGTTCAATATACATGTAGCATGGACTTATAATGATCAAGACAAATTTATTAGTAGCAACACACAAACACGGTAATATCTTGTAAATGAAATATAGGATCAACACTTAATGATGAAGCAAATTAATACAAAGAATAACAATAGAATTCAGTTCATGCGTTAATTAATAGAATAATGTGGTTTTATCAGTTAGAATCTGACTGTATCTGTTTATTAAAAAGTCATAAAAAAAATTTATGATGATATTATAATTACGTACAGAATTAAAAGATTCAAATAATCAGTTCATGGAACCGAGTGCCTTTAAAGAGAAGTAACTTCGTCAAACATATAATAAGTAACAGGTTTACCTCTCTTTGTGCTGTGTAATGCCATAATGTCAACATCTTATCATATGCATGCTTGAAAATTATCTTTAAGGTGGATTGGGGCACCTCCATATTTTGTGACGAACTATTTATCGTAATAAACAATAAAATCAAGTGTAATTTCTTACATAGTTTCTATCACAAAACTGTCACCTACTATCGTTGTGCAGTCGGTTAGAGGGTTCACTACGACTCTGTGAGTAATGAGTTCGAGTCTCGTCGGGGATTTTTCTAGGAGATTCTAGGACTGTAAATTATACACACTTTAAAATTAATCAGTCTGTCCAATACGAATAAAAATTAATCAAAAAAAAAAAATCTAACGAAATATGCATTTTATGATATTAACAATTTTAATAAAAAGCCAGCTTTAATAATATAAGGTGCTAGCTGACAACATGTCTTTTGGAAAAATTCACAACTCTTATCTTTATCTTATTATCCTTACAAAACATATAGCAAGATATTTACATTTTCCGGTGTCTTTGTCTGTGATACCACTACGAATCGATTTGGTAATGTATTGTAAAATACATTTCATCAATCTTTATTTTAATGTATTGGTACAATTGCTAAGTACTACAAAACTATAAGGAATAAGGAATCAATCTTTGAATATTATGAGGTGATCAAATACGGTCGGGAGTTATCAAATGTTTCATGAAGCCCTACAGAAGCGTTTTCGGCATATACATGTATAACCATTACATAAATTGTTTGTTACATCTTATCAAAGTACATGTACGTAGGAAACTGAACAAGGGTATTGGTGCTCTACAGTTATTTACTTGATGGCGCCAAAAATAGATGATTCAATGCTATATCATACTCTACCGGCGTTGAACTATATTACATAGAATCCGTTGTAACAAGTGTAAAATATGATAGTTATTTACTGAATGCACCCTTGATATGTATGCTAATGGCGTCTATAACCTCGCACTGTATTTTTAAAGGTTAGTAGGGTAGGACTAACACGATATAGACATTTGTAGGGGCTTTTTTATTTCAGTTTGGTGACATGTTTACTTAATTCTCTCCATGAATGAAATTGTTTATCGAAATGAATAACAGGTTTAGTCCACATCAAACTGAGAATAAATTCATTAATTCTGACTTGTAACCCTTTCCACTGCGGAAAAGAAGGGGGATTTCATTGAGTTTTTTCACATACTACTAGCATATTTCACCTCAACCGCACGTGTAACCATCGGTTTTAAATACAAAGGTAAACAAAGTACACAAAGAAATATGTGTATGAAGTTTCACAGTTGAGAGAGAGAGAGAGAGAGAGAGAGAGAGAGAGAGAGAGAGAGAGAGAGAGAGAGAGAGACCCACTTTTTCCGTCATGTTAATCAATAAAAAAGAATCTAAGTCACATGGATTTTCACTATATATTATTAGAGTAAATGATTTGTATTACAAATGATTTTTGTTTAAAATAACAAGAGAGAGAGAGAGAGGGGCGCTTTGAAGTTGTTATTTTTAAAACTTAAGCCTTAAAGTTTCCACAACAAAATATCAATTTATTTATGGCAGGGATCATCAAGTATATACACAGATTAGAATCAAAAAGTTTGAAGACGTTATGAAATAAGGTTCTATCACCGAAATCTGCGGAGGTGAATATCAATACAAATGTACAAAAGAGGAGGGCTCGCTAGCCAGTTGTGTGGGAGAGAGTTAATCGGATTAAACTCCTCTGTTTACTTCAGAGGAAAAGTCATTAAAGTTCATCTTTTATGATGGGCTAAAATAACTACCTTTAACATTTTACCAATCTTCAGAAGAATATTCATACAAATTTGAAAAAATAAATATATGGAAATTTAGCAAGATCGTTTAGTTGCTGTTTTATTGGGCAAATTGTGTTGAAAAGAGAATTTATTTTAATAGACATTGACCGAAAGATCTCATTTCTTCTTTTGCAAACATAAGAAAATGGTTCAGGAAATAATCATTTTTATTCTGGTGTTATTTTGCGCTGTTGATTACAAAGGTAAGGATCAGTTTTATTTTTAATGTCCACAGAGTTTCGATCATTTCAGTATCGAAATTTAATTGATGTTAACATTCGTTTAAACTGTTATTAATAATACATTGGAAGTCTTGCAGTTGATCACAAGCTGATTGATTCTCTAAAACAATTTATATTTTTTATGACCTTAAGCAAACGTATGCGCGGATTCGGGGGGGGGGGGGGGGGAGGCATGAGAAATTATTGCGTGCGGAAGGTGGGGTGGAAATGATGGCTAGGGAAATTTAGCAAAACAAAATTTCCAGCGGGGAAGGGAGGCATGTAAAAGTATATTGATTGTAATATGAATATTGATATCTGAATGTGGACAAACGGCATATTTTTGGCCATTGACAGTGCATGCTGCCGAGTGTTCGTTTTATTCCGGGTCCGTCTCCTACGTCCGTCAATGTTCAACCGGATGTTGTGAATCAGCGTGCTGTACGGACAATTTTGAAACGTATGTCTGAACTCCAGAACAATTGTTGCTTATTTACAATTAACATCAAGTCAAGGAAAATTCCTTCAGTTCCTCTATGATTTTCTTTACTTTTTAAATTACCGTTAAAAGCAGATACCAGGAGGAACTCACCAAATAACAATCATGCAGTAGCACATGATACATCACTTTCAGTTAAAAAATATTATAAAATGTACTGCACTCTAAATACAATTTCCGGCGAATGTAAATGATTAATTTACATGTATACAAATGATGTGGTGTATTTGCAGTCACTGTTTTGTGGTTCTTGTTTTACTGCTGTAGGTTGGCCATCATTCTCGGCACGGTGTTTGGATGTGTGCTCTTCCTTATCGGATTAATCATTTTGCTGATTTGTTGCACAAAAGACCGATGCTTCCAAAAAGTGAGCCCAAGAAAAGGTTGGGATCTTCTCATCTTATATTCTAGTTGCCTTTAATGTCAAATCGTTTTTTTACCAGTTCTATTCAACCACAGGGAAATGATTTCTAAACAGAAGCTGTAACAGCCAACAACAGTAACCAGTTAACAGACAATAAGGAAAAATCATCAAAGTACTGAGAGTACTCTTTTGAAAATTATCATCATCAATTCTTCCATCATTGATAAGACGATTAATGCAAACATGAATTACACTGTGATTGCCAATATCTAGCTTCAGTGTATTGAAAATTTTAAGAATGTTTAATAAATGTTTTAAACCACACACATCACGTACAGACACTCACTTAAGACAGGGGTCAGGGTTCTTTTTAGGTTCTTTTTGAGGCCCTTTTGTCATGGTCCAATACATGGCAACTCTACGTTACCAAGGCAGTTCCCCACTGTTACTTGAGTTTTTCACCCCTTCTTACGTCCAAATACATACACTTTCTGTTTGGTGAGGAGACTGGACTTTGAATATATTTCTAATTACATTAACTTGACTTTCTCCAGGTATGAAAAATACAGATGAATCGAAGCCTGTGCTGATTGAAGCGGGAAAGTCCGAAGGAAAACGTTGGTCACAGACCACATGTCACGGCAAAGCCGGGTAAAGAGGCCCATTTAACGCTGGATATTCACTTGTTTGTTTATCTTTTTAATTCTAATATTTGCTTGTTTTACACTACCATCTAAATGTTCATTTAAATATTATGTACATGTAATTGATAACAACAAAGAATAAATACTAGTGAAAAGTTTGAACACAGATTGTTAAATTATAGGCATTGAACGATCAACACGCAGGCCACGAGCTCGAATCCGCCCGGGGTTTTTATTCATATTTACTAATTAAATTAATTAAATTTTTGAAAATCATAATATTTTTCCCTTTTCCCCTACCTATTCAACTTGTATATTCGTATACATTACGCTATCTTTCATGGTCAAGTACTTTTCTGCTGACTTGAGAACTATTTACAGGTATGGCGAGCAACCTTAATGATAAAAATTCCCTGAGTCGGTTAATTGATTTCCTGTCACCTTGTAATCGGCGTTGTCGATTTGCAAACGGCTGTCGTCGCACGTAACATCTTAATTTGAAGTTTGAGATTTTATTGTGTTTAAATACAATATTTATTGTCAGTTTACAATGTTAATTAATTGCATGTTTGTACGTGAGTAAAAAGAAGATGGACGAATAAGATTGCGTAAACAGTGGTAAATGCCAATTATTTTCATTGTAAATACAACTTTCAAATTTGAAATTTGCCATTTCAATCTATTTCTTAATATTGCCAATATATATTAGAAACATCATTCTGTATCTCAAGAATTAACCGTATTAAGAAAACTACCCAAATATGTAATCTACTGGCCAAATTCGCATATAGCATTTAAATAATGCAGTCTATTTACCTGAAATAGCTTAATGGTTAGAGCATCAGTCCCTCCTTCTTCTTTCAACATATTATTGGATAATGTACTTTGATAAACACGAATTATTATTTCAATAACTTTTGTTTTGTTTTGGGGGTTGTTTTTTTTTTGGGGGGGGGGGGGCAAAACCCCTGTTGTCCCAATTCAGACTTGGATGGAGTACTAATTTAATGAGTTGACATTTCTATTTTGTTATCAATTTAATTCTAATTTCATTATCGCAGTGGTTTTTGACAGAAATTTCCAAACAAAAGCCACAAACGACCGGCCATGATTTTTATTTAGGAATACGCAAAGTCGTGGCTATTTGAATTAATTTTGTTGTCTAATTTCGTACTTTACGAACGTTTTTTTTTTTGTTCATCTACCAAACAATAATCAAAATCAACAAAAAGATGTTTATAGTTCAGAGATTTTATTGAAGCAGTAGCATTAAGCACGCTTACCATATTTATGTATGATATAAACATATTTAAAATTTCGATATTGTATTAATAATAAACAAAATTGAAAAACAAAAACAGTAGTTTATAGTTTACAAATAGTCTCTGTTTTGAATAAAAACTTCTGTGAAACTTGGGAATTTCGCAGCATAATTTCTTAGTGATATCTTGTACAGTAGCATCAAATATATACACTAGACACGTCCGGAAATTGACCGTTCAATTGAATGCTGTAGGAAGTGAATTATGTAATCTATTTTTCTTTTATTTGCTTAGATTGGATCATATTTAACAAGCACAGGTAATTCTAATAGCAGACTATTTGTTAGCTATACATATAAAGGGTCACAACCTGATATTGACCTATCGTATGGGATATTGACCTATCGTATGGGATATTGACCTATCGTATGGGATATTGACCTATTGTATGGGATATGCTTAAACTCTACACGTTTTCTTTCTTGTAATTTTACTGTATTTGTACAAACCATAATAAATTTGATAAAATATTTAAGCTACACCCGTTTAATATTCGATGCGTGCAAAGCAAACTCGATTAATAATCCCACAAAACAAAGCATGCCCACAAAAATCCAACGCTAATCAGTTTTAACAACAACACAAACAGGCTTATGCAATTGATTTCTTTTCTTATTTTTTCTTAAATTCAAAGAGCAAAGTTACATACCAAGAATGGAGTACATTGGTTTTTTGACAAACTGAAGAATTATCAGTATATTAAAACAGCTTCTTGAAAATAAAATATATTATTTTGTTCCAGCTGATCAGCAATGGCTCAGATCCAAATCAAAAACTCGTTGCCCTTTTTTCTCGCTTGGTGTCTGACATTTGACGCTTAATATGTCTTCATAAAACGCATAAAATTTCATTTTATGTAAGATCTTAAAGTATGTAGAGAGAGGCCTGATCCCACAGTCACAGTGAATCGGATTGTCTCCAAGTTTAATAATAATGTATGGCTGTCTGTTGAGATACACTGGCAGGTCTTCTGGGACGCTGGTTATGTTATTTTTAGTTAGATCGATGATCAGGAAAGGTCGGTTCATTTTTGGATGATCAAAAGAGAACGAAGTTAGAGCGTTTGACGAAAGATCAAGATTTTTCAACGATGGCAAGTATTGTGGCCATCGCTTTAATTTATGTGGAAGGTCGTGTAGTCCAATGGAGAATAACCACAAGGTAGCAAGTTTTGGATATGTCTCGTTATCGGTAAAAGAGTCAAAGAATGAACTTGATAGACTTGTACGGTATGACTCCTCAACTGATTTCAACTGTTTGAACCTGCATTTAAAATGCTTATTCGTTTCTTTATTTTCCTGATGGGCTGCATGATGCATCATAACGATTGCTTCTTCGAGAGAAATGTTTTTAGAAATTACCAGTTCCTGCGATATATTTCTAGAAACTATTTGAACAACTGATTCTTGACCACACACGCTTGATCTATCATATGGTTGATAAACTCGTTCAAAGTATGTTTTCACATCTTTGCGGATTATTACGTTCTCCCGTTTTAGAACCGCTAAGGTGTCCGGATATCTCGATGAAATATCAAGACTCTCGGATATTTCGCCGTCAATGAAACAATCTTTTACAAAAATTGATCGAAGTTTGCGAGCTCGATATGGCAAAGGTAGAAACACACTACCTCCATCTAAACACCAGAGATTTAAATTGACTTCAGTGACATTCCCCTTGATTTCATCCAGCCAAGTTCTAAACTCGACAAATGACCAGTTCGTTGAAACGGAAAATGTACAGTGTATCTTGCTTCCGTTTACATTACAGTTGGTTTCATATTCAGATGAATTTTTAAGGGAGCCATAACAGATATCCAGGACTGCAAGAGATACGAAAACAAAAACGACTGGTGAAGTCATTCTTGATAGATGACGGGATTTTAAACAACCAATGCTGCATGAAATATGGCAAATCAAATTTTTATTGAATATATATATATAGTGTTCAATCCAATAAGAGGTGGGCAGGAGTGATAACAATCTGCAAGGTGCACCTGCTTTTACTCATTGACGAGATGTGTATGTTGATATGTCTGAATCAAGATTATTCTAAAATGGGGGTTAAGGGGGCCAAAATCAAAACTTAAAGCTCGTGGGCAACTTCTCTCACCAGAGCAACAATATTCTTTTATCTAATCTAATTGCTAACTACGTATACTTCTTTTAATATACCTAGAATTTTTTTTTCATTTCACAACGATCGGTAAACAAGTTTCACAACTTTAATACATTAATATCTTTCGTTGACACCGCTGATGTCGTGGGAAGGTCATTGATATGGGGGAAGACCAGAACGCCCGGAGAAAACTCATGCGATCACCATACCATTTCACATATGTAAAAACCGTTAAACTTGAGTCGCAGCGTTTAGAAGAGGGTGCGCTGTCTATATTGCGCTACTTGGACACCTTTACTACATCATGTTTTATGTATTATGGCTTGAGAACTTAAGACCTTTCGGATCCCAGTTTTTAAAGAGTGCGCAGAGAACCTCCTAAGCCCTTGGTCATTTAGGCAAACCATGCTCTTGATTTTGATGACGAACGGAACCAAGATATACTGTTGCAATCCTTTTGATCATCCGAGCCAGAAAATATATTTTACTGCATCTAAAATTATTTCGTTTTCACTGATTCAAGTTTGGGATACCTTCCGCCGTATTCGCCCATATCCTTAAATAAGCTTGGTCTTGTAGGAGTTTAACAGGTACACAATTAGAAGCAAAATACTGTTGTTATCAGTACATGCACAAACAGCTTTTACAAGATAAAGATAGTTCATAACTACCTATATTACGCGAAAACAGGAGTACGAGTTGCTTAATCTGAACGATAAAGAGAGTATTATTGCATTTAGAGATCAGATAACCATAACTTACGTTCATGTTCATGTAGATACAAGAGTAGCCTCATATGTTGTCTTTTTATCTCTTCGTTTTATTACAGATTGCTGTATCAATGATTAATTTTATTTTAACCTGTGTGTTGGGTGTACTGTTAAAATAAACATCAATAAATAAATAATATTGTTAGTACTAGCCTAGTGTGAACAAATAATAAACCATCTAACTTCGACTTTTCCACCCGAGTGTCGAAATAGAAAAAATTATGCCCTGTATGAAAAAAATAACCAGGACCATATAAGCGATGAGCATAATCGTTTAAAAAGCCAAGAAAACGTCAGATATTTTGGACTTAAGGCATAGATACATGATTAATTAACTGACTAACTAAGTTAACGGATACACAAAGTTGAAAATTAGGTAAGTTAGTTTGAACTGTCCTGTGTCATTGGGACATTTAAACAACAAAATGTTCTCTTTGGTGATTCATGCGGGATACATGTACATGTATGAAGGCGGCGACATTTCAAAAAAAGCAACATAACCCGCGTTGCGGGTTGTGTATTTTTTTTCTGCTGTGAACGATACCTTCATAACCCACACGAATCAAAGAAAGTATTTTATTGTTTTTATTTACATCTTTCTTTTAACAAAGTAATAAAATTTGTAAAAGGTAAATAAAATTTATTTAATTACTGTTATTATACATCAGTACGTTAACTAAAAGAAACAGCCAAATAGTCTCTTATGGGAGTTGAGTCTGACATCATTATGATTATTTTGTGCAGTCCGTGATTTCTTTCAGGTCGCTGTAGGTTTAGTTAAATGGATAATCGGGGCGGGTAGATTTCAGTCTGGCTGTTTCTACAGCGCTATATATATAAATTTTCGGAAGAAATAAAGGAAATCATATAATTGTTAGATGTAAATATATGAAATTAAATGTATGCATCAAACATTTAATTATATGCAAAGTCGCGCTGAAAATTGTTTATCATTTTAAGTAATTCTAAGTTTTTAGAAGTTCCAAATTCAGCTCAAAAAATGCGCTTAAGTTGTTTTTATAAAAACTGTAGACTCACTTTAACTTTTTAAAAGTAAAATTGATATATTTGATGAAAGTAAAATTATAGGGTATGTTGTTTTCAATATCGTGTAATCAAAGTATGAATATTTTTTATTTCTTTTCTAAATCTTTATAATGCATAATTTATTTTAACTACACAACTCATTAAAAATCAAATCAAAATTTTATATTAAAGATTTAGAATCTGAATTTAATACCATATTTTCATTCATAGCTCTTCGTTTCGAAAAAGTTAATTCTAAAGTCTGAAAACGGACACATAACCAATTTAATTTGGCCATT
This sequence comes from Magallana angulata, assembly GCF_025612915.1. Classification (NCBI taxonomy): domain Eukaryota; kingdom Metazoa; phylum Mollusca; class Bivalvia; order Ostreida; family Ostreidae; genus Magallana; species Magallana angulata. Next base: position 52,215,037 of record NC_069116.1, read on the forward strand.
TAACATCGTTTGTTATTATATTAAGTTTTTTTAACGCTTTTAACACTAGCATTTTAATGTTTACAATATTATGTACATGTAAACAATAGAATCGTTTCAACAAAAGCTTGGACTTTGGACAGTACGTGAATTTGATGAAGGAGACCATGCTTTACTTTCCAGTCATTGGCTAATATGTAGATATGAATACATTGAACGCAATGACACTCGTCCGACTTCATCCAGGGATGTATATTTCGTTTAAACAGTGTTAATTTTACACAACAAAGCAGACCTGGGTTTTGACACTCCATACATATTAATGAGCTTTTTTTTTGGCTATCAAATTTGAATTCATCAGGTGGCAGTAAACAGAAAATTTACAACATGACAACATGTAAATTTTGTATCTTCTGCCATCCGTTAAATTCAAAATTTACAACAAGACTATAAGAAAGAAGGTCAATATTTGAAAGCATCTATTGATGAGCTAACTACATGTAGAGAGTAACATCCAACCAAAAGTCGGTGCACTTTTCAACACAGTTCTAATATGAATGATTAAATTCTTTTAAACAAATTGAACACCAATTTTTTTTAAATGAAAGATTATAAAATTCTAACGAGAGTTTTAAAGAAGTGTTATCTTTTTAAATCTTGACAAAATCAGCAGATTTACGTTAATACGTTTGATTACTGAGTTTTGATTTTTTTTCCAAGTTCCATTATATTTTTGAAAGTATGACCAGTTCTGTCTGGAGTAGGAATGATGTATATACATGTAAAAAAAAAATGCTAGTTGTAATTTAATCGGTTATATTTAGAACGTATTTAAGCGCAGTCAGTTCGGTAAGATTGAGTCATTTTCAGCTATTTTTCATGTTCATGTAATTATCATTACAGATTGTATTGGATATGAATAGGAAATGACATAAAATTGAAGTATAGAATAAGGCACATTAAGCAAATTCAAATCCACGTACACCTGGCATTACCTGCCAAAACTAATTTTCCAATAAAACATGGTATACGATATAATCTGATATGTGAAGAATATCCAGGTATTTTACACGTTTTTTTTAACTGCCTATACCAAACAGTTCCACAGAAATTATAGCTATTTTATTCCAAGTCTTATACGATTATAAATTTTTGAAAACTGCTCAAGCTATTCGATAGAAAATCGTTTGTTGTAAACAAGCAATGGCAAACTCGTACATATTCCTAACCCAATAACACATGGAATACCCACAAAACACTATACTCTGCCAAGTGTTTCTGGTTCCATCATTTTTTACTTAATATTTCGATAATCGTAAATACAATACCTTTGTACCCAAACTACGTCCATCCACTAGAATGACAAAAAGTCCATGATAATACAATGGGTACGAACATCTTTACATGCTTTTGTTTTTCTGGTATGATCTTTAGGTATGTAGAGAGTTGTTTGATATTACAGTCACCATGAATTGGATTGTCGTAAAGTCTTACAAATACAAGAGTTATTCCGTTGGGATAATTTGGCAGATCATCTGGGACACTAATTATGTTATTTTCAGACAGATCGATCGACAAATTGGGTTGATTGGTGTCCTGAATGACGATAGAGCGTTAGACGAAAGATCAAGTCTTCTCAACAACGGGAAGCGTGGTGACCAATGCTTTAACTGCTGTGGAAGGTCATGTAATCTGATGGAATTAAAATTTAAGTTGACAAGAGATGGATACTTGTGATCATCTGTTAATATTTCAAAGAATGACCTCGAAAGAACTGAATCCTGTGAATCGTCCAGAAATACCATATTTTTGTACATGCACGTAAATTTCAATTTGTTAAATAAAGCGGCCATCAGTTCATCACTGATTTTTTTACTTCCTTTTATTTAAATGAAGTATTATTAAAACAACACGTGGAGTGATAACGTATAATTTTTATTTGCAAATTGCGGCAATACATATTTAGCAAAGATTAATTTGATTTCAATCGATGAAACAACACAGAAGAAATAACCAAAAATAGAACCACCGGAATATCAAACATTCGACAAAAAAAAAAGCAAAGATAACATGACACGCTTATTCATTAAAATCAAAATCATTACAGCAATCATGCTTAACAATAATCAAATTTCAGATTCTTAACGCATATTCCTTCTTTCGTACTTGGTGAATTACATTTGACGTCGGATAAATAATGAAACTGAGGAGCGATTGCCTGCAATGATATCAAATACTGAGAAAGCGCACGTGCTTTACAGTCGCAGTGGATAGGATTCCCCAACAAGTTGATTACAAGGGGCGTTTTTCCATTCAAATAGGTTGGCAGATCCGCAGGTACGCTTGTGATGTTGTTATTTGCCAGACTGATGTAGACAAAGTCTTGGTTGACATCCGGATGATCAAAGGAAAACGATTTTATATTGTCATTAGAAAGATCTAATTCACGCAAAGCTGGAAAATGCTTCCACCATTTGCTCAGCTGGCGTGGAAGATGATTTATATTGTTTGATGAATAGTTAAATCTTGTCAGGCTTGGATACAAGGAATTTTCTGTAATATCGTCAAAGACATATTTACCCACCTTGTCTTTTCCTGTTGATTCTATTTCAATGTAATCTGGATAGTTACATACAAAAGTGCGGTTTTTTATGTTTGGTAATATGGCATCTGATACAGCCTCCATTTTCTCTAGCGAGGGCATTGTAGTTATTGGATGAAAAGAGAACTTAATGTTTTTGTCAATGGTACGTACATATGTTTCATGTCCACAATGAACAGACTTTAACTGGGAATCATTTAGCATCATATCATACAGCTGATGGATATCGAACAGGAAAATTGGATCGATGATAGTCAAGTATCTTATTGAATCCGGATATGCAGGTGGATTATAAAATTCGGAATGATATCCGTCAATCACACAATTTTTGATATAAAGATTTTCAAGATTTCTCGCCCGGTATGGAGAGGGCATATAAACTGTTCCGTTGTTAAGGCAGGTAAGTTCCAGACTGACGCTTCCAACAGTCCCTCTGATGTTATCCAGCCATTCCCGAAACTCCAAGAAATTCCACTTATCCTGCACGATGAAGGAACAGTCGATGTCTCCGTATTGGTTTGTTTGACAGTTCTTTTCAAATCCGGTTACTATATCAAATAAAAGACATAGAAACACGCTGGACAATATAAAAACTGCGAAACCTTTGTGTTGGTAGTTTGAAATCATTGCTGATAGCAAACAGATATTCAATATTGTAGATTGCAATAAGAAATATTGTGATAAAATGGAAAAAACTGTTTGGGTTTTTATAGAGACTGTAGGTTCACTTTTTTATTAAAATTTAAAGGATCCTGATAAAAAAAAAAAGGCGGAGGTGAAGATAACATTGATTATTCACAAATTATTACAATATTGAACAAGAAGAATAAATTACCTCATCCCCATCCCTGTTCTTTTTACTTTGTACTCCTGCAGTCGTCCTCCATCGCAAAATGTTGAAGAAAGAATTGATTAGGGTTAATAATTATCATAGTATACAGAATTAAATTGAGTATAATTATGTATGTACATGTACATTGAATGTGATAAATTTGTATGTATGTGCAATAAAGGATTTCTGTTGCACAATGTTTGTTTGCATATTTATTAATCATCCACTTCACCTGGAAAAAAAAGACCCAAAACTCTTATTGTGAAAATTGAGGAGATACCGAGTGAAGAAAATCGTTATTTAATTTTACATGTATATGTACATATATTAGAATTTTTTTATCTTGAGATGTATAGTTTAATGATTTAAAAAAGAAAATTAATTTTTAAATATCATAAGAAAGCTTAATGGAATCGTGGCGATCATTTAAAGCTATAGTGATTCCCTCTTAAAAGAAAGCTCTGTATGATGATATAGGAAAACATTTAAATTTTAAAGCTAAAACATATAAAGTTTATCTCTACGTAATAATTGTTTACAATTAAAAATATCATGTATAGAATCATATAAAAACTAAAAGTAAATCTTATGGCTATCCAGCCTCCTTAATTTAATGTCATGCTATTCAACTGATGATAAATGTAACACTATTTTGGAATACATTTTGTAATACATGTATATTAAGCAAAATGTAGAAAAAATCCTTTTTTGTTTGGAAAACCATACCATCTTTTAAAACATTAGCCTGATGTTATTTTTCCTTGTTTGATTTTTAGCGTTAAATGTTGTCTTTAAAGGATTTGTTTTATTTTTAACAAACAAAATTACTTTTTTTTTGTAAATGACTTAAAAAAAGCAAAATGAACGAATAGAAATAAGTACAAAGAGTTAATTTAAGAAAGTAATATGTACTTTGAAATAAAAGCCATTACAGACCACTATAAAGAACTGTATGTTACTGAGTACGTCTATATGATAACCCTCCTTCATATCAATTTCAGATTCGTATATTTTTGCATAAAAATGATCAAAACGATGGTACTAATCATTTCTTTATTGCGTGATTTAATTAAAAAGGATTTAATCTAACACTACCTCATTTTGCAAAAACATGTTTGGAGGCAACGATTCAGCATGAAAATGGGAAAGTTTTTTATTACTCTTTATACATAACAGTAGCTTTTTTTTAAAGGTACATGAGCGTGTTTAATTCAACATATACATAGTCTAAATATTCAATATGCCACTAGTCATCTAAAACACACGTTGTCTTTGTCGTAAGACCTAACTTTGTGTAAATTCTATTTGGATAAAAAAAATCATGTTTATATAAAAATATGCAACATCTTCTCACCTAAAATACTGGAAATTGATTTGTGTAACTTCATAACGCACCCGGCTTTGGAGATTATTTTTGTTAACAAGAACAAAGTTTTTATCTACCGTTAGTTAACGGAGTACATCTTTTATTAAACATATTTATTAGACTACCTAATTTTATTGAAATTAAATCTATGAGATTTTAAACAAACCTAACTGAAAACATTTGAAAAAGGTTGCACTTTCTAGAACATAATGGTATTTTTCATTTTTGGATTTGGATTTTTTTTTACATGGAATTCTCCCTTTCCTTTTTGTATACATGAAGCACCGTATCATATAAACTGGGCATTGTGAAAGCTAGGAAAGACAGGAAAATGAATTACGGCCATTACAATGATTGTTCCAATTTCTTAACCTTTTTACTACTTACCGATATAATTATGTGCACAAAGTGGAAAAAAACTTTGTAATTTGCAAATTTTCAATATGTCAAAAATTAAATTTGTGATTGTATGTCAATTTTCATTAAATGGCTTCTAGCCATACAAAATTGGTGTTTAAATTTTTTTATTGTCAATTTGCGTAAACGTTTTGGAAAAGCCTGACGAGCTACACTGGATTCAGTGGAAACTAATACGTTTAATTAATAATCTCAGATAGTAACTTCTGATGAAGATAAAAATGTACTTTGAATACGATAAGAGCAATGTTACATAACGTTCTATGTACAATATTCTTTTCATTGCTCTGCCTACGATGATCCAATCCAGATATATTAAATCACATCGCCCACAAATCTTTACACAGCAAATTATTTCAAAAGCGATAAATTTAACAATGATTTTTGCATGGTCTACAGTTTTTTTTAAAGATAACATCTTTAACAAGTTTTCTATTAGTTTTAAAATTGTTTAGGGCGCTAACTCCTACGACAAAAGGTGGTGTGTACGGACGATGTGTACTTGAAGTAAAACTGTACTGAGGGACACGTGTTCATTTATACACATTTCATATTGCTGTTCTGTCAGCACGCGCGTTGATAGTTCGTCAATTTTGACAGGTTGCCTTGGTTCGTGTGGCCTAAATGTAGAGGAAGCAGGGAATCTGTAAAGTGGGCCATTTTACAACTGGCTGCCTTTCTTTCATTTTTAAATACTGATAGGCACCTGTACCAAAAGATCTGTTTAAAAATAAGCAGAAGTGATGAGAGAATTTGTCAAAGCTCTCATAAATCAGATTGCCTTTCACTACAATGACGAGGGGGGGGGGGGGGGGGGGGGGGCTAAAAATTATTATTATTTTTTCTTTAAAGTAACATGAAGTGAACACAAATTATGGTTTATAACCAGAACCCAAAATTACTAAAATCAGTATGCATGGTATAAGGTGTCATAAAAACATAACTTATATTTTATATAAATGTCATAAAACATTTTTGAGGTTAGTTTGTTTTGCTCAGAGCATTGATAATTTAATAATTCATTTGTTTATACCTAACATTTTATTCATAACTTGATACAATCCGATATGTTTAAAAATTGTATTGAGTTGAATTACAAATTAAATTTCAAAATATTAAAAAAGAGCATGGATGAAGTTTTTAAATCTTGATATATTTATGCGTATCTAAAGAATGATTTACAGTTATTTTTATAATACATGCGATGCGCCAAATAATCTCATTAAAAAACAAAACAACACTTTTATATATTCTTTCAAATGTGTTTTATTGTCATTCTAATATACATATACTAATATATTCGATTTGATTCGTTGTAGCTTAGAAAAATGTCGGCATTTTTTTTAGTGAATATTAAAAACATTAGTAATAGTAAGAACTAGTAATGGCAGTAGAGATTGCAGTATATAAATAGTGCCTGTTTGGGAGGGTAACAGTTGAAATTGACACCCCGAGAAAACCATTGTCAACCGACGCGAAGCGGAGGTTGACAATGGTTTTCGAGGGGTGTCAATTTCAACTGTTATCCTCCCAAACAGGCACTATTTATTTTGTTATACTGAATGTCTTTTTTAAAATTTTTAAGAAAATTTTACTGCTTTTATATAGGAATAACGTGAATTCTACAGCGAACCGTACGCGCATAATTTTCGCGCATGTAACATTTTTTAATGTTACCCGTTGCCAAGTGCGTTGCTAACGCTGAGGGTAATAGTAAATATTATTAACTGCGTCTTAACCAATCAGATTTCAGTATTTAACATGAAAGTATAACAATAAAAGTTATCAGTGAGTGTTCTTTGTTACATGTGTTTTGGAACAAATAATTCATAAAATGTTGCATTTTGTCTTAAATTGATAAAATATCCTTGTATACTCTGTACTGAAAATCCCCAGATTTCTGACACATTTTCGCATCTTTCTTCATTTCTAATTTAATCATTCAATTTTTTAGACGGGGTCACGTGACCCCGTCTATTGGTTTACTGTCAGCCGAAGTCTGAAACCGGAAGGCACGCGTAGAACACATGAATTAAGCCTACGCGTAAGAAAATAGTGCAGAAAGTGTTCATGCATTTCAGTAAATATGTATTATAAAAACACGCATTAAATCTTTTTAAGTCCTCTGGGTATAAACAAAATTCTATTTAGAAAATAAACAAATAGTTTTATTGATCAAAATATTCTTGCTCGGGTTTAAATGTGGAATGAGTTACGTAACTGAATGCACAGCGCTGTTGACGATTCAGTTGGTGTACGAGCTCATTAATCAATAGAAGAGGTTGATGGTGGAATCGAAATTAAAGTTCCCAAATGCAATGTGCCATTTTTGAAAAGTTGTGAATTTTATTTTGACAATCTTTCACCTTAATACTACCAAACTTCATGCGCAAGCCGAAGTTAAAATCGGGACGGGTTATACACAGATGTTTTACAAAATAAATAGGTGTTTCATTGGCGTCTCGTCTACTTGCGGTATGACTGCTGTTCGTCTCGGAAGGAATTTTGTACAAAGAAAATAATAGGAAGTCTTAATTTGCCTTTTCGTTCGTTGGCTCTTTAGTTGATTAAACTGAATTTAAATTTTAAACAATGCATTGTAAGCAAAATCTTTAATAGATTATACATTTTGGAAGACTTATACATCATATAATAATTACTGTAGAAGCAGAAATATTCGTTGAGGATTTAATTTCGTTATTTTCGTTGGCAGAATGAATCAACGAAATTACATCCATGACGAACTTTTAAAACGAGTCTCAATAAATGCAGAGTTGATATGTAATACACTTTAGGGATAAGGATATGACGAATTTAAATGCCAACGAAATTGTATTTGGTTTATAAACAACGAAATTTTACCCCAACGAAAATATATGCTACTACAGTATATACAATCTTATCGATTGAAGAACCAAGTTAAATGTTAATGTTCGTGTTTTCCGGCTTAGTTGGAATCAGGCTTGGGGTGAATTACTTTGTATAATAATGCATTACATTACCATTTCTTCATGAATTAGGGCATTAAATTACCATTACCATTACTTAATTGTCTTGAAGTAATGCATTACATTACCATTACTTTGTGAAAAGTCATTAAGTTTTTAAAAAGTAATTTAAAAACTAAATAAAGAGTTTTAAATTTGTAAATATTTCATAAATAAAACATGCTTAAAATATTTACAGGTTCATGTTCATGTTCACTACCAGGTTCAAATTTAATGACTTTTACAAGATTGCTGTTGCACTTGTAGTTCTCAAAGTAAGGTTGGTCCCGTAACATTTACACGCTGATGGTGGAGTTGACAATCTCTGTTATTTATGTCTCTGATTTTCGGAGTATGATTTTTAATGAAAGGAACGGTTGTATCGTGTATTCGTGTAGGTGATGCACGAGTTTACACAAAAAAGTAGTAAGTGACGAACGGATTTATTTTTACCTATTAATTTTGCATGAATCGCAAATGAAGAAAATCGTGTGAGATAAGTCGGTCTTAAAAATCAAAATGGCGACCGTGACAAATCTTTTTATTGTCAAAGTTCTTGGAATCTTATTGTAAAAAAATATTTCTAACGCCAGGTGCCTGTGTTTGTTATCGGTATACAAATATTCACTTTGTTTGTTAATTCAGCATTTTAGAGTTTTCGGGGTTTTCATAAAACTTTTACTACGGATACCGTCCGACTTGTGGATTTTCCCTTGGATCACAAAATTGAATAAACCTAATGATTAAAATTATCTGCTTTGATATAGTTGTTTGATTGTCCCGGTTAGTAGTAATTTTTAAAAATTTTCCTTGGGGTCTTATTTTACATAATATACCGTTGTGTCAATTTTCTACATTTATGAAGGCCGGGATTGAGTAAAATTTAGACAAAGTATCAGGCAATTGCAAAAAAGCCGAACTAACATAGATTGTAACAACTAATTCAAAATCATAAATTTTGGAAGCATATTCGAGGAAATCCGGGACAATTACAAATTCAAACTTTCAAGACCCCGTCTTTCATTACTCTCAGTACTTTGATTTATTTCACATTAACCCTAAACGTGTTTTGCAAATATAGCATATGTATTTTTTTATCGCTGACTGAATAGAAGAGACGTGAATCGTGTCGTGTTATATACGATGATTTGTGTGTTGTATACAAACATCGGCAGGAAGTCATAATTCATAAACAGTAAACAAAGCTCCAACACGAACCATTCCATATTGTCCTAAATAGCACAATCATGTAGAGCGTAATTGATAATGGCACTAATCTACTTCATATAACATGGTTGATGCGTATGATACTAGTACAGAAAATATTTGTATGTCGTTGAGAACACTCACAATTTATTCTTATATGCGAAGATTTTTTTTAATATCCTTCCTAATCAATCACTGTTTAAAAAATGCGATATTTCTCCTTGTCTTCTCGTACTTTCATGAAAGGTACATGCATATGAATGGATTAAAAACTGTTTGTCAGGTTACTATCTAGATAAAAAGCATTCATATAGTTTATTAGATACAACCCTGGAAGAAGAACTCTCCTAAAAATGCTAAAAATATGGTTTTTTAAATGTTGTATGAGACACTTTGACAGCGTTTTATCAAACTTTTTAATTACGTCGCAACTTTATTCTAAATGCATTTGTAGAAAGTAAAACTAACTGTTTATGAATTAAATGCATTCTTGGGTTTAATTTATGATAAGTGCTCGTTTTCTCATTATTAATAAAAAATGGTTTAAGTTTGCATAGAAAAATTCTGCATTAGTAGATCTTGCGTTTTCAGTTGCAATTGTTGATTTAAAAATTTAGTTACGCAAGCATTAAAAAAATATAAAAACGTCCTTACGACCTTCCCGAAAGTTAGTTTTCATTGTATGTTCATAAACTGGTTGATTAAACTCAATGACGCTTTCAAAAAATATGCTTTGTATTTTTCCCTGCCAAAAATAACTTTTTTCCCTTTGTTCATCTTGTAGTTGAACTTACTGTATTTATATGTATAATACAACAAAAGAAATGATTTTCTTTTTTTTTCAAATTATTTTAGAAATGTAATTTGAAGTTTAATGGAAGAGTTATGAAATCGAGCAATTGGTTAACGTTCAGATGCTTAATAGAACGAAATCAGTATAGATAGATAACTATTACGAATCAACCGTTATAAAGATGAGGAAAAAATCTCTCTCTCTCTCTCTCTCTCTCTCTCTCTCTCTCTCTCTCTCTCTCTCTCTCTCTCTCATATGAGACGTACAACCTTAATAAGATGCATTGTTTTGTGAATATCAGAAAGAGCATCGTTGTTAATTGCTGGCTGGCAAATAAAGAAGTATTATCAAATGAAAGAATTGAAATAAAAAAGAGCTCAACGGAAATATTAAGAATTCAAAATGAAAGGACAAAGTAACGTTAATTTGTACATAATAGGTTATTTCCCAAACGTATTGATTTCACGATTATCTTGCTCTCATTTCCAAAATTGATAACCGTTAAAGTGATTAATTAGCAACCTGATAAATAACATTCCTGGATTCAATATGTGTACGAAATGCCCCCAGGATAAATAGACGACACAAACACTAAATACGATTTATGAAAACACTTACAATCGCCAAAAACAAATTAAAACGATACTAAGTCTCAATTACTAGTACTATATTGCACAAACATAAAGCAAGTCGAAGTCCTTTGATGTTAATGACTGCAGGTTTTGTCACAATTTACTACAATACTCATTCTAAAATTATGATACTCATTTCTTTCAACAGTTTCTTTTCCAAATACGATTTAAGTGTTATTCATCATCAATTTTAAACTGTTTAAAAGAAAGACTGCCTTTTAAATAAAGGAAAATTACGATAAAATAAAGATTTTTAAACAATTTTTCTTTATGATTTATTTCACGATAAAAGTATAATATATAAATAATAAAACATCAAAATATGATCAAAACAATGATTGGATTAAGAAGACTAAGCAAGGTAACTTGGATTTATACAGTGGATAATAAATAAATTCAAAAGTAAAAATAAAAAAAATAATTGCCGACTTAACACACCTGGAAGTTAACAGTCCGTACCATTCTTCCAGAAAGATTACTTGGCGAATGACATTTAACATTGGAAAGATCCTTAAACTGGGGTACTCTTAGTCGAAGTTTTCTCAGATAAGAGGACAGAGGACTAGCTTTGCAATCGCAGTGAATAGGATTACCCAGTAAGTTAATGAGAATTGGCGTTTTCCCACTCATATACGAGAATAGGTCTTGAGGCACGCTTGTAATGTTGTTATTTACTAAGCTGATGTACAAATACTCCTGGCTGACATCAGGATGTTCGAAGGAAAATGATTTAAGGTTGTTGTTAGAAAGGTCCAGTAGACGCAATGAAGGGAAATAGTTCCACCACTGGTTCAGCTGTCTCGGAAGAGTGGGAAGATAGTTTGAGGAAAAATTAAAAACCTTGAGATTAGGATACACAGAGTGATCGGTCATGGTGTCGAAATGAATTCTGGAAATACTGCTACTGCTAGAATGCTCCAGATACACCAACTCATCAAAATGGCAGGTAAATGCTTGAGCTTTAGATTTCTCGGCCAGTGAGTCGAAGCCATCCTGCAGACGATGTATAGAAGGTGGCGATCTCGTTGGAACGAATTGAAAAGTAACGTTCCTTTGGATGAATCGAATATTAGTTTCTTGTCCACACGTGCTTGATTTTTCTAGTGGGTCATTCAGGTTCATCTCAATCAGCTGATTGATGTCAGTGAGTATAGCGACATCAATGAGGGCCATATCCCGTACCGTGTTGCTGTAGATTGATTTTGTGTTGTATTCAGAGTAATAACCGTCAATCAAACAATTTTTGACGTGTATCTTTCGAAGGTTTCTTGCTCTGAAAGGCCATGGTAAAAAGACAGTTGCTCCATCAAGGCATTCTAAATCAAGTCGGACGTCCGTGACTTTTTCATTCAATTTTTCCAGCCATTTTCGGAATCTTAAAAAGTTCCATTTATTTGGTACGACAAAAGAACAATTTCTTTCGCCCGAAATACCAGTAAGGCAGTTTTTCTCAAATTCAGGCACTGTGTCAATCACAAAACACTTGCTTAAACTAAATGCTACGAAAATTAAAAAACCTGGGATCACAATACGTTTACTTAGCATTTTTGGAATAGAATCTGCAATCTGTCTTTAGTTGTTGTGTGGCTAGGTGCTCGGTAGAATCGGTAATGATGCTATCACCAATTTAGCACCTTATATAATGCCATTCGCGAAATGAGGTCATGTGTTTGTTTTACTGCGCATGTCGACAACCAAATATGTGGGAAACGAAAGAAAATTTACCTATGACGATGTACTTTTCCCCTTTACGTAGGGTAATTAAACAAAGGCATTGCGCGTCACGTCGATAAGTCCCCTTTATTGGTAAATTACTGGTTTTAAATATATCTCAAATGTCATGCCTGTTTCTGTTTTATTTGACATACAGCATGCATAAATAATTTTGTCCTCTCATCGAAAATACATGAACTTTGCATTTATTAATCCCAAACGATGCCTTTCTTTGTGTATCAAAACAAAACATTGTTAAGTCATTTTACCCACCACTTGCATTCAAAATTGCATTATTTATTGATACGAGATTTCCTCAAGGAAACAATTGATTTGACGGGAATTATATCTGTAAGACATTCATTTAAATTTTTAACGGGTACGATTTTTAAAAAAAATCAATTTGATTATATAAAATGCCTATTTTCTTTTTGAAATAACTTGAAGATACATACAATAGTTAATGGAAATACATATACAAATGCTTTTAAATGTAATTAAACTTAACAGGGCTTATAAATGCTCGTATAAAACATTAATCGGACAATGACATGTAAGAATAATAAAAAAAAGAAAATTCGCCATTGATTGATGAGTTAAGTGACTATACATATTCAATTACAAAAATGCTTTTTTTTTGGGGGGGGGTGCATTTTTGTAATTTGAGCTTCGTATATTATTATAAAAAGAATGAAAATATATTGATTCAGCAAATTGTAAGTTTAAAGTATACATGTCGGTAATTTTAAGCGCAAGGCATATGGTTATTTTCAATCATTTTTACATCCATTGTTTTCATAAATATGGCGTGATTGATCGCTCGCTATTTGTCACAATCATAACCTTGGTCCCATTCGTTGATCTGAGAGAAAGAATAATACTGAATCTAATTAAATCAGTTCTTGCTTTTTGTCGCAAAATTTTTCAAATGTATTGAAAATGTTATTTACATAAAAAATTTATATCATTAACAGATTTTTTGAAAGTCAATTTATTTACAAACACGTTAATTTTGTGCTCATGTCATTTACTAAATCTAATATCTAATTAAAAACACAAAGTCAGTATTCAAGCTCAAAGCACAAGATAATTCAAAGTTGACTTGAGGGATTTTGAACCCAGAGTTTTTTTTTCAAACACACGATTACGGAAGGTCTATCAAGGTCCAGGCGTTTAAGAAGAAGGAAATAATCTCCGTGTGTCACGAACCATTTCATCCATCATGCAACTGATCCCGGTGTTTCATGTGGCGAGTTTCACAACAGACCAATTCACACACCAAAACCAATCACTCCGGTACAGCCCTTTCGAACGGATTAGGTGGAAGTGATATAATCATGCATCGGTTTTTGGGTTCCCTTTGTCAACAGTCTTTCTATCAGTGGTTTATTGTTTACGTTTTTGAACGGCTGTTAATATATTTGTTTTTACTTCTGGATGATTATTATTAAGTAAAAAGTTTCAAAGTTTATCCTTTGACGATTCTCAGAATCTTTTAGTTTTAAATCACCAGTAATGTTTTTAACTGTTTAATCTATAATGGTATTTCGTATACTTAATATCATTGCATGTTTCTATTCTTAACTCGCTACGACAATTTTTCATTGATTTTAATGATTTGATTGAACTAATTGTAAATTTTCACAATAGATTTGTTGAAGATAAAATGGTTATGGAATTATTAAAATTCAAATTGGTACCCGTTAAAACTTTGATGAATTTTGATAATTCAATAACCATTACATATGTATCTATTCAACAAATCTATTTTGAAAACAAAGAAAACCATCGACTCGCCAAATGCTTTCCCAAATATTAAATTATAAATAAATTTTAAAATTAAAAATAATTAAAAAAAATGATTTTATATAACATTTGATATTTATGTTACAATAAAATATAAAAAAAAAAATAAGATTGATTGATCTATTTTTACGCTAAAATCACATATTGATTGATTAGCTGAAGTGAACAAATCATCTTTATTTTATTTTTATCTTATCATTTTTACAAAAGTTCTACATGTATATGCAAAATCGTGATAATTCTTTATGTCTTAATTTATTCAGAATCAAGTTTAGTAGATAATGCTTTAGATACAAAGAACCACTCTTCAGATACTAATATTTCCTCGTTAACTGCTCAATATATGTTTAGGATCATACATCTGGATTCGATACATTACTTATTCTACAGATAAATAATTTACATTACTGTTTTAGGGCTTACTCATATTTATACATTTTCAACTGTTCATTGAATAATGAATTTCCTACGGTCATGTTTCTTGATGTTCGCTTTGACTTTACAACTTGTCATTTGTAGCTTAAATGGCACAAAACTTATTTGCATAGAATACATATAGATATAAATGTTAGGATTAGCTTCGGGTCTTTTCCACTGTTTTAGGTACAGAAGACCGCGTAAAGATGACCGGTTTTCCATATTATGTCACCAAGCATCAAAGTTGTCGGGAGCGGAAGTTGATTTGAATAATGACGCCCACAACTGTAAGAGTTCTCTTAATTAATAACCTTATTATTCTAAAATTCAAATTAGACCAAGCACAAGCAAATGAAAATTTTATTTCTCAAAATTTTTCTAATATTGCTTCATGAAATACAATAAAGCAAAATGATATTTTATTCAAACAACTGACTAATCATGATTTGTCAATCAATAGTTCTATATGGTGTCTCTATGGAAATGAAAAAATATACATTTTATTTCAATAAAACAAAGTGTAAAATCAAAACAATAGAATGACATCACAACGCGAACAAATTTTGAATTTAAACATTTTGAGAGTTGGATAAAATTAACACTCCAAAACACCTAAATCAAGAGCTAATTAAAAACGCGTAACGAAATTTATGTTATGATTTTTTAAAAGTTTATTGAATTATTTTTAGTTTTGATTTTTTTATTCAAATAGTCATTACTAATGATGTAATGAACTTTTATAATTTAGGTTTTAATAAATTATAGCTAATAAATATGCCATTAAAACGTAGGCAAAGTGGGTGAAATTATCGTTTAGTATAAGAACTTTTAACTTATATATTAACTTTTATAACCAATCTACTAATATTGGTTTGTTTTGTATTTTAGTAACAGCTTGGCGTAAGTTATAATGTCAAAGAGTGCGAACTTTAATGATTTCCAAAAATGGACGGAGAGTTTTTACTGTAAAGTTAACTTTGATTTGTCACGTACAAAAACATTGTGTACTGTTTATATAAATAGATTTGATAACAAAAAGGGGGTTTAGGTCAACTGGCTGTCCTATAGACTTAGTTTTAATTGGACTGACGTCAATGTATGGGTGAATGATATCAATAACAATGTTTTATGGATATTGAAAATGACAAATTGATTGATATAAAGGTTAAGAAAAGGAAGAGCTTGAATTTTTAGAAAATTTGATTTCCCCCTCAATGAACTAAATATTTAAATCTTAAATGAAATTGATTGGAGTAAAAGACGCGTATATTCTTTCAGGACAATCAAATTGTAATATATTTGGAAAAAATCATTAAATTGTTGCTAATATTTTTTCACTTATTCAAATAATAAGATGTCTTTAAAAAGATCATTCTTGTTTCTTTCTGGCGTTTATTGCCTATATCGACTTTTATTTAAGGAAATGTGGTTACTTTTTTTTATCACGTCTTTAATTTACATGCGAAGTAGTATTTTAAAGATGACTGTATCAAATTGTTTTAATGGTTTAATTTTCAAAAATATATTTAAAAGAGCTCATGATTATACAGATTGCATGCTAATAAGTCACATTGAAATTGTAAAATCGTGGTTGTTTATTTTGCCTAGACATCTCCTGCAGGCATATGCAATAATGAATGCACCGAATCTAGAAATGTACAGGTTTTGTATCATTATTAGTTCTGTAACTTAAAGCCATGGTAATTTGACTGAATGTCAATATATCAGGAATTTTGCTCAAATATTTACAAGTAATTTACAAAAAACGGAAGTTAACTCTTTTTGCCTAAAGAATTTCTAGAAAGTTAATCCAATAAATGATGTGAATCAAGCTTAATGTTAAAACTCCTGATGATAAGAAATTGCTAGATAAAAATAAGTATTAATTTTAGATAAGTGTCAATGATTTTTTTTTTTGCTTCAATATAACGTAACTGTTAAGAGAAACAAAATAAATTGTACCAGAAATTAATACATTTGCACTTAAGAAAGATGGGATGCTATTACTCATTATAGTAAATGCGTGATCTCATACCACCTACTGAATTGTGGGAGAGTTCCTGTAATTATGTCAGTCATCTTAAAGTACTCTTAGGTTCATCATACCAGAAACATCAACAAGTGTATGTGTACGAAAATCTTTGAAAAGCATCTTTATAACCATATCTGTATCTATCAGCATAGTTAATGCAGAACTTTACCTGTTAATGAATACTTATTGTATGATACTAGTTTATCTTTTACTGCATATCAATTATATTGCGTTTGTGTTTTTCTTTGTTTTCAATACCTTCTTATTTTATTTTAAGATGACCCATATTTCACAAATAAATACAAAATAACATTTTCTACAGCATCAAGTAAATTAACAGTTTTTTAAATTTCAACATGTATTAGATTTTCTTTAATCATGAATCCAAATAGAAATAGAAATAGAAATCCAATCATAGGTGCAATAAATGCGAAAAGTATATCGTAAGTGTTAAGGATCCAGACACTAAAAACTATATCCTATGTATATTTGTACACATAGAGATATTGAACTTCAATATGCTGAATGTATGACAATGAAATTAAAAATTTTCACTTTGATTTCAACCACGAGTGCTAAATAGAAATGTTTTCAAAATAATTTATCATAATTTTACCATTTTGTCAGGTGAACAATCCTTTTTACGATAAATAATTATAATGGGACTAAGACACGATATTTGATCAATATTTTATTTTCTATTTTTTTATGTATAAAATGGTTGTCTTGCACATTTTGAATGATTGACCAAAGAATTGATTATTAGTAAAGTTTTAAGAGAGATACAGGGCTAAGAATCCATTGTTTTGCACACAAAGCTCGAGGCTTAACAGGTAAACATGTAATAAAACACGTATGTTTACAAAAACGATACTAGAGCTTTGTTAACTAAAAAAAATTCAAAATCTGTATCTTGCTTAAAACTCAATATTTGACATTCAAATTTTGACAAAGCATTAAATATGCCCAAATTCACCATTCTAATTATTAAAATGGAAAATAAAATATATAATCGTTTTTAAGTCCCTCGAAGTAAATTAGCAGATAGTTTTTGACACATGTTTTGTAAAATCATGAATCAAATGTTTCTTTGCTTCAAATTTCAAGGACTAAACTGTTCATAAAATGTTAAAATGTTCTCGCACTGTGGAACATTGATAGAAGTCAAGGAAGAATAACTCTGAGATTCATGTTCGTTTGGCAAACGGTAGAGGTCAAAACTTACGTCTTTTTGTAGCATATAAAAATTACAATTTGTCTTCTTTTTACAAACCTTTCATAGCGTATTTTAATTTTCTAAAACAAAATTACCTTATTATTACAAATGCAATTTCTCATGTTTATTGATTGCATTTTTTTTCGATGTACTTTTGACTTTGTTTTTAATCCATCAGGGAATACTTGTTTTTAAAAAATATATTTGGCAAATATTTTGTTCGGAAATTAAACAAATAAAATTTCTGAAATGTTTTACCTTTATTATTTATAATAATCTAACATAATGACATCTTTTCACGACTTCTCTCCTCCCCTTTCCATAATGAAACAAAAAAGCCCCTAAAAAATCCAATAAGCAAGTTGGTCTCTTACAAAACGTGACAGCTTGGAGTGGCTTTAAGAACAGGGATTACTTGTTTTCGTGACCTACATTTGTTTTAACATACATTTTAGTCTTCCGACTTTGCTTATACATGTAAAGGAATTATTTCATTACAGAGGTCAACATAAGTGTAAAACAAAACAAGAAGGAAAGAGCGTATGTTAGCTGTAATGATATTGTAGCACAAAAAATAAAGAATGCATCAGTGACACAAATATAAAAAAAAGTTATTATTGTGAAGAAACAAACCTTTTTAAAATTCAAATTTCATACAATTTTAAAACTTTCAAATATTATACGGTAGAACTAAAAGCATGTACCATATTGCACTGTATAGAAATGTTAAAGTGGTATCTTTTGTCTTTTGCTTTTATCTTTCAATCATAAAAGGGTCATGGTGACGATTTTCGTCAAAAATTATTTTGTGTACAATGCTTCAGTAAGTTATTGGTCAACCAATGATACAGATACAGAGCTAACAATTCTTTGTTATGTAAACAAAGCTCGGGTTTTTGTTTTTATTTTGAATTTTAAAAAGAATTTCTAATTTAGACCTAAAGTGAATGTTTCAAATGTTAGGAACTGTTTTGTTGATGTTTAAAAAGAATTAGCTGATAGAATAATACTCTTGAAAAAAACTTTTAACAGCATCTTAAACCAATATAAACAAAAATCGTGACAAGAACCTTGCTTACTTAACAAAGAATCATTAGCTCTGTACCTTGCTTTTAATTCTATGCCTGGCACTCAAACTTTGGTTGATCATTAGAAATGCAGTATAGAAGTATTGTTGTAAATGATAAAAATTTAAAAAGTTATGATAAATAAAATATTGACCATTCCTTTTACAATATACCTGACCATAGTCCACCCCCCCCCCCCCCTCTCCTTTCTTTAACACCAAGGCAAATATTTTATTGCAATGAAGATCTAATTTGAACATATTTTATTATGCAAATATACATTTACAAAAATGGATAAGGCAGCAGGAAATGCCTATTTAAGCCTTCTCCATATTGCAATGAAGATGGTTGTTTTTGACCTGTGAGGTAAATAATAAGAATTTGAAATAAATATAAGAACTGCTATTGCCTAATTATTCTAGTAAGGTTTACAAGCATATTTCCTTTTTCACTTAGAAACTAATGGACACAATGCAGCATTCTGTCTCACTCATATTTGGTTCGTAGCATTTATTTTTCTATATAAATCAACTTGTATTTCGTTTAAATGACTAAAAAATTGTATTTGTGTGTGGTATTTGTAATCAGGAGACTACACGGTAGTATGTATATCTAAAGCCCCAATTGTCCGTTACTGAAACAGCATAAAATTCAAAAGATTGAAATGAACTTTGTGAAATAGAGAATACAAAATGGAAATATGTTATTATTTTCTTTGTCATGATATTGCACATTGATTTTATTTTTAAAAACTTTTGTACTGCAAAACATTAACTAGAGATTAAAACAGCGAAATAAAAAAAAAACATTCTGACAAGTTTTTGTGAATAATTGATATAGGGGCCGTTCATTACTTAACGTCCAAGGTCATTAGTTTGTAAAGAAACGTGTTAATAGCATTTCGAAATGCACTGTTTAAACACCAGAGGGTCATTTCTGGAACATTATTAAAATCTAGTACTTTCTGAAATTTAAATTTTTTAAAATGAGGCTGACTTTTGTTTTCATTGCGAATGTTTTTGCACATTCTAGTATAATACAGTGTAATAAACTTCTTATTAAATTTTTTCGAAATATACTGAACACAATAAACAAAATTGCAACGTGTAGCCAGACTTTTTCTTTTTAATGTAAAAAAAACAATACTCAAAATTTTACTGCTAATTTGATAATTATTCACCCTTTCAAGAAGATTTCAAAATAATGATTACTATGCCAGAGAATAAAAAAACTCGATATCCCTAGTCCAGATAAATGTTTTTAGTTTGCAACATGTTGAAATTTTATATTTTTAATAAATCGATGTCGGGTTTTATCTGAAAATCTCTCAGCATCCTTCCTAATGAGCAGGCAAGGAAGAAATTGAATTTCTTAATTTGAAGCGTTGAAATTGAAAATCAAACTTACCGCAATCACGTAGTAATAAGCAACGAAATATCTTTTTGGAATCTATAACTATAATTTTCTTCTTTTATTAAGACGTCACTTTCTCAATCAAATAAATCATATTCTAATTACAAGAATTTAACATTCATAAAACCATGAATTAAGCTGGTGATTTCTTTTCACATTCTCTCTTTTATTTATTAGCATCGAAATTCTGCAGATTCAATTGACTACCTGTTGGCTCAATTTTCGTCGAATTCGTGGACACCTCTTACAAATCTCACAATACTCCAAGAATTATTGAATTAGGATGATAAAGTTATAAATCCTTTTGTAGGTATAAGATAATACACGAAATCACGACCCAACGAACCAGCAAAATTTAAGCAATCCACAAATATTGGCCCCAACAAATTTTAAAGATTCCACAGTATCAGGAATCTAGTTTTTTCTTTATCAGTTATCAGTTAAAACACAAAATTTTGTCAGAAAAATGATGTCTTTTTACATACAATTAGTCAGAGAGGTAAAATAACATGCTCTTAGGTACTTTCTTGAAAAAAAGTCATAACTATAGACCTTTTACCCTCTTTCATGACAATAATCAAATATTGTAATCACTCTCATGTTTACGGCTCTATTAGCTGTCAATTAAAGATTGAAAGTCAGTGTCAACATCTAAGAATTTCTTTCTAAGAAAGAGATCGCTCACAAAGAATGCTAGTATTTAAAGACTGCAAGGTATGTTTTGTTCTAATTTTCATTGGTAGGGGAGCTTTTGTATGAAAGTATTGGAAATCATAGAAATTTAAAAAGGTAGATTAAAAAAACTCTGTACTTAATAATAGTTAATGGCTTAAACAGTTATGTCTTAAATCTTAAGGTAGTGTCATTTACAAAAAATGGATTATTGGGAATTTAAATTTGTAAATGACAACAATTACAAATTTACAATTACCAAATTTCTACACGACAGTAAATGTACATATGACAGATAATCTGTCTTCTCAAATGGTAGTTAGATTTTTCCAATATTATTGTAAGAAAAATATCAAGAAAAAAACCCCACTGAAAAAGAACGCAGCCAGCTAAATTGAGGCCACAATTCGCTAGAATCAGTGTATTAAACGATTATGTTTGCAATCGGTGTGATGTATTTTGAAAACTTGCATAACACAGATTACAACCCTGATATAAGATCAGCAAGATAGGTATTAATTCCATACTAAGCACACCGAGATTCCTGGAAATTGCATGTTTTATATCATCCCCATACTTCTAAAAATGGACGAAACCCAAATTTTTTTTTCATAAAGTTAGGATAGAGTCCCTCGCGTGACTTCAAGAACTAATAAAGTTTCTTTGTCAACTACTTTGATTTACATCATGTCTATGATATCTTAAAAATTCAAGAATTGTTTATTAAACACAAAGCTAGTCTTAAGGGTTTTCAAAAGAGAACTAGCAAATAAATAAGTATGAAATACACTCTCCGTCCCAAAAAATTAGATATTTTTAGTAAGTTGGAGATGGACTTTCATTAGCATTAATTTAATGTGGCCAATGAGTTCAATTAATATCCAGTATACTGAATTTTGTGCATACCATCCAATTGATAAGTTGCACAAATACAATGCAAAATAGATAAGGTTTTTTTAACAATGAACTTCGTTGTTACTTTGATGTTTTTAATTCTTAAAATAAATTGATGTCGTCTAGCTATTTTATTCAAAAAAATTAAAACGTGCATGTGTTCAAATTTTTGCATTGAAATTATGCAATAATTTTATTTATTAAAATACATTTATTATTTTGTAAAATAAAATCAATCAGAAGTTATGATACATAATAATTGCTGTGTATGAGCAGTTTCATAATACTTAACACACATTTCTTATGGTCAAGAAATTTTACTGGTCTACTTGTTAAGTTGGGTTTTTTTTATCTTGACATTTTTCAACATCTGCTTATAGTACCGCACACGCGCATATTCTGCGAAATGCAGTTTAATTCTCAAAATAATTCAATTTTTAAGACAAAAGGTACATCATTTCACGTGCACAATGCATTCTCTTTTACTTAAGAGTAATTATGCATTATGCAGAGTACCTTCTCACTTGTTTTCAAAATATATCATCATTAAAATATCTGAATTAAAAAGAGCATGTAGAATATATGACTGAAGGATCTTGTTGCACACGGCTGTATTTCGCAATGTATGTACTGAATATTTATGCAGATTATGATATATATTTCATCAAGTTCATCTGGTCTGGTAAACGCAGCGTAGGGACAAATTCAATGAAACTGTGTGATTTAGATGTACTCTGTGGAGAGTTTTGTAAAACAAGTTTACCTTAAGGACGAATGAAAACGGGTTTTTGAAGTTCAAAAACGTTTTAATGCGTAAACACATTTCAGTGTACCTGTAAAGTTTAAAAAAAATAATCTACCGACAAGATATTTTAGAACCTTTTCAAAGAAAAATTAATTTTTATTTTATGAAGGATCATAATGAAAATTTAGGTTTTTTGAGCTTATAAGCGAATCATTACAAATATACAAAATACTTTTTTATTTGATCATAATATACGTTTTGTATCATACCACGTAGTTAAAAACATTTTGATGTTCATTATGTGCAAACAAAGTAAATAAAAAACCATACCGCTTGGATTTCATAAAAAGGCTTTTAAAACTCTCAATAATGCAATTTATGTATTTTAATTTGGTATTTGAAACTATTTTATATAAAATAAGGACTCGTGTGAAATGTTTTAGAAAGTATAATGAAAAGAAATCAAAATAAACGTATTATAGCCTATTTTACATCATTTTAAAACGTTTTAATAGTATAGTTTTTAAAGCAGTATTACGATGTTCACTGGCCTATTATTTAAAATGTTGCTGAAAGAAATCTTTTTTTTTTGTTGGAAAAAAATTGAAAATCACGTTTCCTGTTACATGCATGTACATTGGTTTATTTTAGTGTTAGGTATAGGGAACTCTTGTGATTTTTTGGATGAAAATAAACTGTATTTTACTATGCTGCAAATTTTCCCCCAATGAAAACCAAAGTCTGCCATCTTAATTTGATTTTGTATTTGTGTTAATTAATAGCGAAATTTAAAGCTGCTTGGTCCGATTTTATATCAAATTTTATGCACGCTTTTAAACGATGGCTATGCTTAGTATATGTATAATAATAGACATTGCAGTAGTTTTACCCATCAATTATGCCAAATTTCAATGAAGAAAAATACGTACAAAATTTGCTAACAAAACAAACGACATTAAAAGGTACCGCGTTATTTCGCCTCATGTTAAATTTCACCAGTGACGACGAGACGGGTATGGTTGTATTACGACTTTGACATCCCTTTAAAAGGTCGAAATGATCAGACAAATAACAAATAAACATGTGTACGTTTTGTTCGCTAATATTTCCAAAGTATGCTTTCTTTACAATCGATGCATAGAATGCGGGTTGAATAACCCCAATCATTCGGGGGACGAAACCAAGCGGTTTCCTTTTCTAAATATTCCCTTGATGCATTTTGGTTTGTTTTTTCGTTTGCCCAAAGATAAATTATTTTTATTTACTTTGAATATTTCTAACTTTGAAAGGAGACTGATTCAGCTGGTGTAAACAGGAGAAAGTCCATAACTTTCTAAAATAAATGATTTGTATGGAAACAATTTTGATACTGTAATTACAAAAAAATCGGACCAAGCAGCTTTAAAAAAGAAACCGAAATAGAATTTGAATATGCCTAATTTAGGTTTATTAACTTCATTTTTTTTAAATCTAGCATTGAAATAAGCAGGGTGTGGCAGAAGGTAAAGTAGGTAAAGTAGACGAACATCCTTAAATCCTGACACAGGGCGTCGTTTATGAAAATATTTTTTTTGAGTATCTCTGTAATATCTTCGGAATTAGTACCATCACATGAGATGAGTATGCAATAAAGACCCTTTTTGTGCTTATTGTTCCATTGGCAACTACAGGTCTTCTACCATGTTTAGGTAGCCATATTGTGTTCCCAATTTTTCTTACTGGTTCGAAATAGTAAACCAAGTTTTGTCACCAGTAACAATATTTGCAAATTGTCTTTTCCATCTGGCAGAAATCTTTCATACTTTCAAAATACGCTTCCAAATGAAATGCACCTGCGATAGCGATATGCCAACAGCCAATATCATGAATCGTGTATCTGCCATTACGTTCAATTATTTCCCTAACTTTTGAGACATTTGCGTTGCCTGTTACAGTCACAAGTCGGCCAGATTTTGCTGCATCTTTATCGGACCTTGTGCCGGTCTAAAATTTCTTTCTCCACCTACAAACTGTCTCATAAGATACCTTATCAGACCCATAAACTTCCCAAACTTCAGTAAAAATCTGCACTAATAAATGACCAGGTTTTGTGCGAACTTTAATATAAGCTTTAAATTCTTCAATATTCTCAACCGTTTACCAAATAGTTTTACAACATTGGTCAACTGCACAACTCATTCTACAGCAAGGGGGTCATTATTCTACGTCAAAAAATGACCCCCGGTAATTATTCTACGGGGGTCATTATTCTTCTGTACACCTGCTTTATTATAATGACTATAAATTTAAAATATGTGGAGCAGAAGGCTCGTGTTTATACCGTTTGAAATGTATTGAAAAAAGCTACTAGTATTCAAGAGTATCATCATCCACCGAATCTTACGAAGCGTTATTGCGTTGTGTTACAATACAAATTACATATCAAACAGCCCTCGTAATATTGAAACATTTTTTTTTAAACCTGTCTACATTTCTATATCGTTTATAATCTTTAATAATTGACGTTCATAAAGATGTAGTCGCAGGTTAGATGGAAAGTAGGGCATTATACAATCAACATTATGCATGATGAGCCTATTTTTGCCCAAATAAGCAATGATTTTCGCACCGTTCTCATTAAAAATATGCAAAATAAAAATCCATACCTCTAATATCTCATAATAAGGACCTCAAATTGGGGGGGGGGGGGGGGGGATATTAGATAAAAGTCCCGTTTTGAATTTTCATCTTGGTCTCAAATTCCCTGAGATTATGTATTCTAAGAAATTAAATTTAATGGTACGACCTTAGGCATTATGGATACATTTTTTCCTCAGAAGTGAAGAGAAAAATCCCTGAGATTTGTAGCTGATATTTTCTTTATATTTCATGAAAAATGACAGTTTTAATTCACGGATTTTCACCTTTCTTGTTTCAAAATTAAGCCATGGTACACCTTATGAAACTAAGTTATTGTTATGAGGCACAATTGAAATAATTCATATTTCAAACTTCATATATTTTCATTTACTAGCTATTGACCTTAAAAGCAATTTTTAAGTTAATACGTTAAGTCAAATAATAAATAAATAAATGCGTATTTTCAGTGGGTTTTTTTAAGTAAACACATGATCTCAAAATCATAAAATGTGTCTGCTTTATTAACTGGTCTTCTAGATTTGAAAAAAATATCACCAGATTTGATTTAATCGCCGACACAATATCTATAATGTTGTGGATTAAAAAAAACTTCTTGAGAACATATGGAAAGTAGATTATGGAAAATTAGGAACATATGTATCCAGAAATTATTAAGATTCGTACGAAGTCATCAAATAATAATATATTAATATTTTAATTATACCCCTTTCGAAGAAGGGAGGGTATATTGCTTTGCTGCTGTCTGTCGGTCGGTCGGTCGGTCCACCCACAGTTTCCATTCATTCTCTTTGCAAAGGATGCACATATTGAATAGCATCTAGGTCATTTCGATTTTGGGTATGATCGAGCAATTTTCGACAGGGTTGTGCCCCTTGGACGTAGAAAAATTCCAGTTATTTGCAGTTTCCGTTCATTTTCTTCGAAGAGGATGCACATATTGAAATGAAATGTGGTATTCAGCTGTATCGTAATAATATCAAGGTAAATTTTGATTTTGGGTACGATTGAGTAATTTTCAAGTTATGCCCCTTGAACGTTGAAAAATTCCAATTATTTGCAGTTTCCATTTATTTTCTTCACGTAAGATGCGCATAATGAAATGAAACTTGGTGAACAGGTTTATCATAATAATATCTAGATCAAATTTAATTTTGGGTAAGGTTAAGCATTTTTGACAGAGTTATGTGCCTTGGACTTTGACAAATTTCATTTATTTGTAGTTTCCGTTCATTTTCTTTGCAGATGTTTCCAAGGGAGGGGGCATAAGTGTTTTACAAACATCTCTTGTTTAAACTGCAAATCAAAGTATTAAAACATCAAAATATTTCAGATAAATTGTGAGATTAAGGAGTACTTACGAAATCAGTCACAGAATGCACATCTAATTAATTTTGGTTGTATTTAGAAAATGATATTATAATATTTTCCTTGTATTGTCTAATCTCCTTCGAAGGTGGATACCTAATACAAAGTATCTTGACCGTTTTACGAAAGCCAACCCTTGGAATAAATTCCATGCAGTAGACGTAATTGGATTATCCACCTTAGTACATGTACCTACGTTGCAAAGTGTAGAAACAACAAAGACTGCAATTTAAGACTACATCAAACATACTTGATAGTATGTGCTTCATTTGTGTGTTTAGCGTACATAAGTA
The DNA here is from genome assembly GCF_025612915.1 of Magallana angulata. Lineage (NCBI taxonomy): Eukaryota > Metazoa > Mollusca > Bivalvia > Ostreida > Ostreidae > Magallana > Magallana angulata. Next base: position 52,242,124 of record NC_069116.1, read on the forward strand.
TATAATTTGGGGAAAGTTCACTCATTCTAAGAAGAAAGTACAGTTTCAGTCACATTTTGCCCTGTTTTAAAGTGATTTTTGAAAATTTCACCAAAAATGAAAAACGTAGTATTTATTTAAAGAAGAAAACCTAGGAATTCAGAATATATTTATAGATATGATTGGACTTTATTAGGCATGGGACAATGACTTAACATGGAAAATATCACATTTCATTGGCCTATAATGATATGGAGCTAAACTATGTGGGAGTTTCACAAGAAAACGGAAAAGCTAAGACATTTGCTAACGAATATTTAGATAAGACACTTTTCAATTTATTTTCAATCAAATACATTTAGTATATATCAGCATTAGTTTATTTAACCTTACGTTTAAGATACGTTTTATATGAGGGTACCATTATTTGATTTAAGAAGGACAAATCGTTTCAAATAAATCAACCTCGTCTATCGCTTGACTAAAGCCCCCGATTAATCGACTAAACAGAGTGAAATTGACACCCAATCTAAAACTTTTATACGCAATATTTTTACCGTTAGGCAAATATTTACAAATACATTATAAAAAAACATAACATTTTTTGTTCATTGATTTTAATATATAGAAGACTTTAAAAGGTAACTTTCCAAAATATGATATCATTTGACGTTAAATATCTGTTCAATAAAATAGAAATACAAATATGACACCTGTATAACAACTCAAATATATATTTATATAATTAAATGAAAATTATAATAGGAATTGGGTTAGTTCAATCGACAATAATAATCACATTGGATATTTTTATGGTATTTCGGCAATTACATTAAAAAGTCCGAAAGTTTAAAAAATCAACGACTTTGCTCAACACTTCACTGCATTCATGCACATTACACTTGACGTGTTTTTGTACATCAAACATAGGTGTACTATGAGATAAAGATACAGCAAATCCGACAACTTTTCTTATTCATAGGCCTAATTGAGTGTTCCTAATCTGACTAAATCAAAAAAAAAATACACAATACCTAATTAAGAGAACAATATTGGTAAATGCAAACCCTTGCACTGAAAAGTTGTAAAATCCCGTCAATATTGAATTTTATGATTTGATGATTATCAGAAAATGATAATATTAATAACAAATTTTATGGAATAGGATTCCCATACAAGTCAATCAGAATTGGAGGTGACCATGTAGAATAACGAGGAAACTCTGTTGGAACCTCACTGATGTTGTTGTTTTGCATATTTATGTAAATAGCTTTCTCTCGTCCATGGGGCGTGGGTTTGGCAAAAGAAAAGGATTGTAATTTACAGTTCGACAAATCCAAGTATTCCAATTGCGGAAATTTTTCAACCCATCGCTGCAATTCCTCAGGGAGATGCCAAATTGGGTTTGAACTTAGATTCAAAGCTAAGAGCTTTGGATAAAATGAATGTAGTGTCATTTCTTCCATGAAACTCCTACCAAGGCTCTTAACGAATGATTTTTCAAGGTATACAAGATTATTGTAGTGACATTCGAATGGCTGAGATTTAAGATCTTCCCTTGTCTTGTGGTACGCTTCTAATAACATTGCCATCGAATCGTTTATCGAAATCATCGGATTATTTATTAATCTTAAAGTGTTATTCCGTGAAATATCCATTTCCAACAATTCTTGTCCACAAGTGTAGGATTTCTCAGGCTTTGTATTTATTATTGAATCAAACCAGTCTGGTACACTGACTTCTATGACATTGTTTACAATAACCCTTTCTCTGAGAGTATCTGTATATTGCGATTGAACATTTAACTCATTATAGAAACCTTTTAGATAACAGTTGTTAAGTCGCACTTTCCTTAAATTGCGCGCTCTAAAAGGCCACGGAATATACACTGATCCTCCTTGAATACACGTAATTGTCAAATCCACATCCCCAAGGACATCAATATTGTTCAACCATTTCCGAAAATCTCGAAAGTCCCAATTTTCGCTCACCTTAAAGAAGCAGTCTTGGTCGCTCCAAAATCGTTTCTTGCACGAATCCATGAATGTCACATGTGATCCTTGGGTAAATTTGATAAGTAATGTCAATAAAAAAAATATCAAACAAGAACGAAACCCCAGACTTACGCTGTAGTGATACATAACGGGCAATTGCAAGTTTGATATCACAACTAACAGTTTGCAACAATATCAAAGTTCTTAAATACATTTGCTAAGTAATGACGTATGCTTAAAATCCATTCACTAAACGATTACGTTGTTTTGTGGTCTTTCCACTTCAAATATGGGTCAACTATAACACATTGTGTTTACAAATCATATTGTTTGGAAAATCACATTCTTTGGGCATTCTTTGGGTTTTTAAACGAGGAAAATCCTATACTTTATATACCTTACGAAAATACCAAAAAAAAATTTTTTTTTGTTTTCTGAATAATATGTAACATAAAAAATTATACACACATGAATGAATTTAAAAATGTGATTTCAAAAATTTCTAAATCACAAATGAGAAAATCTGAAATTTGAAGAAATAAAACACAATTTTGAAATACTGAAGCAATTTGAGGGAGTATTTAAAAAAGGTTATGATTAAGATATACGTATAAACTATTCATGTAGTTGAGAAATTGTTAAGTAAGGAGGTTGGTCCCTGAAATACAAGTAATGTCAATCATCCGAAAACCTTATAGATATAAAGATGGAGACTTAAAATGTTCATTTATTTTATATGTGACCCAGGCTTCATGCCATTTTTTTTTTAAATATGTGGTCCAAAACAGAAATGATTATTTTTCTGAAATTATTGCTAAAATTTGGCATGGGCATTGAATTTCTGAAGAAATCAAACAAATATTTATAGTTTAAACGATTATTTAATTATGATTTTGATACATTATGAAGGTGAGCACATGTAGTGTATATGAAAGTAATATCCAATTCAACGTTTCAAAAACCTTTTTACTGGTGGTTTCAAATACCGATACATAATGAACACAAGAGCATAGGTTAAGATTGTTAAGAATTGTAGAAATAATCAAATTATGACGCAAATATAAAATTAACTACCAATGCCATCTTTCCAACACTTTGCATAAAAATAGATATTAATATAATAATTCATATAAAAGAAAGAAAAAGGTTGGTGTCAGATTTTATGAATTAAGTTAGCCCGAATTTCCTCTGATTTCGTTTTTTTTTTTTACTGATTTTCGATATTTTTTTTAATTTCAGTTTTTAAACTTTCAGCATCTAGATTTGATTGGCTAAATATGACCAAAAAAATCGAAAGAAATATGCACTACAAATCTGAAAAATGTATCTGCAGTGACAATTAGGACGCTAAAGTTTCAGCACACTACCGAGTTATTAAAAATGGGGGTTTTTTTCTTGAAAACCTTCCGCCACAAAATATCCCTTACATAACTCTGTAAATATATAATTTTCTTTTAACAATTTCATTCAAAAAAGTTTATTTGGCATTGTAAAATATAATTAACATCCTTACATCTAATACAATAACATTTAGGTACATTTAGTACATAGACATGTAATAACGTAAGTTTGTTGTTCTTGAAAATGCAATAAATTGTGAACAAAGAAGCATAGAGAGTATAATTATTGGGCGGGGTAAAAAGTTTTGAGAAAAGTACAGATTTTCTTTCCGTGCACAAATCATATCAACACGATTTTGGTGGCGGGGGGGGGGGGGGGGGCTGGGGGGGGGGGGTGGGGGGATCAGTTACTAGACTTTACAATCAAGCACATAGCATCAGGGATGGGCCAGCCCGCCAGTTTATCTCGCAGCAAACATAATTTTTCATAAGTTTACGTATAAAAATTTGAAGTATCAGAAAGCTGCCACCCCCACCCACACATTTGCTTGTCAAGATTTTTGATGATGAGTAGCCCCCCCCCCCCTTTCAATTTGCTTCCGACGCCACGGGATAGTTAACATGTTAATATTCTTTAAGCAGAATGTTGTCAATAAAGTGACGATATGACATTTCATTGACCTTAATTATTAGAGAAGTAAAGAATTTCTTAAACTTTAATGTTCATAGATATGAAATCAAACGTCTGCAAAGATATTTACTTGATCCTTTTAATTATACGAGTTATTAACAACGAGTAAAATGTATAACTCGCTCTGTTGAAATCGCGTCAGGTACATTGCAAGTTTAAGACCATAAACTGTACTCTCCTACATTTATATAGGTATATGTCATTCTCCCGGACACGTGATATTATAAATTAACTATTTCTAAAAAGCGTTTTAGAGAAATCATGACAGTAAATGCGCTAGTAGGAATAGTTCAAAAAAAAATTTGAAACTGAAACCTAGACAAACATATTTCAGTGGATATAATCTTTGTTATGGAACTTTCCCTACTGCGTTTTACTGTAATAGCATCGCACATGCGCAAATTATAAGTGTGCAAACATTTTAAGAGACAGCAATGGCTTTAGAAAATATCAATTATGATTTTAATTTCCGGGGTAACGGAGAGGATACTAGTACGAATAGTCCCTCTGTAGTTCTTATTGCAATTGTATAATACAAAGTTGCTGAAGGATTTTCAATATCGTGCAAACGTAAATATATCGGATAAAAACGGCTTACGTGCTCGATTTAAACGTAACCTTTTTAAATAGTTGCAAACTCACAAATTTTCTAATGAGTTGATAACTTTTAGATGCATACTTCTTACATTTGAGAATTAATGGATAAAAACCCCAAACCACTCTAAACTAGGATAAGGGTTAGATAAAAATAATCAATGTCATTCATGTGAATAATTACTCAGTGTTGTGAAAATATGAAGTTTATATGACAATATATCTAACACAGGTATCATAATCATTTTATATTTCAATATATAATGCTTGTTTATGATAGCGTTTTTACGTATTAGAGGGTTAATTTTTCATGAACATGGACATGTTTAATCCCTACAGTCTCAATGCTTCGATCAGCTTCTATCTGTAACTTTCTCAGCGATATCATACAGCTCAGTATCATTTGAGGAATGTTCGAAAATAAAATGGCAATCATTTTCTCTTTATTAACTGATTCAGGGTAAACGTTTTGAAATTCATTCAATGTCTATAAAAGAGTAGTTTCTCGGCATATACGTACATTTGTAGATACGATATGTTGAAATCTCTACTTTCATATCCCACGCGTGTGAGTGAATGGGGCAATAACATTTCATGAAACTACTCACTTTGCCTCCCTCTCTCATTCTTTCTTTTTTTTCTTTCTCTCTTCAAATGATCTATTATATAGATCGTTACAACTAATTAATCAAAAAAAGATAAATTGAAATACATCTTTGTTTAATTAAACATCGATAAATAAATAACTAATTAACGGCATACAATATGCGTAAAACTTGTAAAAACTTTGAGCAATTCTTCTTTCTCCCACTTACTCAGTTTGTTTAACATGCATGACTTATAAATGGATCACATTTAATAAACTATTCAAATTGACGTGACACAATTAGAACACCTTATAGGCTGCATGTTTACATAAAACAGTTAGTGGAATTTTTGTACAGCATTGAATTGTAATAATAACAGTTACATTTAAATAAATTAGTGTTTATCGGATGGGGTTTCCACGCAGATCCACTGAAATTGGCACCGATCGGTAAGAATATCGGTAAAAATCTCGTGGTGGACTGCTTATGTCATTGTTCCGCAAATTCACGTGAAGTCCTAAGTTTCTTCCGAAGCGTTTTGGGTCAAGAAAAGAAAATGTTTTTAAATCATTATTTGATAGATCCATATATTCCAATTTTGGAAAACTTCTGTACCATTTCTTTAATTCGATCGGTAAATAAGTTAACCTATTCGAACTAAGATTTAAGGCCCTGAGCTTCGGGTAATGTGAGTGCAGTGTTAAATCCTCCATGAAATGTTTTCCGAGTGACGGATTGTTTGAGTTTTCAAGGTATAAAAGATTTTTATAATGACACTCAAATGGTTGTGTTCGAACCTTTTCTCTGAAGGAATCGCTGATTTCTGAGAGAAGTTCCAGCATTTTACTTCCGGGCAACTTTGGAATGTTCAAAAAGCTGTATGTGTTATTACTCACAATTGACCTGACGAGCGTTTCTTGACCACACGTGTAAGACTTCTCAGATTGCATGCTTTTAACAACATTAACCCAATCCAATAAACTAACTTCCGTTACACTGTTGACGATACTTCGTACTTCGAGTGAATCTGGATACCTCGATTTTACATCGTGTTCGTCAAAGTATCCTCTGAGCAGACAGTTCTTGATTTCCAACCTCTTTAGATTGCGTGCTCTCATTGGCCAGGGGATGTACAGAGAGCCACCTTCGGTACACGTAATTCGAAGAGAAACGTCTCCAAGAGGATCGAGATTGTCCAGCCATTTCCTGAATTTTAAAAAGTCCCAGTGTTCTCTCACTTTGAAATAACAATCCTGATCCCCGAAAAAACTCCTTTTACAATACCTTCGAAAGGAAACATCTATGCCTTTAGAATATTCAAAGAAATAAGCAAGAATGAACAGTTTGATAACAGCAGTACGAGCGTTTTCCATCCTAATGTAAATCATAATTACAAACACAACAAATGGTTTTGAATGAGCTTTGATTGCTTATGTTTTTATACTTAATGTTCATGACCGCACGTGCTTAGATAACCAATCAGCAGAGACATGACAATGCTGGCCTTTCCTATTCCCGCGAGCGGTCAACTATAACAAATTAGGTAAATAAGTCTGATAGGTTGATAATTTGATCGCGGTAGTGAATGGCATATATGTACAATCTTGTAAGAAACATTTTCTCAAGGACTTCCATATTTACATTTATTTTTTTTAAATAGTCTAATGGTACAGATATTGGTAATTTTATCAACAATTATCACATTAAGATATTTTTTTCTGAGGCTGCTGGTCCTAAAAGTATTTATTAATTGAAATGGTTTTTTATAGTTTTATTTTGTTTTATTTTTTTGCTTGTCTTTTGTGTTTTGTTACTTTTTTTTTTTTTTTTTTTTTTTTGTTCTTTGGGGTTTTTTGTTTTGTTTTTGTTTCGTTTTTGGGGGGTTTCTTGTGATTCTAAATATTTAAAGGATAAAAAGTCTTAAAACTGTTTCAAATCCTTTACACATATTATGATAAAGCAATTGCAATGTGCTGTGATTTGCTAAAATGATATTAATATTATTTTACTGCAGAAAAAAATTAGGTCGAGATGATTCAATAGAGTAATGCGATAATGACGACATTTAATTTTAACCGCAAAGAGAACATACAAGTATCCATGTAGTTATTGTCTGAGATTGGTGACAAGTTAATAACCATTTCTTTATTGTATATAAATCTTCATTATTTCTCTAATTACTCCAACTTCTTCCTGTTTCATACTCATTATAAAATGATTTAATACAGTTTTCTTAAATTAAAATTATATTAAATGTTCATTATAAGTAGGAAGCTAATTAGAATGTAGTTAGTCAACACAACGTCATTGTCTAGTTACATCCGATCTTGAAGAACATTTAGTGATTTTTGAATGTAAATTGATTTAAAAATCTTAACATTTTGTTAAAGGACCTTGAATGACTCAAATGAACTAATTTATATGAATACAAGAGTTGTGAATTACTAATATAAAAGTAAAATCTTAAACCATACACAGCTAGTTCGATGTCAATGTAGCAATGTAAAGGTAATGTACTATTCAGAACATTTACAAAAAATGTAATTGCAATTACTTTATAGATCAAAGTGAATGATAGGAAGTGTGATCGTGATTGTCTGTATTACAACATGAAGTAATGTAAGTCCAGTCTCCTTGAGTGTTAAGGTAAACGTCATTCCTCTTTGATAAGCAAATGCTTAACGAGTGTTTTAATTCTTAAGCGTCTGTGCAAACTCTGTTGCATATAGAATCAATGTACTCTGAATTTCATTTAAATGTGTTCCATTTTTGGGAGTTGATTTTAATCAACTCTGACAAACCGAAAGTGAAACAGTGTTTGGACAAAAGCACAAATCATCGCATCGTCGCGTTCATGACATAATATTAGTTTTAAATTTAAAAAAAGCCTACTTAAAGGTAAAATGATCTGTTGTATCCGACAGGCCTGTTATTTCAAAACAGTAGGATAAAAACATTTCAGACGAACATTCGCAGAGAAGTATTCTGTGAAAAATTTTCATAAACTCATACTAAAAAATACAGGAAGTTTCATTCCGTAAATAATATACATAAATTTAATTAAGATCTATAGATGTTAAAAACGGATACATTTTGGCGCCTCTTTGGTGGTTTGATCCCAACATAGCAATCCTTACTGAAAATGATTGATTTCGCTTATTTTTGTTTAGGTATCAATTATACGCATGATGATAATTATTGTAAGAAAATCTATATTATCTGTGTTCGTAAACATACACAATTATTACTTACTTAAAACTGGAGAGAACAAAAATTCATGTAAAATATACTTCGTTAAGGTTGACAGTCTTTTCTACTAATAAATAAACGAACATTCTTTTTTAAATTTTGATTTGCTTGTAATTTTATCTTCAAATTTGATTGTGACTTTGCATTGTTTTTGCCAATTACGCTTTTCATATCCACTATAATTCTAAAATTCAGACTTAATTTACTTGACTAATTTTTGCTTCGGAATTTGTCAATCAAGCGCGTGTCAGTGATAAATGCATATTGTAATTAATTGATTTATGTAAAACAGCAGGCCTTCACCTTGACAATTACGAGTAAACATGCTAGTTTTGTACATGCTTATTATCATAACATTGTCATAAAATGAAATATAAAAGTGTTCTTATTTTTATGTTTGATGGTGATCGCTAAAAAAACAACTTAAGACAAATAACTTCAAATTAACTGTTTATTGAAAGTTACGAATAAAATAAAATAATTATTTTTGAATTCACAAATACAATGTGAGTTACAAAGAGCATGCCAAATCTTGAAGTTTGTGCTTGATTTGATGCAGGTTTTCAGATTTGAATAGCTTAGGGAAATAAGAATTAAATTGAAATGACATATCTTTTTTAAATTGAAAGATGCATAATGTATTTTCAGTGTCTCATTTATAGAACAGGTATATCGATTTTATTGTAAATACTAGATGACCAACGTATTTTTGTATATCTAAATAATTGCTGAATTTTAAGATGTTATTTAAAAAAAATATTAAACAATGAATAAACAATACATGTGTAGCAACTTTAAAGGATGAGTTTTTGGTCTTTTTCCTACTTTTTTTCTACTTTATCCACATATGGTTCACTACATCTTTGGTCACATTTATCAAAAAAATATCTGCCAAAAATATTTCTAAACTTTAGTATCACTGTACGCCTAGAACTAATGAGTATTTACAGAAAGTAATCTTCTTATGTCTCCAACTTTTTATCTGATGCAAAAAATAATTAGTTTCAAAATAAAAGTATTATAGAGAAATATGCATTCACATGTGCACCGCAGTTAAGAAAGATACATTTAAAAAAATAACAAATTTTTTGCAACGCACTTTCCTACAACTAAATCTGTATATTTACTAAAACTTTTGTGGAATATAGGTGGTTCCCAAAAACGTGACTATAAGAGAACAAACTACCAAAAAGACTTTTATAAAACTGACCGAAAAAAGTTTCTTTTTCCGGAACTAACGATGTTCAAACAAAATATCAGTTCTAATCACATTTTCCATTAGATTTATTTACTAGAGTATAATATCGAGACAAAAAGACTTTTACATGATTAATTTTTTTATTATAATTTTTATTCAAAGCGTTTCCATCCTTTTGATTTTGATTTTTTTTATTTTGTGTTCCAAGAATGATGCATTTTTTAAATAAAATCAATCGAGCGCAATCCCCATAAGATAAGAACATTTACCATTTTATCAACGAAGTGAAAGGTCAAATATTTGAGGTTAAATTCGTGTGAAAATTCTTATGCTTTGTTATTTTGAATAACAAAATAGTCCAATTGCCTTGATTCCTAACCATCTGTCAAGGAGATGCATATATAATCGATCTCCCACAAGTGTTACCACTTAATGTATTTTGAATAAAGTAAAACCACATGGACGTGCATGATGTCCCACTAACCCTAAGAATGGTGGGAAATTCCCTTAAAACTTACAATAGGTAAGAATAGTTTCTATACACTTGGTACAACTCTGTCCTCTATGTGACCTCAATAACCCCTGTAAGCAGATTGCGGGGTTTTTCTCTTATTTTCTTTTTTGACAAAGATTAATTTCTCATGCAGCTAAAAGCATAAATTTATTAATAGTGTTGATAGAAAGCAATCTTTTCTATCATTTTCCCTATTTGTAGTCAATGTTAAAATAATTTTTCAAAAAGTTTTGCATGAATGAAGAGCTCGTCGTGCGTACTCATTATACAAAGATAATCGTACAGAAAACTTTTTTTTGCAACAGGTAACTTAATATCTCGTTCGACGATAGTGTAAATTAACCTTATCCAGTTTTTTTCATTTTATCACAATGATTTAGCACTTTTATTGTCCATATGTATTTTTTGTATTTCTCCTACATAAAACATGTTTATAAAAATCAATCGTGATAATTAAGCACTAATTTATAATCATATTAAAGATATTTTGTATGTTAGAATGCTCAAGACCCAATAAAGAATACTTATTGGATTTCAAAGAATGTGATTTTTGTATGTCCTGCATTTCGAAGTTTTCAATTAATGTGTATTTTTCCAAGTTATATGCAGATACTATATATATATATATATATATATATATATATATATATATATATATATATATATATATATATATATATATATATATATATATATATATATATATATATATATTATCATGATAATAAAATAGCTTATAGAATATTTCTTTGTATTTAAAGTAAGAACTTGCGTTAAGTAAGCCATGTCAAGTTACGTTTTTTATTATATTATTTGTTCAACTTGCTCCTGTTTTTTTTTCATAAAAAAGACTGTTCAGAAATGAAAATCTATTTTCTGTCCTCTAATTAAAATGTTATTCCTAGCACTTACCTTTGCAAATTTAATTTCTTAAGCAAATATTGATGCCATGTGAAAGTATTTGTGGTTTTTAAATATTTTTGTCGTTTATTGAGAACAAGACACATTAAGAAATGGCTTATTCACTACTTTTGGAGCAGAAATTTTTAAAATCCTAATTCGATTTTAATGCAAAGGGGGAAGTCCCAGTTGTGTTTGAAGATTAACAATTAGTCAAACAAACCTTAAGTAGTTACGATTGTAAATCAACCTTCATTTCCATGTTGTGAAATATAATTCAACTATATTATTTGGTAATTAAATAAATTTACCATATATGCATAATGTTTTTTAAAAGTTTTTTTTTACAAGCAGAGTAATTAATAGACAAATTTGATTTTTTAATAAGTTACGTTTATCTTAATGTGCACAAAATTATAAATAATAAATGTATTAGTTGGAAACTTATTTAAAGACCTCGCTAATATTTGAATTATTATTGTTCCGTTTAGTTTACTAGATACATGTATTTTTAGTAGTCTAAGTTTTATTTTTCTGTTGATAAGATTTATTGATTAATTCAATATTATAAACTGTATCTTGAATGTTTAAGTAACATGCGAAATTAATTTTGGAGCAAAAACATTTCGAAAAATATGGCTCACTTTGGTTTTGAAAACAGAAAGACAAAATGTAAAAAATACCAGCAATGCTATATTTCCTTCGCAATAGCTACGCAAGGGAAAATAGGATGAATGAAACCTCTTGTCTGCTTCAACAGTTTATATTGGCACACAATTCTATTTCTTCATAACTGCAAAAAATTTGTTTCTTACCTTTACAATGTCTAAATCAGAAAAAATGCTAAAAATAAAACGCCAAAAGAGGCTTTAAACGACAAAAGAACTTTTAAATTACCACTTATTTTAAATAAGATTGTAAGATTGTCCAATTTTGGTAGGTAAACCTTAAGGAAAAGCTTGTAATACTGAAAAAGCTGAAGATATTGTCTTACACGAAATATTGCTTTTCATTCACTTGCTTTTTATTTGCATAGCTATTCACAACATTTCATTCTTCTTTTTGAGACAATATGCATGTACATACAGACAAGCTCAAACATACACCACACATTGAATACTCCAAGTAAAAATTACCTTTTAAAAAAACGTAACCACAAGTCTTCAGGCGACATCATTTTTTACATCGTAAATAAGAAATTACGTAACATTTTCCACCTTGCAGTCTCATTCACTAGCAATGCATATTTTGTTTACCAATCAATACAATAGCCAACCAACAAAGTCATTGTGATGTACTCTAATCATTTGAATTAATGGAATATAAATATTTTTTTCTTAATTCGGTCGGTAAATGATGGTTGTTTGTGTCCTTGCCAGAAGAAACAAATATGCAAACGCCTTTTTCAAAGTAGGTCTGTTTTTCTTTAAATGCTCCTTATAAACGTTGAATCAATGATTTATTTCGTGTTAATTCATTCATAACTAGAGGTCAATGTTACAGCTGAAGTGCTCTTGTCCTGTCCTTAGGTTCTTTTCTCAGTGCTAAATAGCTTAATAAAATAGTGGTAGCACGTACTGCAACATATTTGGTGTGTGCTGAAATTCCATGAAAGAGGCTGCATGGTAAACACAGATCTACCTTTGACTGTTAGATAGGAAGTTTTGGTCTTAATTGAAGTATTTTCTAATGATTTAATTCTGATTGTAACACCTCATTTGATTGGCTAAACAAATTCATATATATCGTATAACATAACTTGCCTACGTCACAATAAGACGCGCGTGCGGAACGTATTAATCCGCTTGACGTTACGTTTAAATTTTGTACAAATTAAATTATTTTAACTAATTAATGGGCCTTATCATCTAATTAAGTAGAAAATTAAATTATAAGGAATGAATTTAATTTCTACCTATGTTATACGAGTATAACTTAACTTGGAACAATTTACGTATTTTTATAAACCGCTTCGCGTTATCTGCCCCAAGTTATGTTATATCGTATAACATAGGTAGAAATTAAATTCATTCCCTAAAAAATCCAGATATTTCAGTTTTTAAATTATAAATATTTTTCATACATATCTCTCCTGAACTGCTATAATTTATGGCAGATTTAAACAAAAGTGATGCTATCATGTAGTCTTAGGAAAAATCAAACAGGTTAAGTTTTCAGTTATTGTCTTTTATTGTCATTTCTACAATATTTAATCAAAGGATTTATTTTCGGTATTAAAACACTTAGCTTTGGTTTTTATGGAATTCTACAGATAAAACTGGCGTTGTCACCTTACTATAAAAACTTTATGTGAGTAACGTATGCAAAGTTTGTTGAAGATTGTTGCATAATATAATCTTGCTAAGAAAGCTTTAACATTAATTATACTTTTCTATTGTAAAATCTGCTGTGCTATTCTAGGTAAACTTTGTGAATTTTTTGTCATATCAAAATAAAATTATACACAATTCTTTATTCATAGAATCATTCTTTGTTTAAATCAAACGAATGCCTAAGAAAATGTAACGTCTATCTTAATGTGCCTTCTAGATGAATTTTAAAGTTTAAAAATTAAAGCCAAAATGAACCTACCTTTAAAGACAGCGTTGTTAAACGTTGTACGGCTTTAGATGGAGTTAATGTCTTTTGATTATTAATATACGAGTGGATAGGTATCCCGATAGCACAACCAATTCATGTTTTATGCGTAGTTTATTAATGACTTTAATAGTGATTGAAGAGTTTTGTTCACCATTTTCTTATCTCTCAAACTTGCACATGTACTTTCTAACCCCACTGATGTGTTTTCACTAAAATGAAATTTCAAAGTACTTCATTTATGCAATCACGTAAAAACAAGCACCTCTCTAAACGTGGTAACTTTCTGATACTTTTCGTTTGTAATGTGAGTGTTGGAGTGTTTCTACATTTTTAAATAGCATCCTAATTTAAATCACAATGATAAACAAATATAAAAAGCAAACAGTTGTTCAGTGTATAGAAAATAATTTAATGCAATAATAATCTAAGTGAAAATAAGTAACATTTGGAATATAATATACAACACATTTTCAATATATACAATTTAAAAACACACAAATCTACCCTTGTGAACATTTTTCATAGTTAATATAAATAAGTTTTACGTCCTTCACTTGGGTTGGAGAACTACATACAAACTCCGTCAGCTGCTTATACAAAGGAAAGCGACGTCGAACTGCACGAAGATAATTACCGAGTCTCCCTGCGTTGCAGTCGCATTCGATTGGATTTTCTCGAAGATCTAAGATGATAGGCGACAAAGACAAATACTTATCTATATTCAATGGCACACTTCGAATTTTATTATTCTTTAGGTTTATCAATAAAGGCACAAAGTTCATGGTCTTTTCTATCGGAATGTTAAATGTAAAATTTTCTACTGAGTTGTTTGATAAATCGATCTCTCGTAGAGTAGGAAAGTATTCCCGCCAATTTGAAAACTGCACTGGAAAATTAACAATGTTGTTTGAGTTCAATATAAAAGTCCTCAGCCTTGGGTAATATGCTCTCTCTGTCTGTGCATCCATAAAATTTTTATTCAGAGTTTCTACACCGGAACGCTCCAACAATTGAAGTTGTTTATAATTGCACATGTATTCAACAGATTTCATTTTTTCTAGGAAAGTTTGAAAGGAATCAAGAAGAGATTTGGTTTGCTGTTCAGTTTGCGGCTTTATAGATACAGGTTTAAACGTCACGTTTCTCATAACAAGTGTTTCCAGTGTTTCTTGTCCGCAGTCTCTCTCCTTCGTGACTAAAGTTGAGACAACATCTTCCATTGTTGGAAGATCGACCTCAATTTCGCTGTTTACGATCTCCAGGTCCTTAAGAGAATCTGGGTAGTTCTTTTGGGTTTTCCATTCTGAGAGGTAATTTCTGATCAAGCAGTTGTTTACCTTAAGCTTTTTTAGGTGCCTGGCGCGATATGGGAAAGGCAAGTAGATGTAAGCCCCGTTGAAACAATGAATGTTCAGTGAAACATCGCCAACAGGGTCCAAAAGCTTATCTAACCAATGACGAAAATCGACGAAGTTGAACCAGTAAGCTACAGTAAGCATGCAGTCTTGGTCCCCATGCAGATTTGTGCGGCAGTATCTGTGATAAGGGTTGTCCAATACCGACCCTTTACTGAGGTTCATCACCGAGAAAGCTACCAACAAAACGAAAGTAATAATTCTCATTTTGAAAAATGTATGGTAAATACCAGCATTGGTGGCTGTTTATATCCCTTCATAACTTTAATTATATGTATTATGAAGGCCAATCATTTTTCAAAGTTCAACCCTCTCACAGAAATCATGGTTTAACTTTCTGACATTTTGGAACTCAGTAAACTATAATTGAATATGAATTATGTGTCTATTCGTCCATGTGAATACATTACCTTACCTGCAGTGAAGTATGTGCGCTTTTTATTGCATCGCTGCTTAGCTCCATATCTTCTGCATTTGAAAGATTGCGGTATTTTAATGAAAAAATGAACAGATTCATCAAAAGGGTGTCAAATATCACACATTCTTATCTGTGTCATTGTCACTTTAGAATCCAAAATATTTCCAATCCAGTCGTCTTAAATTCATCCATCATTTTTTAGCTTTAGATGTTTCTATCGAATAGTTTAAATGGCAACAATAATCTTAAGTACATTTACATGTTTGAAAAAAAATTACAATAAAATGTCTTTAATATTTTTATATATTATATTCAAGGAAACTATTTCAAAACATAAACGTTTTCACTGTATATGTACATTTTTTTTAGAAATTGTATCATATGTTGACAACATCTTTATGAAGATTTTATACACGTATTCAAGTTATCTCTAATCGGTCAATTTAACACCCCAGCGGTTGCTGGTAGTATCTACATGCTTGCTAGGTACTAGTAACTTCATAGAAAATGTCACATAAAACGGATAATCGTAGGTAATTAGACAATATGCGTTCATAAATTATTATAATGAATTTTATCTTCTTTTTTTGGAAAATTTTACATCACCAACACCAATTACAAACAAACTATTTTGAAGGAATTTTCATTACTTTGTAGGCCTACCTATCATCTACGCGATATATAGACGTAAAAAGTTTCTACTTTTGAACAAATGTTGAAGTATTTCAAAATTAGTTTAAATTTAGTACCTGTGATAAAAACTATTTTTGGAAGCGTTTGTTATTTTTGTCATATTTTCCTAATATGAAAATATAAATTGTTTAAACATGCATACTTTTTTTAACATAAGCCTATATGTCAAAATAAAATAGGTCATTTGAGAATTTTTCTGATTAAAGGTGCATTCAAAATATTTAATAAATTATGTAAAAATAAAGTATTTATTTCTTGCAAGGACTGTTCTATTATGGGGAGTTGTTAGTGTAATAGTTCCTTTATTTTTGCGGAATCAGTCCAGATTATTCAAGAAAGAAATAAAATTCTTGACTTTGGCAATCTTCACCTTGAATTGATTGTGTTTTTCTGTGTGTAACCAATATTTATTTGTTTACAACATAGAGGGAACGTTGTGTACTTTTGTTGAGCTTTGTGGTTTTTAAGCCATTGTCGGGACATTTATCATGACACACCTGTGCAAGGAAAATTCAAAGGTAAATCAAACTCGATTGGATGATATAGTATGAGGTTCTTTCTTTTTTAAATGCTTTACTTAGTTCGTTTCACAGTTTTCTGTCGTCTTGTTATAATATTTTTATGCATTATTATACTGTGCAAAGTTATAAATAATGGGTCATGATGAAAACATGGTAAAGAGCAATCTTTTTTATCTTTTACTATCAATCCTGAGAAATAAAAGGTTAAACGATGTTCATTTCAGAGATTTTTTTATGCATCACACATATAAATTTTTTGAAAAAAAATCAATCCATAGAAGTTTACTGTCAATTCTTTTATTCAGATATATGAATAGGAAAGTAAAATTTGCATTCACTGAACAAGTCCAAACATTTCATGAAATGTCAGTTGTTCAAAAGTTTATTAAGATTTATAAAATGCGATACATTATACATACTCGTATACATGTATTTTAGGATTTTAATATTTGTGCTCTTTTGTATGGTGTTCCGATGGGGCCACTTCGACCTTCGCACTTTCGCCTTCAGGGCTAAGATGCAAGAGTGCGAAGATGCGAAAGCGCGAAGTTGCGAAGGCGAAGGACCGAAAGTGCGAAGATGCGACGCGAAGATGCGAAGGCGAAGTTGCGAAAGCGAAGATGCGATACTTTTATCGCTCCTTCGCCCTCGCATCTTTGTACTCTCGCCCTAAGTGGTCCCATCGGAACACCATACTTATGTCAACATTATCAAAAATTGAAATTTTATCTAGTTACAATCTTCAGCCATACTCTGACAGCCTTGTCAGTTCTAGCAGTGGTATAATGAATTATTGGATTATTTATGACCATATCAATATTGCAGATTCGTATGTTAGAAATGGAAAATATCATGATGCAAATTTATAGCTCATGATATTTTAATTCCATAGCATTGTGCAGACTCGTAGTGTAAAATAAATAACCAACCATGACAGTCTTACAGCCTGAAAGAGACTCACACTGTGAGTAAATTTTAGAAAACAGCTTAAGACCAGTTTAACATCAAATTAGAATAAGCTAATTGTACAATCTCAATGCTTTAGGACAGGGAGTGAAAATAAAGACTGTTTTTAAAGATTATAAACAATACATATATCAGAAATAGAACATTATTTTAATCCAAAAAATAAGAACTTAAACTTTAGTTCACCATTTTTAAAAGATGAAATGGGAATATGGAATCAACATACAAGTTTACAATATTTACAACAATATGTACAACAAAAACATAGCTGACCATTCATAAGATCAATAAAACTAAAAACAACATGATAGCATCGCACCTTTCGTTGGCGCTGTAAAGTACAGAAAATATCAATTTATCTCTCTTATACATTACGTAGTAAAGTAGAAGGCCTGAGGACAAAAGTACTGGTGGAATACGAAAGCGTTTACAGTGTTTAGCTTGTTACGTTTTGTAGAGTCTAAAATTAAATATCAAATAGACAACTCTAAAATACATGAAAGAGTAATTCACTTGAAAA
The DNA here is from genome assembly GCF_025612915.1 of Magallana angulata. Lineage (NCBI taxonomy): Eukaryota > Metazoa > Mollusca > Bivalvia > Ostreida > Ostreidae > Magallana > Magallana angulata. The sequence continues at coordinate 52,260,304 of NC_069116.1, forward strand.
AAAAAACGTATTAAGATTAATTAAAGCATCACTGCAATTTCTTTGCAGTGGATTTTTTATAAAAGTCAAAATAACTGTCATAATCCATAAATAATGTCACTAGAGCGTGGCAATTACCCTTGAATCGCGCCTTGTACAATGTGATATATTAAAAGTAATGAATACTATGCAGTGAAAATTTTAGATCTGCGTTTAAAAAAAGACATTTTAATCTATAAATTGCAGCCTGACGCATTTTTATGATATTTTATGCATTAGTGACATTACTTTTGCATGTTAAGCCTTGTTGTTCATTTCTGTCTTTACATGAATTATTAAGTACATATATACTTCCATAGAATAAAATAAAAGCCAGCATATTACAATATAGAATTTGTTGTCGGCTAAAATAAAACAATCGTTATATCAATTTTATGTAGCCATTGAAATTACCTTGTTATACAGCCTCGAGCTCATATTAGGATACTGTCTCATACTTTTGTTACACCAGACATTAGTTACGTCAATGTAGTTGTGTAACTTGTGTTAAAAATGTTGTAACGATATGTAAAATATGGTTATAATGTCTTCTTCTTTTTGATTTAGCGATATAAATGGTATCCAGACAAAGCGACCCACGCTGTATAATCATAGGAAGCTTGTTTTGTTTCGTCTTTTACAAAAACGACGTAACTTGTCTTTTGATTTATTTGTTGGTATCGTATTTGTCGGAAACATTTGGATATATTCCGACATTTGTTTTCCTTGTAATTTTAATCAACAAATGTCTGGATTTTTTCTTTTGACAGTAGTAGCGTAAATTAGATAAGTGTTATTTTAAGCTGACATCTTGGAATTTTAAAGGAGCTTAAAAGGTGTCATCAATTGTTTTTATGACATAGTTTCATGTTTTGTCATTTATACTGTGTAAATCTTTGTTGTCGGGAATTTCATTCATTAATTTTCTCCCTAGTATGTGTACACGTATGATATCATGTGAATGTAAATAATTCCTTTGTCTCGGGGTTTGGTTATGTACTCATTGTGTTTCGAAATTGTTTACATGGGAGCCATCTTAGGTACAATAGATTTCTGTAGTTTAACAGAGGCATTAATAAATTATAATTAATAAAACTTGAATAAAATAATGTTCAACCATTCATAATTTTTAAGGTTGATGGCCTTTTCCATATACCACTTTTGTTTCCATTTTAATTCAATTGTTTTGTTTTTGGTATATATACTAGTTAAGCATTATTGTGGCTGGGAGACCCATTTCTTTTAAACTATTATGTCTTGTTTTTCTTGTCAACTGTTTGTGGATATTCCAGCTTATTTTGATGTAGTTAAGGATGTTTCTAAAAGTTTGTGTCATTTTCAATAAAGGACAATGTTTTTATTAGTTCACCTGAGCTGAGAGCTAAAGTGAACTTTTCTGATATCACTTTGTCTGTCGTCCGTCTGTCCGTAACCTTTTCACATTTTCAACATCTCCAGCACAACGATATCTTAGGCAAAGGGGATTCAAATTTATAAAGAATAAGGACAACGTCCTTTTTTATGGGGAGGTAATTAGGAATTGTTGAAATATTTTGAGAAATTTTCTCCGAAAAAAAAATTAACCAGAAAAGCTGAAACTTATGTGAAAACATCCTAAGGTAGCATAGACTCAAAGTTGCGAAAATCATGATCCCAGGGATAAGGTTAGGTCACAATAGGGGTCAAATTTTACATATTTTAAAATATATAGAGTACATCTTTTAAAAATTTCGTCTCAGAAACCGATTGGCCAGAAAAGCTGTAACTTGTGTGGAAGCATCATCGGAGTAAATTCGAGTTCATTCAAATTATGATCCCTCGGGAATAGAGTGGGACCAAAATTGTAGGGGGGTCGAATTTGTGCATCGGAATATATAAAGGTAAAATCTTTAAAAAAAAATTCTCTCAGAAACCGATCGGCCAGAAAAGCTGTAACTTATGAGGAAGCATCTTCCGGCAAGGTAGATTCAACTTTCATGATCCCCGAGGGTAGGCAGGGGCCACAATGGAGAGTCAATTTTTAAACTTAGGGAAAAGATTTTAAAAATCATCTTCGAAAACATAACTTGCCTAAAAAGCTATAACTTTAGTGAGTTCAGATAGTGTTGATTAAAATTTGTTAAAATCATTATCTTCAGGAGTACAGTTGGGCCACATAGAGGGGGTCCCATTTTACAAAGGAAAACATTTAAATTATTTACAAAAATTCAAACGTTATCATATATTAGTTTCTTTTATATACAAACATTTTGATATATTGTTGATTCTTTAAAATTGTTAAGACTCTGGTCCCTGGACAATTCTTGGGCCTCACAGGGGGTTCAATGTTTGATGTAGGTTTATATTTTATATATAAACAATTGTTTAATATCTTCTCGAGAGCTGCTATGCTCAAAATGTGATATGACTGTAAAATCATCCTGTTACAAAGGGGCTCAATGATTAACCTAAGAATATGCAGGGTATTTTTTTTCTATACATGATCTATTATATTACATTGTATAATAAAGCTCTGATTAACACGACGTACAGGATCTATGATGCAACAATTTGTAAAAGTAAAAACCCCTGGCTTCTGCCTTAATGTCTCATGAATATCGGGGGTTTTCCTTCTTTTTAACGTTTTTATCTACTTGAAGAGGACCTTCGAAACGAATTCTACCTCTTTTTCATTGTTTAAAATAAAATCAGTTCATCTCAGAAGATTTTTGAAGGATTATACATAGATATAATTCTGAATGACGGACAACTTGTCTCGAAAATTTGAGAATAATCTTTTTCCGTATTGTAGATCATAAAAAGTATAGATATAAAAAATTTGAGCAAGTTTTTGTGCGCTGTAAATTGCAAGCATTTGTATTCTCTACGGTTTATCAACCAGAATTTCCCCTCAAAACTACCTCCACACCTTAAACATGCTAATATGGCATTCGTTAATGCGGCTTATAGGTGTCTTGTCTGCAATGCTAGCTCCCATTCTACCCATAAGACAGAAAAGAAAACATTTTTTTGTTTTATTTTATACGCAAATTAGCAAAAACGAATACTTGTGATTATGGGGTTTATAACTTGTATATACATGTATATATTATGTAGCAATTGTAGAATTTAAATTTTCTTTTATGCAAAACGACTGTATTTAATTTCTCTCTGCGTTTTACATTCAAAATAAGCTAATCTTTTGCCATGGACACCAAAGCGTTACAAAGCGTATTCTGAAAAGGTACTTCTCGTGTGTTTTGCTCTCAATCAGAATTTTGCAAAAATCAGAAATATGAATTTATTAACATTTTCTTGACATTTTGTTCAAACTGCTTCTATATGTAATTTCCTTTTCATTATACTGTACATGAAATGGATTTACGTTGTTAAAATTGTGGCCTTTCTTTTGGTGGTCATGATAAGGTTTTCTTGTTGAACTTAGTAGTCGTAGGCCTATGGATATCAGCAGGGGTTCCCCGTAAAATGCCCGGATAAAATAGAGAACCGACGTAATTAATTTCACAATTATCAACCAACATTTTATAAGAATGAAGAAAGCGTTTTTTCTTTATATGATTTTCGTAATTAAAATTTGTATCACGCAAGAAAAAAAGATTTAAAAAAAAAAAACTAACAAAAAGATAAAATAATGCAATATACATTTGCATGCATACTTCATTATATTGGATGTTTCTAAAGCATAATTCTTTTATTATTTCTAATGCAATTTCGTGTGTGTGTGTGTGTGTGTGTGTGTGTGTGTGTGTGTGTGTGTGTGTGTGTGTGTGTATATATATATATGTTTGAAGATTCTAGCTATATCTTGACGTCCATTTGGGTTATATATTTTTTCAATCCAATATCTTATATCAATACATTGCTGTGAGGTCATTATTCTATTCTTGCAGTCTTGAGAAGGCTGGAAGGTCAACCATTTAACCATTACATCTGTCTAAAATTTTAAGAAATTATATGTTTCGATAAGAAGAGGTCCATTGATTTTTCCTTATAAATTTAATATTTTTTTCATATATTTTCATACAGAGTTTTTTTCTAAATGGTTCAATACAGTCTAAAATTGGCCACGACCATCAAACTCTCGTAACATTTACCTTTTTAAAACTATATTCCGCTGTTAGTAAGCTCGGTCTGTTTTATAGATAGGAGAGATGGTGGTCCTAGTCATATTTAAATCTCTTAGAGACGAAGAGCTTTGATTTAAGAAATAAGAAAAATTCAAATTTTAAAGTTAAAATATATTAGGAAGTTTTTAGTGCGAAATTATAGTTTATGGTATAAAAAGTGATATCTCAAATTTGAATGATCATCTAGTTCTTCTATTTTTCAAAATCCTGCTCTGTCAGGTAAATCAAGAAATGAAAAGAGTCAATCTTTACAGAAATGTCTTGCTTCATAAATTTTCTCTGAAAAAATATTTAACTGCATAAATAAATCAATGGCTTTAAACTATAATAAAGTACCACGTGTCTGACTTGTTACCATTAGTTACCATTATTTACCATTGGCAGTATACAGTTTCAGCAATGAAAGGGAGATAAATTCATTTAAGCACTTGATGAAAATAAAAACATTTTTAGCGGCTGTCAAGATAAATTCATACACTACATGTATATATTTTTTCAAAACTGCTCAATTTTTCACACTGGAAGTTAAAAAAATTTCATTTAAGATGTTTTTTCGTCAAAAAAAATTCTAACGACCAGCGCTATATTTTTAATTGTATAACATAAGATTTTAGAATTGTTTTATATTTCGTTTCAGCTTGTTATGGGTTTTATTGTGTTTTGGTTGATACATGTATATATATATAAGTAATATTATTTTTAATGATTAAGATAAATATGCATTTTATCTTGATTTAGACAGGTATTTTAGTTGCAGTGAGCTACATGTAGTTACCTTACTCTGCTAAAATTTGGCATAATTCGTTACTTGAGCGATGTAGCCCATATGTCACTTTTTATGGACCAAAGTTTTGAGGTGCATTCAGAAGTCAAATATGATAAATATTTTAATGGAACTCATTAGCGAATGCAATCTTTAAATATCTCAGAGTCGTGTGCAAACATCAAAAAAAGGAAGACAGTGAAATTTTAAACACATTTGTTTTGACAATTATAAATGCACTTCCATTAGTGTTGTTTTGATATTATGAAATAAAGAACAAAATCCCGTTCATTTGACTGTTGATATTGATGAAATTCCTGTTAATTTGACATGAAACATTAATCTTGACTGTCTTTATCACCTGTTGCATTCTTAATTATTTACACCAGTCTTTTTATCTATTAATGTCTACTTACACACTTTTCAAACACCGTGTTCGTTTTCAAAAACACCATTTTGCCAACGTTTGATTTTTGAAAATGATATTTTTAGTTATTTGAAGGATTCGGTTTGTTCCGTTAGGAGTATAAAGAGACGGTTCAGGCGCAAGCGTAATTTACAAGTTTCTTAAATTTTGTCATTGAAAATATCCTTGAAATAATGTTGTTATTTATCTACCATATTAGAATATATTTTAACGATTTATTTTCTTCTAACAAAGACTTAGTAACCCTTATGTCTTGAAAAGACAAAATGCCACTTCTTTCATCTGCAACAATCCAGTATGGAGCAGTTTTGTCATAGTACGAGAATTGAAGTCAATGTCGCTTTTGCGTTAGTAAGATATTACACGAACATCATTATCTGAATAACATTAGTTGATTTTTTTTTTTTTATTAAACTGGAATTTCTAAAATAAATTAATGACAAAGTGTAGCTCAATGGGTAGCTTTACTCTTTGTTTCTGATATCTCAATAAAAAGTAGCTTAATGTTTGTTTTTGATATCTCAATACATAAAAAGTAGCTTAATGCTTGTTTCTGGCATCTCAATAAAAAGTAGCTTAATGCTTGTTTCCGATATCTCAGTAAAAAGAAGCCCAATGTTTGTTTCTAGTGTTTCAATAAAGGGTAACACAAGGCTTAACTAACGTATCTAAATGACGGGTAGCTCAATGCTAGGTTCTGAATTTGTTTCTCAATGACGGGTAATAAATGTTTGTTATTGATATCCTACTAAAGAATAGCTCAGCTGAATACTATAACATCTCATCGCAGGTAGCTCAGCTCAATGCTTTTTACTGATATCCAATGAAGGATAGCTAGAATCGTGTTATTAATATGTCAAGAAAGGTTAGTAGAACATATTGTTAGGTTTATCTCGATGGAATTGTTAAATTTTTTCAATGTCATTTCAGTAAAAGAAAGCACTCGTCACTTTTATTAATCTTTCGAAGTTAAGTGTAACACAAAGCTTTCTACTGTCATCTAAGAAAGAGTAACTCAATTGTTAACAACCATTTCAGTAAGGGAAGCATAATTCTGGTCAATACCATCATAGTGAATGGTAGAATAAAAGCTTATTAAGAAATAGTAAGTTGAAAGCTTTTGTCCTACATATACAATAAATTGCACAAGTTATTTGTGTAGTACGAGTTTTTGTTCTTTGTGTATTTTCAAAACAAATATGATACTTTCTACTGTACTTTTAATTAAGTAGAATTAAACTAGTATGTTTATAAAAGATTATGTATGCATTTTTGTATGTATTTTTGGTTTTTAGACAGGGAAAACATTTACATCCATCAAATGTGTACCCCTCCCTACATGTTAACACCCCCCCCCCCCCCCCGAGAAAAAAAAAATTTCAAACGAATGTAACATTGACAAAAACATTACCCATTGTTTATACCGAAGGGTATTTCTTGACATATTATGGCATCTAGTGTACATGTATTTTTGTGTATTCTTTTCTGAAAAAAGGTTTTTTGAATATTCTAAATTACTAAGAGATGGTTACCAGATTGATAGCAATGAATTAGGTTGTCAATACATATAAAAAACATAAAAAATCGCTATGACTTGCACCGGAGAGCAGAGCAGTATATGAAATGCATGTAGGTAGGATGAAGAACCGCACTGAACTTGCCTTGGTCTAAATCGATCATGAGAAAAGTGTTTTCTCTCAACAGATAACTTAAGCTTGCTAGATGGTTTTTGGTATGCAAAACCTTATTGTTTAGAATATTAGTTCTCTTGGTTTATTGATGGAGGCGAGCGATCGTGTGAGTGATCCATTAGAATTCACCTGTTTGTTCGGCGAGAGGATTTTTCTGTAAAGTTCCCGGTCTGTCTGCCGAGTTCTGTCAAACCGTTTCCTTATTTATGACCTCAATTGGAGCCCTCTCACCTTTCGATAATTGTAAACTATCGATATCCATTTCTAAATTCATGTAAATAATTTATAATTGATACGTTAATCATATTCACCGAGCTCTCGATTTGTCCGATGCGAGTCTTGCCAACACTTGATTGCAGGTGTCAATTAGATTGTTCAATGCACTTTACAACAAAAAACAAAATAGTGCATTCCTGTTGGTTTTAATGGGAAATAGTACGCAAATGGAACTGTCCCGTCCATTCATAAATCATGTTTTTATGCTTTAAACTAACATTAACAAGGATTTTGGAGGAATCCTCGTGAACAATTTCAAGTCGCGATCAAGCGCTATGAATACCAATCATCACCCAAAATAATAGCATTCATGAGGAAAAAAATGGACCGAAAGCCGATTGCTCTAGCTGTAGGCCGCCAGTATATAACAGAAGAAAGTGCATTTTACAGAAATGCTGATTGTTGTACACATTAACAAACGGAAGATGCACAACCTAGAAGGAGCAGTTAACAGAAAATTCCAAATCAGACAAAAGTTGTCCATTGCAATTTACAGAAAACCCCCGAATTTTGTATACATAAAAAAACAGAGGCTTGGTATGTTCACGATCAAAACAGACCTATGTTTTATAGGTTCAATTAATTAATTGGTTGGCAGTTTTATTCTGATCGATTGCTCGATGGCGTAAAGTCAATACGGAATTATATGTTTCTCTAATAAAAGAAATCCCAAAAAACAAACACAACGACTACTGTAAAAGCAAAATACCGAGACATTAAGAGAGAGAGAGAGAGACTACGTGTAATGTGTGATATATTTATATCTATGTAGCGACAATAAATATTTGGTACCTAGTACCATGTACATGTACATATGTATATTCTCTTTGTTATAATACATTCATGTTACGGTAAGGAGAAATGACTTCAAACGAAAAATGTGTTTAATAAGTTCATTTCATTTCATTTCTTTAATAATTACATATATATCATGTTTACATTTTTGATCGTATGTTTGATACATGTAGGACTTTAGATTGCTGAGAATCAAAATGTGTACTTGTACAAACTTTGATTCTCAATAATCTAAATTAAATTAAGGACACTTGGTCTGTGTCAAATCACGGTTGAACTCTCTACAACTCTGCTGGTCATAATTTGATATATTAATAATGTATTTTGTTGGAAAAAAAATTAAATGAAAAATTTAAAATAAGCAATTTTGCTTCACTTTGCACAACTACTGTAATAATTCACAGTAACTCGGCAGCTCACGGCAGATCCAAGCATTGGTGGGACAATACAGCCTCCTCCAATGAAAATACTCAGACAATAAATGCTAATGACTTCACAACATCAAAGTTTTGCTTTGCATGTTAATGATTCGGGAATGAAAGCTACATTCCAGGTCCTAATAAATTACAGGGGTTCGATTGATGTTTTGTTAACTGTTAACACCTTCCGTCTTTTTAATTTTATTCCACCTGCTGCAGGAAACATTTTGAATGAATATTATTGACTGCATGGTCTTATAACATTTGTAATTTTGATTTAAAAAAAAATGTTTAAATATGTATGAAAATGAGATGAATAATAACATGCCTTACTTTTTTGCCATAGGTCTAGTTCCCTTTCTATTACTTTATGAAGTGGGTGGGGGTTTACAGTCTTTCTTTCCATCTATCGATACATTTAAATACTATTTTTGAAACATAATAAGTTATTTGTTGCACAATGCTTATATTTGAAAGACAGAATTTCTGACAAAAAATAAATGAGCTAAATTCAAATAATAATACAAATACAACATTTCTAAAACCTGTCAAAATATTAAGCACGAAACACTTTTGCTATTACATGTATACTTGTAATACTTCGTTTCAAAAATATATTTATTTAATTCTTACACAAATTACAAAAGTGTGCAGAAGAAAGTATTATTATAAATTTACTTATTAATTAATGCAATTAAATTGATTATTAATCCTCATCAAGCAATAAACACTGTGCCGGATAATTATGCCAGTGCCAAGGTGACATTTTTGCACCCGCTTAAGATGCAGTTTCGGAAAAATCCATGTATATATACCAAATGATAGACCATTGTCTAGAGAGATTATAACCACTTTTGTTTTTAGTGTGTTTCACCTGACAGGTGAGATATTTACCTTTAAAAATTAAAATCCCATAGGAAAATGATAATTCCCATAGGAGAATTGATTCTCCTACAGGAAATAGACAATCCTATAGGATTTTTAAAAAGAGAATGGTATTTCCCGTAGGAATTTGATTCAGAATGTAGTTTTCCTATAGGATATTAAGTTTTCCTATCGGATTTTATCAAATCCTATCGGAATTGAAATTCCTATAGGAAGTTCTTGTATTCCGAGAGGAAATTTCAAATTACCTATAGGAATATTGTTTTTCCTATGGGAAAAATTCTTTTCCTATAGGAATTTATTTTTGAAAGGTAAATACCTCACCTGACAGGTGAGATACAATGATAAAAAAGGTGGATGTTAACTCTTTATGGTCTATCATATGGCATATTTGAATTTTTCGAAATACGCAGCTTGAGCGGGTGCAAAAATGCCACCTTGGCACTGGCATAATTATCCGGCACATTGTTAATATTTTCCTTTAAAAGACGTAATGGTTATTGCAAATAAAAACAAAGCTACATACGGAATAACTTATTATTATGATTTATTATAATGTAGACAATGTCACAATTAAATGTTATTTACAATGAAATACATAAATTAAAGTGTATACATGTATTTGTACATATGCGAAACAAAATAATTTAGAACGAATACATTCCTGGACAGCGCTAAACTCCAAACAAATTGAACAGTTGTAGTAGTTTAGATTTTGTATCATTCGAATTGTCCTCGGGAGCTGGTTCGGATTTGGATTTCATGGAGTTTGGGGACAAACTACATCTAATGTCCGTCAAAAAATTCAAAATCGGAAACATATTCTTAATTTTGTTAAGATATTTCACGAGTTCAAATGTATTGTACGTGCAGAGGATAGGGTTATTCCTTAGGTCCAGTATAACTGGAATGGGTTCGTCCAGATAGGAAGCGATATCCCTGGGTACATCTGAGATTTTGTTGTGCTGGAGGTTGACGAAAAAAATCTTTCGTCGACCAATACTCTTTGGTTTTTCGAAACTAAAACTGCGTAAATGATTTTTGGATAAATCGAGAACTTCAAGAGTAGGGAAATATTTGTGCCACTCTCTCAGATGATCCGGCAAACGGGTCATACGGTTGGATGAAAAATTGAAGGTCCTAAGACTGGAGTAACTTGAAATGTCCGTCATTACGTCAAAGTGTACGGACGAAATGCTATCGCTATTTGATTCTTCTAATTGAAGGAGGTTGTCATAGTTGCAAGTGAAATCACGCGTTTTTGATTGTCGACGCATAGCAGAAAACGCTCGGTCAAGAGTCTTGGATGAAGGTGGAGAAGAGGTCGGAAGAAAAGAAAATGAAATGTTTCTCATCACGTGACTCCTAATTGTCTGCTGCCCGCAACTATAGGATTTGGATAAGGTGGTCATTAAGGTCCTCTGAATGTTTGAGTTAACGTCAGTTCTTATAATAGAGTCAATCATGGAGAAGTCTACAAGACTATCCGGGTAGGCTGGTTCAAGGTTGTACTCAGAAAAAAAACCCTCTACGACACAGTTTGTTATTTTTATCTTCTTCAAACCACGTGCTCGCATAGGCCAGGGAAGCACTACTGATCCTCCCTCCAGACACCGGAGAGATAGCTCGACGTGATCCACTGGGGTCTTCAAATTATCCAGCCACGATCGGAAATTCACAAAGTTCCACTGGTCTTGTATGGTGTGCGAACAAAATATGTATCCTTTTACCGGGCTGTAACAACTGCGGGCCCTTCGGACTGACCTCACAGGCCAAATCAAAAAGGTCAGCAACAGTAGCAGGGGCAGCGATGCAGACATGGCTGTTTATCCTGGACACTTTTTCTGTAGGATTGCATGAGCGGAGTTTTATGTTGATCTTTATAAGTGTTCCCCCAGCAGGCTTGCAGGGTGTGGACTAGGGACGTTTCCTGGTCTCTGTGTACGTTTACCAATCACTGTGTGTTAATGTCGGTCTTTGTTTGTTGGAGACAACTATGTCACGTCCTGAATCGGCCTCGATATTGGATCAAGGTTCTCTATTCGTCGGTTTCAGATCAGGAATGCTAATTAGAATACTATATTCTGGTGTGTGTGGTTTAATAATTGGGTTCAAAATATGCTTTTTGCATAGAATGATTAAATTAACTTAGCCTTCTTCACACAAATACATCACAAATAAACATTTATTATTTATGTGTATCCAAATTTACTCGTGTCTTAATTTACAAATCAAATTTGTTTAACTTTGTAAGCTTACTTTGCATGTTATTTATCATTTTGGTATTAAAATGTTAAGCAATATTGAGCATTATTGTATTCATAGTCATAAAAGTTACGAAAAATCTAAAGAGAAAATGTTAGATTTCCTTCATATTTAGAATTGTATTTCCTTAAGAGAGTCGAACTTCTAAGAGGCTGATACAATTTTGAGATTCTATCAAGACTTTTTGGTCTTTTTCCCCCCTTCAAACTTCACTCAAAATAATTTAACGTGCATAATAGTTTATTATCATGCATAAAAACAAACGGAAATGCCTTTGAGAAAGAATCGTAAATGGTTGTCAGAGAAGTCACGTGACACGAACACTGATCATCGATTTGTGGGCTATAATTTCTTGTCCTGTGCAAGGGTCAAAACGGACGTCATAAGGATTCAAAATTTTGAATTCCTGTGATGTTGTTTAAACTAATCAGAAATTGCATATCTAGTGTAAAATTGTTGTTGGCATTATATAGTATATCAATAATAAAAGACCTTTGCGAGAATTTTAGGTCGAGATGCAATAAATTTACAAAATATAATTCTCATAAAAATATTGTCTACCATAATTTTTTTTCAAACAAAAATATAAGGTTTAAATTATGCATTACATATCAACGTCGCAAAAGTATGCACATTTGGTTGATTCATTATCAAGGAAACATTATTTATTCATACGGAAGATCTGATTTAATCCCCACCCAACAAAATTCTTAAAACTATGCATTATTTGCACCATAAATTATCTATGATATATCTCTACAGAGAAATTTTTCACCACATAACGAATATGCACCAAACAGTAACGTCATCTATAAAATGCAACATAACTCCGCCCCAATCAGAGATACTGAGAGCTCTCAGAAATAACAAACTAACGAGTACATGAGCGTTTAGCAAAAAGAACTCGCACAGTAATAAACATTAAAATCGCTTGGCGACATTACCCTCCAATATTGAATTATTTATACACAGCATCATATTTATTCTTCTTTCACCAACATATAATTTTGAAAGCCAAGGCATATCCATTTTCCTACAAAACAGCCGAAAGAAAAGTTGTCTATTTTTATCTAAACCGTTCAATAAAATCTCGATGCCGTGCCTCTTCTTTTGCCCATTAAAATAGTCATTTCAAGCTTAGCTTGGGGTGGTGGATTGGTGTTTTTTTGGGTTTTTTTTTAAATCTTTTTTTATTATTTTGCCTCCGCAAATACGTAAAATACGTGTCATAGTAGATTAGTTTTTTGTTAAAGAGCAAGAGTCAGTCATCTGTCATTTATCAAGGTCGAATTTATAACGTCGTCTGTCTCCCCTCGGGGACAGCAGGGCAGACCGCCCTCAATCACGTAGCATCGATTTTGATAGTAGGGGAGGAGAAGATTTATACGACCGTAATCTAACAACAAAAAATTAAAAAATTCTTTTGCCAATATTTCAAATTCCTAATCCATGGAGGGGTTGCGAAGTACTTGGAACTTCTGTTTTAGTTAATTTTAATTATGTTAATTTCCTTTTAATTTTTAACATGTTTCTAAAGAAGGTGAGGGGCAACTTCTGCAAAATTCCCTTTTCTTTATGTAAATTAAGAAAAATGTTTGTTGCGAGGAAAATGCCCCCCCCCCCTGCTACGTGCCCTTCCCCGGTCCGTGGATTTCTAAGGATGATTTCGTCTGTATTCATAACAACCTCTAGAGGACAATGACCATGTATTTGTAACACACCTTCTGATTATACTGAACATCATACTTCATCCTTTTTGACACAAACTCAATCTATTCAAGACTTTATTATATTAAAAAAAAAAGCATCTTTTTTTATGATCTGCACCTGGATGGGTGCCATGTTTTGATTGAACAAAGGATTACACTGGGTAAGTCAAGACAGTATTGCATGGTAAATGAAATGAACACAAAACGTAGACGATAGGAAGTGGTATGGTTACAAATGATTTACACCTTGAAGGAGGAAAAGGCAAAGTCTTGCCTATATTAAAGTATTTCTATTATTAAATTAAATATCTAAAATAAAAATAAAATAAAATCATAGAATACTTTGAGTACAGCATAAATAACATGGACAATTCCTGTGATGAATGAAATGATATACATGTATGGCATATGATGGTTTGTTTTGGTCATAATAAAATGCCAGGACCAAGGAATGGTATACAGGAATGGTATACAGCAGATTGACATTATGCAGTAGTAAGAACTCAGCACACTCTAGCATCACAACTCATGAAACACCCTGTATACAAGTAATACTTTTGGTACAAAGATAAACCAAGACCTGACACACTGTTACACAACATGAATGGAATGCTTTTTGTATGGCAAGTGGCAATCTGACAAAAATTATGAATATTGTTTTATCACAGACTGCAGGAATAGTATGGTATTACTCTGAAGCACTTTGTAACACTAACAAGTGTTTCATTGGACGGCCTTAACCAGAGGTCAAAAGGTAAAACAGCATCTAAAAGGTCAAAGTTCAAGGTCATCAATACTTGGAGGGCTCTTTTATGGACGGTTCAAATAGCATTTTGTAAAAACAACAGAATTCACATGTTACCACAAAAGCATGTCCAATATAAAAAAGAGACAGGTAAAAATTCACAGGTTTTCTTCCATTATTAAGACATCAGAATGGAATTTTAGCCTGTTCTTCTAGAAATAAAAGCTGGTCCACAAGAAAGCAGTCACTGGGATTTTTTACGAATTCCCTGAGTCCCTGCATAATGGTCTCCTCAGAGTCCACTGATGATGTCTTTAAGTAGCGTGCCTGTTTCAGATAATCGTAGGCCTTCTGAAACGCCTCCTCTCCTAAAATCCTCTTGCATTCTCTGAGAACAAGTTAAGGTTTTCAATATGTTGGTTTCTAAGTATACTTCTATTGTACCTTCTGTAGGTCATTATATTGAATTCTGTTTGTTCTTACCTACCATAATATTCATGCATTAATTATGTACTCATTGCTTTAGACAGTCAACTACATAAATTTGCCTTTTTAAAAAATATGAAGAGTGTATAAATTTGTGTTGGTCTTTTCATCCTGTTTACTTCTTTTGCGTGTGCAAGTAAGTTAATTGGATTGGCTCAATGATTATTTATACATGTATCAATAAGCATAAAATCCAATAATTCATTTTGACAGGTCAAAAAGCATTAAAAAAAGTGCTGTGTAATCTAGGATCTCTTAGGGGAATTGTTTTCTCTTACAAAAAGATAGCAGCTATACTTCAAAGGAACAAGATTTTTAGAAACCGACCAAGATGTATTGCATTTGCCATTGGATGCTTCTACATTACAGGAATGCATCAAATGCACTTTGATAGAAAGTCTTACAAAAAATGAACAAATGCCATTTAAGGTAGCTCCATACTCGTAAAATTCTCTGAGGAAAGTTGAAAAACCGAACTGATTTCGACTTAATAGACTTAATGTCATCAATTGTTAGAAAAAATATACATGTCATCACACTTTTTGAGATGCCAGATAAACATAAACTAAAGCATATTTTAGCATTAGAAAAATGTATTTTTTTCTGTTAAAAGTAAAATCTTGTTGGCAGAAATTTGTTTTTCTTGTTTAATTTTAATGTCAACTTTATCAGAAAACTAAAATTACAAAAATATTTTAAAATTAATCGTTGGAATAAGAAAAACTATAGCATTTAGACACACAACTGAGAGAAAAGTAAGAAAAAGAGTTATTTCCCCTTTGCATAGATAAAATATATAAAAATTTGGAAATTTAGTATAAAATTAAGTGCGAAAATATCTTTAACCTACCAATAATTCTAATTACATCCATGTGATTATATTCACACAAAATGAATAAAACTATCTTGCACAATTTTTAAAGAATTCAAAGTTTTACAAAAAAGTGTGACGTCACAGAACACTGGATCTACTTTAACTAGGGAAGGTAAAGTACTAAAAAAAAAAGTGATTTTGATGAATTAAGATAAACTGTAAATCTTGTATAAGGATACTTGGTGAGGTTTTTAATTTTCTGATCCCTGACTACAGGTCCAAATGCACCCGCCTCTCTGTCATCGGCCAGGGACATGGTGGACTCTGAAAAAGACAAAAAATATAAAGGTTACATGATAATCTACGCCTTAACCAACGGTATTATTACAAACATACTAGTAACAAAAATCTGCCAGGGACATGGTGGACTCTGAAAAAGACAAAAAATATAAAGGTTACCAGAGACATGGCGGACTCTGAAAAAGACAAAAAATATAAAGGTTACATGTTAACCTACGCCTTAACCAACGGTATTATTACATACATGCTAGTAACAAAAATCCTGATAACTGCATTTTTTAAAACACATCAATTCCTTGGTAAATTTTGGAAATCAAATTCATATACATCCAGGGTTTGACATTAAGTTTTTTATTTACTAGACCAGTTGGGCTACCTCAGCAATTTTTCACTAGCCCTGACTCTTTTACTACTAGCCCTGACCAATTTTGACAAAAATAAATTAAAAGTAATGACAAACATAAAATATTCAATACCTGTATCTGTTTAATTGTGTTGGTTTATCTTTACCAATAATGAATCACTCAACAGTATAATTTAAGATTTAATTAATTCAAACTGTACTATTAATGATACAAGTATTTAACGGTTGACCAGGGACCAACAAAACTTTAGGGAGACTTTACTTCGATCTCCTTAACAGAGAAATATGGAGAAGTTTGAGAAATCAGGGAGACTTTCATTACTTGATAATGGCATAACAATAATGATGATATACACAGATTTATCCTTTAATAATTTAAATTAGATTGGAAACAAGTCATTATGATTAAAAAATAAAACAAATTATAAAAGTTATAAAAAAATTATCAAGTTTATTAAGTTTAAATAATTTGATGTATTCATACATTTTAAAGATCAAATGTTTCGTAATTGTGTTAACTAAAATGAAATAATATCAGTCTCTGTTTTGTAGTGTATTTTGATGGCATTAGTCCAACCCAACCATTATGTTGAAGATTTTGATTTTTTTTTTAAAGATATTGTAACTGTAAACAAAGAGTTTCTGATTATTTTAGCATAAATTTGGCAGTGTTATTAGCTAATTACAAGTTACTTACAAATTCACTGTTATATCAACACTAGCCTTAACTCTTTTCCCCTTAGAGGTTTCTATCCTTTAACCCTTAATGACGCGTTTTGACGACCCTGGCCATATCCTTAATGACGACTTTTGACGCACCCTATATACAGCTCTTAATTAGACCTCTAAACACCTGTTGTTTATTATAAACATTGACTGGTATACACCTGGCCATGTATACGGATGGTTGTTCACTCATTCTAAATAAAGATATCACGTGATTTACCTGTGTATGGTGGCGTGATGCATTACTACAATAAACAAAGATGGCGGACTACGATGCGGACATCGCACATGTTTTCACTTTTTGTTTATAATCAAGTTTAGAGGCAGAATTTTCTAGATTTATAGGTAGCGAGATTGAAAGATGAAAGCCAGATGTCAAATTCATGCAAAATTTTGTGGAAAATTCTATGTAGTTACAGAAAACGGAACACAAGGTGTGCATTACCTGCAACCCCTAAATACACGAATATACCGGTAAATTTGTATTTTTTCAAAAAGTCAACACACTTAGTTAGTTAACATGCGAGATTTATCAAATCCTCTTACACCATTTATCATGTTTATTGAAAAAAACCCCGTAAATATAAGTCTGAAAACGATAGACATGAATTGAAAAGTCAGCCACAGGTACATTTAATTATTTATGATCAAAAAACGAATTCCATGATTATAATGGAATCTTTCTATAAAAATTATTAAATAATTATTTGTAATACATACATTTTTAAATATGTTTATCAAGTATCTGTTGTGAAATTATTCTTAATAAAACTTTAATGTAGAACACTCAGTTTTATTTTCATTTACCTGTTAGCACCTGTATTGCTTTATTGTAGTGACTTAAAAAAAAATTTTCAATGAATATTAAAATTTTAATTTATTACAAATCCGTTGATATATAATTTTCTATGTGTTTGATTTGCTTAGACCTGTAATAAGTCTATTCAAAAACACACACCAGCTGTGTTCAGTTCATCTGAAAACAGTCTAAGGGTAGCCCAGGGTAGAATGTTAAGGATATGGCCTATGCGTCAAAAGGTGGCATTAAGGGGTAAAGAGTTAAAGTAATTAACATCGTTTTGTACAGCATGTGGTTGCATCAACCGTATTTATAACCACTTAAAGCTATACATGCTATAACTTGCGTCAATTTTGAATGACAGTGAAAACACATGTGTTTGTCTACTTATAAAAGTTATCCTTAATCTGTAAATTACAATGGTGAATTCCATCTCGTTACAAAGATATAGATTTTTAATTGTTTATTTTCCTGCCAGGAAAATATACCTTTTCATGAATATTGATGAAGGAAGAGCAAACCGACCTCATTGCGCATGTCCGCGGAGAACTAGGTGGCCGTTATTGTTTGCCTAATTAAATATCCAACTTGATTTTTAATATGCTTAACAGTTGTTAATTTGAAATACATACATGTATAATGAGTAAAATACGTTTGTCATTCACGATACCCTTACTTCTGCATTAACACTTATAGGATCTATAAATAGCACATAGGGGAAAAACACAGGTCTACGTCATTTTTTTAAAGGAAGTATTCATATCTACTCACAGGCTTGTATTTTTTTCTTTTGTTTGTACTCGTATATCGGACAAATTTATGCTTTACTCAAAATATCATTTCCTTTGTGAAACTATCACAATTATGAAGATGTTGACCCTTCACCAGTTTTGGTATGATAGGCTAAATTTAGCTGTCGATATCACGTGATAGATTGATATTCACGAGGAGGCATTACTTTCCTGGCAGGAAAATAAATATTTTTTATTGTTTAATATTTGATATATTTGTTACGTGATCGAATTGAGCATTATAATTAACAGCATAAAGGTAACTTTTATTAGTAATCAAACACATACATTTTCCCCTTTATTCAAAATTGACGCAAATTATAGCGTGTATAGCTTTAAGATAATACAGACTGGATTAATTAATAACAAGAGGCGTAAGCTGAGTTTGTGAAGATGTCTTTAGAATTAAATAATTATCATTTTATTACCCTTGGGGTTAATTTACACGATTATGAACTCTGTGTTCAAGGCGACGTTAAACTTTTGGTTCGGAGGAAATTCCGACACAGTTACCGATCAAAAAGTGAGACTCAGTATTTCCCCCACTTCAACCTCTAGGTTAGTCCTTGGGTTTTACTTAAATGACGGTTTGTAGAATTAAGAAGAATTTATGCCTGTTAGGAAAAGAGCTTTTACTTCTACTAAAATTAATATTACAGAAAATTATATGCACACTTTTTTTCACACGACCAGTCGGGCTAGTACACAGACATTTTAACCCGACCGGAACTATCGTTTACTAGACAAAGTCGGTCGGACGTGCCTTAGTGTCAAACCCTGACATCTTTTTTTAAATCAACAAAAATGTGCAGATAACACTTCTGCATGAATTGCAGTGTTTTAGGTAGACAACTACCAAGATAATCAGCTATATGGATTCGAAGATTACTATGCAGGAAACAAAATAAACTCTATCAAATAAAGTATAGTGACTATACAGAGCTCTCTCTCTCTCTCTCTCTCTCTCTCTCTCTCTCTCTCTCTCTCTCTCTCTCTCTCTCAACCAATTGAGCAAGCCATGTTTTTATAACAGATACTGCATAAATTAAAATTTGTATAATATAAAACATAAACCTTTGTTAACCTTTTCACTCTCTACATGTGCATAGTGTAAGTTAAAGGTTATATACAATTTTACCACAGACTGCAAGACTTTTCTACAAATTTTAAAATCAGGCATTTAGCATACATGTTTTTCGTTTATATATATCAATTTTTTATGTAAAAATCTGAGCTCTAGAATTTAGGTGGTGTATAACAAAAAAACATACAATCCAACAATATTGCAACCCATGAGCTGTGTCAGACAGAAGTATATTTTGAAATCTTAAAACTGGTATGTAGATTCAGATGATTTTACTAAAAACATTCCTAGGACAAGTTTTATTATCCCAAAATATTGTTCATGTACATAAAAATGTATATTTCATATGAATTTTGGCTATCTTAGGTTATGTTATAAGAAAAATGTGGCATGCTTAAGGTTGATTTACCAGGTGGGTACAAAAATCGGCCAATATTGTTCCCCATCATTTTCATACATGTAAAGAATAAGTTAAAGTTGTTTTTGAGTTATTTAAGCATCTGCAGCATGTATGTAAATTTTGATATATCTAAGCACTATAATAAACTAGTTCCCTGACCTGCATCATCTCCTTTGGCCAACACATCCTGCATGATGTTGTATAGCTGGTCCTCATCATCCACTAGTGTACCCAAATTAGAGGATGCCTTGGAATTGCTGACAGACTTAACGGGTGACTTCTTGGGTTTGACTGTTCTCTCTATGACGGTGTCACCGGCTTCATCGGAGTCTGATTCATCACCAGAAAAATCATTCTCAAACTGGGAGTAGTAGGTATCAGCCAGTTCAGGGTTATCTGGAATTCCTGAGAGGTAAAAACAAATGCTTTGAAAATCAATATAATGTAATAAATGCTTCAAATGAAGAGTACAGACCACTAATATAATGCAACATATTTCATAAGTATTTGACTAAAACATATTCTTATCTTTGTCTACTATTTGACCATTTTTATTGTTCAATATGTACATGCTTTCAATAAAATTCTTTTTTGAAAAATTCTTCCTTCTAATTTAATAAAAATGTTTATACTGTCTATTAATGTTAAATATCAATGTTTAAATACATTCAAACATTTTAAATATCTTATCTTCATAACACACTTTGAATTAAGATGAAATTAGACTTCAGAAATAAACTGTGCATGAAATTCAGACAAAACAAGTACATTCTTTGCATGTAAGACTTGCAGTATTTATTGCATTAGTAATGGTGCAAAGGAAATGTGAACAATGAGGAGATAACTCTAGATCAATACACATGTATAATATTTCTATGGTAAACTGTAATAAGATTATGAAGAGAATGGTTCCTATATGG
Source organism: Magallana angulata (assembly GCF_025612915.1). Taxonomy (NCBI): domain Eukaryota; kingdom Metazoa; phylum Mollusca; class Bivalvia; order Ostreida; family Ostreidae; genus Magallana; species Magallana angulata. Next base: position 52,281,108 of record NC_069116.1, read on the forward strand.
GCTTACCATCTTTAAAATCTAGTGAAGAGTTTCGGATGTCATAAATCATTTTATCTTTGAGAGGGGTTATAGGTCGTTCATCGTGACTACTGAGAGAGGCTGAGCGGGGGGCAGTCAGTGTTTTGTAGAGGGGCATTATAATGTCACCATCATCATCACTTTCTTCTTCCTCTTCGTGATACAAAACTGAAAGTAGACATGTGCTGTGTTTACTTTCATTTTGATCTAGCCCCTGGAACTGGTTTTATAGAACATTTTTGATTCATTAGTAAATATTGACAATTATTGTAGGTATTATGATCTATTATTGGGCATGATATATCAGTTAGTTCATGGCTGAAAGAAAAAAAAACTGAAATTTTTTTGTGCTATTTTGTGATCATTTTTCACACAAATTCAGACATGAAATAAGAGAAAAAACAGATAAGATATATTAGTATAAAGATCAACAGATTGAATAGATTGAAAATAAAGTAGGTCTATTCAAGTACTTATACATGTATTTTTTTTCAATCTCTGAAATTTACTTCGTGTACTTCAAATACACAACTAAACATATATTATAAGTCTTCAAGAAATAATTCTTTCTAAGATAGACAGGCAATAATCTACATTATGTGTTACCTATCTCTTCATCTCCATGATATCCTTAATAACAATTCAGCTTTGTTATATATTTATTTGTAATTTCTCATTATGAATATTTAAATTGGAATGATATTGATTCATAATATTAAACAAATTTCAATAATAATGCACATTAAATTGAATAAGATGGATTTCCTTGAAGGAATTGCCCTTGTGTAGTGATAAATTTAGACTTTGATGTCATTAGGGATAGTGCCACAAACAACGAACACTCACTGGGTGCAGTGCGGGAACCAAACCGACTCTGCTGACCTTCAGCCGCTATAGCGGGGCGTCCTTTGACCGTTAAAGCTTGCTTGAACCTCTCTCCTTCCCCCGAACCTCCAGCCCAAGCAGGTACCTGTTAAAATGCCATATACATGTAATTACTGATATGACCCACTGAATGAACTTGTCATTGAATTTGATAACTTACAATAGTATACAAAGAACGTTCAGAAGCTGCTACTTACACTGGACTTGTGGAGGGTGCTCTGGATTCTTGAGTTTCTTTCCTGATTTTCTTTTAATTGCACTTTTGCTACTTCTCTGTTGAATACATAAAAATATTAATCAGAGGATAAAAACATAGGTAATCATAGATTACTAAGCTCACCGAGACGGAGCATCACCCTTATGAGACATCACCTTCATAAGACCACCTTTATCATTTTATATGAAAATCATACTTTATGATCTTGGATATTCATGGATTCTGTTTTGACAAAATATCGTATATCATCTGATAAATTTTTTTATGATAATCATATGTTCATATGTTAATCAATACAATGATATAAAATTAAATATTGTATCATGTCATATTTCTAATATAATATATATCATATAATAAATACCGTAATAAACAATAATGAGATTTGATATTGTAACGTATGATATGACATTGTATTGTGTCATACCTTATTGTATTTGATCACATAATACAATATCATAAAATATAATACAATATAGTATCATATTACAATATCATATTACATAATACATCATTACACTGAAACATGATATTATATTGTATAATATAGAATGATATTGTATTGAATGACACTGAAACATATTTGATACATTATATGATATTATATCATATAATACAATATAATTTGATTCCAACATTGTATCTTATCAAATGATACAATATTATGTGATATGGTAAAATATTATAAAATACATTATTATATTATACATATTGCATCATATGACACAATAAAATATATTACAATATCATATAATACAATTTCATGCGATATGATAATATATCATATAAACCAATATCATATCATACAATATCGTATGATACAATATTATATAATATTACAATATCATATAAAACAATTTCATGTGATATAATTCTATATTACTGAAACCAATATCATATTATACAATATTGTATGATACAATATTATAGAATATACAATATTGTATCATAGGATACAATATAATATTTTGCAATATCTTATGTAATTGTATCATGTGATAAAATAATAAATTAAAAATACAATATAATATTATACAATATTGTATCATAATATACAATACTATACATAACAATATCATGATACATAATCATATCATAAAATATCAAAAAATTGATACAATATCATATCGTATCGTATAACTTTTTATAATATAACATATGATATCATATTTTGTTTTCCCTTGGACTGAAATGTCACATTTTCATTGGTTTAAACATAGCACGTGATTGCCTCATATATCTCTATATTTGTTCTGTGAGAAATAATATTAGGCAATATGGCCGTCATTGGTCGACGCTTCGCTTACTCATTTCGACATTTCATAGTATTTTATACATAAACTGCATGCTGTAAGTTCTTAAAGTATTTGGAGTTGTTGCCCTTTGAAATTCTTTAAAATTAGAGTAGTTGCCCTTAGAATATTGACGTCACATTGTTTTGTCTGGAGCAGAACAAAATGGCAGCGACGAAATTTGCTCAAATCTCTGCAGAGGAAAAGGAGAAAACATTTGAAATTAAATAGCAACAAAACATTGTAAGTAAACATGGGTAAAGCAAAGATTTTGAAAGAGTATTTTAAAGGTGAGATGAAAATTTTGAAGAGTTTAAATGAGTTAAATTGGACGAGATGTAAGGCATCTTGTACATGGCTTTGCGTAGATCATCGCTATTTGTGAATAAATATGTCGCTTGATAGTCCTCGAGAAAACAAAACACTTATTAGGTTAGTTACTGACTCACTACGGAAATATATTGGGTTGATCAATCTCATAGAAGGCTCGGCTTCGCCTCGCCATCTATGAGATTGATCAACCCAATATATTTCCGTAGTGAGTCAGTAACTAACCTAATAAGTAATAGTATCATATCAAACAATATTGTTTCATATCATACAATACTTTATCATAGGAATCATGTTATATCATTTATCAACAAACACATCTATCTATCGAGCTGGTTTGAGTGAGGTAGGAGATTTCTTTAGCATCCTTGATAATGGAGATCAGGTTCTGCTTCTGAAGCAACCTCTGCATTTAATTTATAATAAAGTTAAATCAACTATGCAAGCTATCATCTATAAAACATGTGACCTGTTCCAAAAAACTAAACCTCATCCAGCATCCGAAACCTATGGCTCAGATTCAGACTTCAAGCCCATCAGGTGCATTTGTATCATAAGACGCATCATCCATGCAATTTTGGTGAAGTTTGGACCAGTAATAACTAAGATATCATCATCAGAGGGCACTAGCAATTAAAACCTTAACTTCCTCCAGCATCCGCAACCTATGGCTCAGATTCAGCATCCATGCCTGTCAGGTGCATCTGTATCATAAGACACACCATCCATTAAATTTGGTGAAGTTAGGACCAGTAATAACTAAGATTTATTTTTTAGCATCCTTGATAATGGAGATCAAGCTCTGCATCTGAAGCTACCTCTGCGATTCATTCATATTACAGTTAAATCAACTATGCAAGTTTGAAATAGTACTATCATCTATTAAACATGTGACCTGTTCCTAAAAACTTAACTTTATCCAGCATCCGAAACCAGACTATGCATTCAAGCCTGTCAAGTGCATCAGTATCATAAGACACACCATCCATGGAAGTCTGGTGAAGTAAGGACAAGTAATAACTAAGTTATCATCATCAGAGGGCACCTGTTTCAAAAACTTTATCTAACCAGCTCTTAAAACCTTAACCTCCTCCAGCATCCGAAACCTATTGCTCAGATTCAGCATTCAAGCTTGTCAGGTGCATCAGTATCATAAGACGCACCATCCATACAAGTTTGGTGAAGTTAGGACCAGTAGTAACTAAGATATAATCATCAGAGGGCACCTGCAACAAAAACTTAACCAGCTCTAAAAACCTTAACCTCTTCCAGCATCCGAAACCTATTGCTCAGATTCAGCATTCAAGCTTGTCAGGTGCATCAGTATCATAAGACGCACCATCCATACAAGTTTGGTGAAGTTAGGACCAGTAGTAACTAAGAGTAATCATCAGAGGGCACCTGCAACAAAAACTTTAACCAGCTCTAAAAACCTTAACCTCTTCCAGCATCCGAAACCTATTGCTCAGATTCAGCATTCAAGCTTGTCAGGTGCATCAGTATCATAAGACGCATCATCCATACAAGTTTGGTGAAGTTAGGACCAGTAGTAACTAAGATATAATCATCAGAGGGCACCTGCAACAAAAACTTAACCAGCTCTAAAAACATTAACCTCTTCCAGCATCCGAAACCTATTGCTCAGATTCAGCATTAAAGCTTGTCAGGTGCATCAGTATCATAAGACGCATCATCCATACAAGTTTGGTGAAGTTAGGACCAGTAGTAACTTAGATATTGCTATCAATGGGTACCCGCAACAAAAACTTTAACCTGCTCCAAAAACCTTAACCTCCTCCAGCATCCGAAACCTATAGCTCAGATTCAGCACTCAAGCCTGTCTGGTGCATCAGTATCATAAGGCACACCATCCATGCAAGTTTGGGGAAGTACAGACCAGCAGTAACTAAGATACTGCTATAAAAGGGCACCTGCAACAAAAACTTTAACCTGGTCCAACAACCTTAACCTCCTCCAGCATCTGAAATTTAGGACCCAGATTCAGCATCCAAGTCTTTCAAGTCCATAGGTAGGTCCAGATGCATCATCCATGCAAGTTTGGTGAAGATAGGACAAGTAATAGCTTAGATACAGGACCTGCAACAAAAACTTTAACCAGGTCCGGACGCCGACGCCACCGCCAACGCAAAGGGTATAGCATAAGCTCTCCTTGACTTCGTCTCGGTGAGCTAAAAACCTCATATCACAAACTGTAGAAAATTAATAATACATTGTACATGTATCTGCTTTGACAAACAAATAATAAACATTACAGTTTTGTCTCATTAAAAAAAATTATCATATAACTATTATATTCAGCAAATACTTTTTGTACAAGGCACTTTTCTGTAACAACCAGCTAGCTTTCAAGTTTATAAAGAAAAACTGTTAATTTTTAAAAAATTCTTAATTGGTATGAATTAGGCCCAAAACTGACCTGAGTCGTTTGGCTTCCTCGTCGGCTTGCTGGAGCTTCCTTAACCTCATTCTCTCCCGAGGAGGCAGGTTCTTGTACTTGACTTCCTCCTCGGTAGACTTCAAGTCACTTAAGTAGGACTTCTCTTTGCTGCAAAACAACAGGCATGTAAATTAATGGTCGAGCAAGCATCCCTTGTTGCCTGCTTTCCAATTAAAAATGATAAACATGCTAGAACTTACAGTAATTTAGCAATGTCCTCAGCATCTCTGCTACTGTTCTCTAGACTTTTGGCATGGAATTCTTTTGAAAGTTTCTGCAACCACAAGAATTTTTAATCAAATTTTATGGTGGCACTTACAGTTAGTGTATTAAATGCCTATTCATTCTTTTGACAGTTATATCATAATATCTTTTGTTGTTACCTTTGTTATTTGGCTACATGGTCTTTGCCATTCTTATATCACACTTACACAATATTCCATTAGATGTAATTTAATTTAAGGGTTACAAAAAAAGTCTTCAGGAAAACTTACTGCGATGTGGTTTTTAATCAATGGAATTTTAAGTAAATCTGTTGCTGATGGCCTTTTGTCTGGATCTTTGGACAACATTCTGAATTTCAACAATTAAAATTTTTTTATCATGTTTATAGATATATGTACAGTACAAATAAAACAACAGTAGCATCAAGTATTGATGCATTCATGTATTTCCTCGTAAATACATTGATTAAAATGCCGTTTAAATTATATAGATATTGCTCCTCATGTGACAGCTCAAAGGTTTGTTTGTGGTTAACCAAGCAAGAAATACTTTCAAAAATCACAGCTGACATTTAAAGTCCCATAAAGTTGATTTCTGAAATAATTTTTTCTAACTGAATGCACAGAAATCATTCACAAATGATAATGTCTGTAAATTGTATACTGTGGTTTCATTAATATTCAAGGGTATCAATTTTCGTGGATAAAGTGAAAATCACAGTTTCAAGGATACGTAAATTCAAGGCCAATGACCATATCAATACAAAATTTTAATAGAAATTGCACTTCAATGAACATTTAATTTCGTGGATCAACTTAACAACGAAATCCACGAAAATTGGTATTCAACGAATATTGATGAAACCACAGTAATATAGTAAGTTCACTAAATGGTGTCTGGTCTGTATACTCAAAGTTCACAATACACTGTTCTTGTACTCACAGCTTTAATACATTGTTGAGCTCAGAAGAGAACTTCTCAGGTAGTTTAGGGACCTCTCCCTCTACTATTTTGTACATGACTGCCATTAAACTCTTTCCATCAAAAGCATGGGTCAAGGTACACATCTCATACAAAATACAGCCTATTGACCTGTGGAAGACAACCTCACTTAGTTAATTATATTAATGTTATGAAAATTATAAACATTGCAGTCCTGTTAACCATAAAATGCTTTTACAATTAAGCAAAACAACATTTAAATTTTATCAACATTTATAATGCAGTAAATTTTAAAACCCTTTGAATAGGAGGATCTCAACATTACCGTATCTAACACTGTTGTATTCACTGAATTTTATACTCATCATTTTGAAATAAAAAAATGATTTAATGAGATAAAGCAAGGAGTTACTGAGTTATGCATATAGAGAGTAAACTGATTAACCTATTGATATGATATACTGTGGAATCATTTTTATTAGTGGGGGTCAATGTTAATTGGTAGCCAAATTTTTTCCTGGTTCATGGGGACGTAATTTTGTTGGTAGGAAGTTGGGGATAATTTCAAATGCTTGTATATACGTTCAAGGGGATGTAAATTTGTGGGTAACGGTTAGTTACCCATTAAAGCCATGAATATTGGTCCCCCACAAACAATGATGATTCCACAGTAACCACCATACATCATCAAGCAAAAAGTTTCGATTATCTCCATTAAGTGATATACAATGTAGGTATATACTATGGATTAAATATATTTGGTATTGAAATTGTCCATAAACACACCACAATGAATGAAATGCTATCATAAAAGGGAAGGTAAATTCTAAGATATAGTCTCAAGTTTATGTTCTGAATGTATATTCAATATTGTTCTTTATCAGCGACAAATATTTCCTTATAGCATGGTCTCATCAATATTTTGTTGACAAAACGATCAAGTCCATGAATTTTAAAGTTCCATTATTAAGTAATAAAGATGACAAAATGTATGATAGTCTGTTCATATTGAAAGACCATAGTCCACAAACATTGATATCCTCAAAAATCAAAACCTTGCACTTTACTTAAACACCACAAAAATGTGTGTTCATGAATATCAATGACACCATTGTACACATCTTTCCCTTTGTAATTTGAGAACATTTTGCTAAATGTCATACATTCACCAACAAAATATATTTTACCAAATATCTGATTTAGAGTTATATCCTTCATGTTTCAGTACTTCCGGACTCATATAATATGGAGTTCCAGTGAAGGTTGAGGCTAAATCTGTGGTTCCCATTAGTATTCTGGATATTCCAAAATCTCCTACTTTTATCATATTTTGTCGTAGAAATATATTTCTGAAAAGAGACATTAATAAGTTTTTCAAAGCAGTGTTCATTAAAAAGTAAAACAAGAACAAACAAAATGCAATTATATAAATATAAAGTTTGATAACTCCTTGACATAAAATCTTTATATTAATTTTATATTGATCTTTGTGATGCTTTTGAAAGTTTCAATTTTAAATAAATTCATGTTTAATGACCTCTTGTTTCCAATAATATCTAAAATTCAACAAAATTTAAAACATGTAACTATATCTGCACCTGTTCAGATATGGAAAAGGTATAGCAGAATTGAAACAGTTAAGAATTCTATGAAAACTAAAGGTTCAAAGAAAATTATCACCAGAGCTATCCATTCAATTCTGAAAGTTGCTACTGGTCTATTATTTATTTTCTTTTTTTAACCTCCACCAAAGTTATCCAAAACTGTTACAACATTAAAAATAATTCCTGTAAAATTAATTAAATTATCCATATTTGAAATATACAGTCATGTGCACACTGACCCATTCTTTACCTGGTTTTAAGATCTCTATGTAGGACCCGCCTTTGATGCATGTAATGAACAGCCAACAGAAGCTGCACAAACCAGTCCATTATCAACTTAGAATCTATCTCCTGTTTGTTCTTCACACATTCATTAATTTTACAGTCTAAATCACCTCCCTAAAATAAATATCAATCAAGTTTTAAAAAAGCCAGTTCTATCTAAAAAAAAAAAAAAAAAAAAAAAAAAAAAAAACATGACAGCTATACTCATAGGGTCTCTCTAAGAACACTTTTTGATTTAAAATAATTACCTCACAAAACTCTGTAACAATGCAAAATGATTCTCCATCTATGAAACTATCATGAAACTTGACAATGCTAGGATGATCAAGTTTCGAGAGAACTCTGGCCTCTCGAACTGCATCAACTGTTTCATCTGGTTGTAATTCTCCCACTGAAATCTCCTTCAAAACTTTTCTATACAAAAAATGCAACATAAAAAATATCAAGCAAGTCGTTGTCAAAATGTATGCTGATGATTTAAAATAAACAATTCATTGTATCTGAATAAAATGACTGAATCAAGTGTAAACCAAAGGGTGCCTGCCCTTATCAGGTAGATTTAGTTTTAATATTATATATGAATTCACTCTGAATATAATTTTTGCATAGAGTTGCTTAAAATTAATCCCCAATCATGTTCTGAAAAAATCAAATAGCAATTTTACTTTAAAATGTACATGGAATTATTCAACTGTTGAACAATACTTGCATACGTACAAATCATATTCATCTGTTTCAGGATTTTTGGATCTCAGATCTTTGCATAGATAAGCTGTGCCAAAGTTACCCTTCCCAAGTTTCTTCACTATTTCATATCGATTGGCTAGGACCTTAGGTGTCTTTTTGGACGATTCCTTCTTCTTGTATGACATACTGACAAAGTCTTTGTCGTGTAGACTTGGAACTCTGCCAGTTATCTCTATCACAATCAATTATTCGTCTGCTTCCAACCTTCGTCGCGTAACTCTCATAACATTAGTAAACACTAATTACCGGTTGAAGAAATATATGCAAATAATGCTATTGGTATCAAATGGGTCTAGTTATGTTGTTAATCCTTGGTGCAGATATCTCAAACTATAAAATATGTTTTCGTTGCAGTGTGACATAGCGGCCATTTTTTAGCGTCGTTCGTTACACACGAACATATCATGTTCATTGTTCTTTCATCATAACAGTCATTTCTCCGAATTCCAAGGACAGTTAAACGAACAGTTAACTAAAGCAACAGACGGTTACCTGCTTTCCGTCACCTTTGACTAAAATACAGGTGCTACTGTTTACATGCAGGTACCCGTTTCCCCTACTGCATCCTGGGTACTAAAATCAAGATCTTTCAGACGTTTGACAGAAAACCAAGCTCTAAAAACGGAATATTTCCGGACCAAAAGTTTTGTTTCATCATTTTATTTGACATTATTTATACATGTAAACATAACACAAAATATCGAAATATTACAAAATAATAAAATCAATTATCTGATCCCCGATAAAACTGAATGTCTTCATTAAAGTATTCTAATATCACAGACAAAATATTGATGGAATATTACAACCATGACTACCCCCCCTCCCCTAAATTATTTGCTATATATTTTAAAATTTACAAAATACATTGCTAAATATATGTATTACTATGTGACAAAATATCAAAAAAACATCTTCATATCGAATAAAAATATAATTTTTTTCAAGGAGCTAGAATCTACCTGATTTTAGAACAAATGGAATTTTATGAAGACATTTCAATCTACTAAAGATAAACAAATAGACTTATCAATATATAGTTATTGTAAATTAACAAAATATGTATGCATAAACAGATAAAAAATTTTAATAACCCCCCCCCCCCCACCCGATCTGTTTTTGCACACGTAATTTGTATACACTAATGCCCTATACAATTAATTACAATTAAGGCCTTGATGTATGCCTACAATTTATGGAAGTAACAACTTTTGTGCAAAAGGGGCAAAATACGAATGTAGTGATATAGGTTTTATGTACTCACATATATCAAAAGTATACAGAGACATAGCTGGCAAATTATACTGTGATTACAAAGTTTTTCAAAAGAACATTATATTTGATGGCTGCGTGTTTCGATAATACTGCCAGTAATGATTATCATGGAATCAAGTAGAAAAATGATCAATATCAGCTTTCTATCTCTTAATATCACAGAATGTTAAAAAATACTATTGGTATAGATTAATACAACAACGTCGAAGCTATAACATATACAACTTATACATGTATTATTACTAGGTAGATGAACTGACCATGGTTTAAAATCGTAATAGTTTACAAAATTCAATTTATTGAGCTGTGTGTACTTAAGACTATGTAACTTATTTCAGAAACAAAATGAATGTTTTTATTAAAAACAAGCATACATTAGTATTCATTTTATTATACATGTACATGTATTACCAAATTTGATGGGGAAAATTATAATTTGAAATGAAGAAAAAATACAACACAAAATATACATAATTATGTATGGGTTATCCAATACAACTAACAGTATATGCATCAATCAAAAGTTCTTGTACGTGTTAATGTACATCTTATATAAAATGATGGCTACGTGGCACAATTAATTGGCACAAAAATTAAAAACAAATTAAAATCAAATTCACTAAAACAAAATATAAAATCATATTGTATGTGCAAAACCTCAGTATAGAAAAAAGGCTACTTGGAGGATGTAAATGCACTCTAAAGGAGCCCTGAGATAGGTCTACAGAATATATAAAAAAATACATATCGGATATAAAAATACACATCTATCAAAACTAAAAACAATTTAAAATATCCAGTTACAACTTGACCAGGGCATAAGCTTGTACTGTAAGTATATCTCAAAGTCTAGTAGGTCTTGTGAGCTTCATACAGTTCAAAGTTGAGTATAGCTAGCTGTCTGAGGAATCCATCGTTGGGCATAACTTCTCGTTTGGCCCTTACTGCTCTCACTGCATTCATGAAGTTCATCCCACGCTTCATCATAAGGAAAGCCAGGACAACTGTAGCAGACCGACTGATGCCTTGATTACAATGGACGAATATTTTCCCTGAAGAAAGATAAAAATCTTATAGCAGTCATGGCATGAAACTTGATCATTCTTCAATAACTGTATACTGGGTTATTTTCATCCAATGTTATTTTCGCCCTTCTTCACTTACAGTTTCACGATGCCCAGTCATGAATTTGCACAGACATACATGTATATAGTTGTGTTTAAAGGGATATGATATGAGACATTATCCTGAAAAAAAAGATCACCAGGAAAAATTCCTGAAAAGGACAATAGGCTGTCCAAAAATCAATGCTCTATTCTACATCATCCCCATATGTAGCTTTAGGAGAGATCATTTAAAAAAATAAAACCTTTACCTACAATCTTATCTTTTTCAATTTTAATTTACATTTTGCAAGCTAAATATTTCAATCTGTTGAAATACTAATTGTTCAGGGCACATTATCGATTACATAGCAAATACTCAATTTTCTTTATAATTGAAAGGGAAATTCATTTAACAGCTAGTCTATATGTAGCTTGAATACTCACTGTATTTGTTTTTGCCTTGCTTTTAGATAATGATCACAGTTTTTGTAGGTGTCTTAAAATGATGACAATTGATATATTAACCCTCACTAAAGGTTTTGCCCTGTAGACTTTTTACAATTTTTTTATGCAAATCAAATGAAACAAGAGATGTTTGTAAAACACTTATGCCCCCCTCCCTTGGAAACATCCACAAAGAAAATGAACGGAAACTGCAAATAACTGGAATTTTTCTAAGTCCAAGGGGTACATGTATAACTGTCAAAAATTGCTCTATCATACCCAAAATCAAACTAGACCTAGATATTATTTAGATAAATCTGTATACCAAATTTCATTTCAATATGTTCATCCTCTGGGAAGAAAATGAGTGGAAACTGCAAATAACTGGAATTTTTCTACGTCCAAGGGCCATAACTCTGTCAAAATTTGCTCAATCGTACCCAATATCGAACTTGACCTAGATATTATCATGATAAACCTGTATACCAAATTTCATTCCAATATGTTCATCCTCTGCGAAGAAAATGAGCGGAAACTGCAAATAACTGGAATTTTTTTACTTTCAAGGGCCATAACTCTGTCAAAAATTGCTCGATCGTACCCAATATCGAACATGTCCTAGATATAATAATGATGAACCTGTATACCAAATTTCATTTCAATATGTTCATCCTCTATGAAGAAAATGAGTGGAAACTGCAAATAACTGGAATTTTTCTACGTCCAAGGGCCATAACTCTGTCGAAATTTGCTCGATCGTACCCAATATCGAACTTGACCTAGATATTATCATGATAAACCTGTATACCAAATTTCATTTCAACATGTTCATCCTCTGCGAAGAAAATGAGCGGAAACTGCAAATAACTGGAATTTTTCTACGTCCAAGGACCATAACTCTGTCGAAAATTGCTCGATCGTACCCAATATCGAACTTGACCTAGATATTATCATGATAAACCTGTATACCAAATTTCATTTCAATGTGTTCATCCTCTGTGAAGAAAATGAACGGAAACTGTTGGTGGACCGACCGACCGACAGACAGACAGCAGCAAAGCAATATGCCCTCCCTTCTTCGAAGGGAGGGCATATTTAGGTAAATCATATCATTATCCCAAAACACACAATGAAAAGTCAAGAAATAAATATGAATTATTTTATATTATTTTAATTTTTAAAGTCATAAGGTCAAACACTTTACTGAAAATAGGCCATCATCTGAATGTGAAACATAACTTTAATCTTTTTTAATTTAATATCAATATAAAGGGTCATACCCAAAATTGGCTCATTATCTACAAACACAGCAAAAAAAGGCTTTTGAAACTATCAACTATGAGAGAATTACCTCATGGCAGATAGAAGGAAAAAATCTACAGTATACACATGCAATGATAGTTAAATTTATGATACCCAGGCCATTTCATGATGGGGCATGAAATTTCATTTCTCACAAAATGATCAACATTTTTATCATTATTACAACAAAACACACACATGAAGCTTTTAATAACCACCTCTAAAGTAAACCAATCTCTAAAGTACTAACACATACTCCTGTTGGTAATTTCTTACCTCCCTTGGATAGAGCTTGATCAATAAAATTGGCAGCTTTCTCAAAGTGTTTGGAGATATCATAGGTCAGGATATCTTTAGCCTGCAGTCCAAGATACTGGATTGCTACATCTTTGAAGAATGAAGCATCAGTGTCAATTTGACCTGGCCTGGTACCCTTGGCACAGTTAACAACGTGGGTGATTCCAATTTTTTTCAATTCCTCTTTGTTCGTGGCAAACTGCCTGAAATTTTTAAGAAAAAATTGTTTCTTCATTGGAGAGAAATTCAAAGATCATAATTTCTATTCCTTTAACATAAAATGATTCCATAGCAGGATGCAAAATATGAAATATGTATTGCATATACATATATATAAAGGTTTTTTGATACAGGCCTCAGTTAGAGCTTGTGTTATATCTCTCATCCCACCTATTTTCCTCTCAAATAGCATTAGGTACATTGACCAGCAATGGTATCGCCAGATACTTATCTTTTTAGTCACCTAAGCTTACTGTTCGAACTGATTTATCTGTCTTGAATGCCTCTGTTATAAAACAAATATTTATAGACATGGGTTAAATTATTCTGGGTGGAGTGAAATAAAACAGTAACTGGGTACCACAGGAATTGGCACTAGAGTAAGACTGACTAGTTAGTTCATTACATTCATTGTTGATCATCACATTTACAAGCAAAATTGGTATTAAGTTATCCTACATTTGTTTTATCAGTACCAAATATTTGCCAGTATCAAACAATATTTTTAGAAAAAATTATTGGAGAGAAATGAAGTAAAGAGTTTTAGAACATAACCCACTTTTTCATCCAATTAGCAGTCACTATAAATATTCTATTAAGTGATGCTTTTGATCGTTAGAATTTCTGTAAGTTCAAACGACTTCACATTTTCGATTGACAGCTTAGAGATCCGTAATACAAAAGAGAGATAATATTTGATTAGTGCAGAACTTTTGATCAGCCAATGAAAAAGTGGGTTATGTTCTTCTAAGTACCGGTAAGTTAGATCATATTAAGTTAAATTTACAAGAAGGGGCCCGTTCCCTTCGCTTCCTCCTTCTTGATCACATAAATTTTACTTAAAATGATATAACTAATAAACTACTACTTAAAAAATCCCTCCTATATAATTATAATTATTAGAAGTAAAGAGTTTTAAAAAATCCTTACTATGTAACAACAATACAGAAATGAATTCCCTTTCTGTTTGGGGAGTTGTTTAACATTTGCATGATTGTTTAACTTTACATTGTTTACACAATAAAAATGACCACCCAGATTTGAGCTGCCCAAAGTCCAAATCAGAGAAATGTGTTAAAACAAATTTAACAATCAAGTCTAAATTTTTGAAGAAGTGTGTTACTGAACCACATTTATGGTCCATCATGTAGTCAAGTTATTGCTTCCTTCACTTTTTTGATGATTTGTAATTAAAACAAACATACCCATCAATGAAGTACAATTCAAATCAATTAAAGAGATAAAAACCTAGATTTTTTCATTAATTGATACATCTTTTGTTCATACCCATTTCTCCATACATGAAAAAAACAAACATCGTACGGAGATTCAAAATGGAAAATGTTTACATCTTTTCTCCATATTAAATACTCGGAACAGGTCACACAACTTAATCAGATTTTTAAAGTGATAAAACATTCTATCTAGTAAATTGTATGAAAAAATTTAATGGTGCTAATGTTTCCACAGAATTTGCATATAAATAAGGTCGTCCATCTGAAACTTGGGACAGAGAATAGTAGATGTATTTAAAACATTTTCTTACTTATTGCCTATTATGATCCCTGGATATACTTCGTTGTAACTGTCCTTAGGAGTGGATGGAACAGAAAAAAATTTCGAGTAACCAGTAGGGAGATCGTCATTTCTGTCAAGAGCTTGGATGTCAGCATTTTTCAAGTAATGTCGAACCCTATTTAGGGTAGAATCGTTGTATTCCATCATAAACGTTTTAATTTCTACCCCTAACAAAGTCACAGGGGTTTTAAAATTTGTTTACATATATATGACTTTCTTACTAGGCTGACAACACAAAGTGACAAAGGAATATAAATACCTCTTACTCCAAGATATTTTAAGATCGAAATCGAAAGTAAACTAAAGTATCAGTTTGAACTTATATGTTTCGTGTTCTTCTTCATTTCCCCCTAATTATTCCGTTTTATGAGTATCCCTATTTCTTTTGAAATCTCTTAGTGATAAATTTACTCAAAGGATGCTAAAAATTTATATTTCAAGCATTGATATTTTTTTCAATTTAATTTAATTCAAGAAATTCTATGTAAAGTTTAATTCAAGAAATTCTATGTAAAGCTTAATGACATACACTGATTATTTGTCTTAATCTTTCGAAAGCTTTTTATAGTATGTCTCATGGTAAGTGCTGTATATTTTGTAGCAACACTGAATAGAAGCATTTATTGATCCACAACGAATGAGAAAAGGACAGAATGGTGCTACCGACAGCAATTTCATTTGTTTGTGGTGTAATACTAAGATTAGCATTGTTTAGATCATCCCTTCCCGACTGGTTGAGTACGAAAACAGAGGTGGTCACGCCGTTAACATCATGGGGTCGTGGTAAGTACAATTCCATTTAATTTAGCCATAGACCCTAATTAACCGTTCATACACTTTGCACTAGCTAGTTTTAGATATATAGCTCTACGGGAAATATGGGGGTTCGTAAGGCTACAGTTCCTTCTTCACCAACTAAATTAAAGTTTGCGGCGCCCATAAACTTGGGCTGATTAACCTTATTTCCTTACACTTTAATGTTGACATGTATATAGACATTATATTATAGACGTCATCACTTTACTTGCCTCTTATTTCCCCCTATTTAAAGTGATTGTTACGTCAGAGTTCACGTTGGTCTAGTGCCGTCTAGCTCTTTAAAAACTCCCTTGATAATTAAAACTATGCATAGTGTACTGTTTTGTTTACTTAATAAAAAGCATGATGTTCTTGAAATTACACATTTTGTCTGGTTCTCCAAAGTTTATCTGGTTCTCAAAAGTTTTACTTTGATTCTCATGAGAATGCCATTTGCAATGTTTGGAATTGCATTGTGGTTCAAAATTTACTGATGCCGAAAAATTATGACAGATCAATGGGCAAGAAAACCATTGTGCCATCACTCGATTGTATCTGAATGTGTACAGAGATTAAAGAGTTGGATGTTCCAAATCCGTGTACATTGTGTCAGCAGTATACAATGTACCATACAGTACAATGTAAATGTATAGTCTTTAATTATTAGAGATGAGAGCGTGAAATGGGGAACCATATTTTAGGGATCTACTAGTCTGATAAAAATAAAGCATTACTGGTATGAGTAACTGACACCAAAAATATCCTTTGAATGAATATGCAGTGGGTCCGAATTTTCTATTCGCACACTCCTTGCCAGTAGTGCTCACTTTGCTAGCCAGTGCTGCGCTCACTAATATGTTTTATGGTGTGACTGTATTGAGGGCTAGACCATTAAATTCTATGAATTTTTCACTGTTAATTTGCACAATTGGATCTGCCTATTTTTCCATTCATAACACCATATGTCGCATGCTCAGTCTGCATTATGATATCATATTAATAGAGGCAGATATCACTTGACAATTTTCATGAAAGCATCAAAGATTTCAAATTTGAAAGTAGGTAAAAATGACCAAGAGAATAACAATTGTTTTACGAATCTTTTAGATATATTATTCCTTTTCTGCCATCTTTGAAAAGTTCATAGGTTTAAAGTGTAATTTCTATTTTTAGTTTTTGGTATATTATGTTTTTTCTATATGGAGAGCTTTAGTCTCAGTGATCAGAAGGGTCTTCGCCCTCTATCATCATTCATCAGCCCTTTAAAAGGATTTCTCATGGTGACTTTTGATCTGCAGATGAATTTATGATACTTCATTTTACCTATTACCTAATAATTGTAAAATGTCTAAAAAAAATATTAAGGTATGACTATTAACCACAAAGTTAGGGCTGTGACGATACTGTACTTAGCCGATACGGTACATATCACGATACATTGCAACTAAATGAATAAGGGTTAAAAATTTATTCAATCTGTCGATGTATTACCGCATGTCCAAAGTTATTTTGATATATATATTTAAAATGAGCGTTGCACAATTTACAATTACTTTAGTCTCATATACACTACTTTTTCATAAACATGTAATCCAAAGTTTTCCACACTCCAGATTTAGCTTCCTAACAGTTTTGACAACTTTACGAGGTTTTCCGCCATCTTTGTACTTTCATATTAAGCGCGCGGACTAAAAATAGCTGATATATGAAGCTCGGATATTTTTGGAAATTAAAAAAAAAGTTCGCTTAGGTATCGTTGTATTAATGGTAAATGTATCAATCCAAATATCGTCAAAATAAATACCGTGATGCACCGGTGCATCGGTGGATCGTCCCATCCCTAAAGTATGTTTTGTATTGAGGTAAATCTGTCCAAAACAAGCTCAAAATTTTTGGAACACAAGTTGCTATTGTTTGTGTCTGAGGAACTGTATCTCTATGGCATGTCAGTCAGAGAAATTTCTCGTAGAGCTAAAGATCTACATCTGACCTTGTACTTATCTTAGCTGAGATTTTGACCTACCTGCTTCAATTTTAAAGCAAAACACCCCTATAATTCTTCATTAGCATTTAAAGAATACATGTACATTTTTATTTCAAAGAAGACTTCAACTCATGACTTCTGGCTCTAGAGGATTATAAAAGGGTCACAATTTAAATTCAAATGTCATGTCAAATTATGAAATACTTTTGAAGGAAAATGTAAAAATAAAAGTTGCAATAAATACATGTAGCATCGATAAAATATAAGATATGCTATTTATTGTTTGACCCAAACTCTTGTTTTGATCTCATTTTGTTGATTGTTTTCATATGAGAGAGAGAGAGAGAGAGAGAGAGAGAGAGAGAGAGAGAGAGAGAGAGATTTTCTGTTCATCTGAAGGTTAAGTGCATGTATATGACTAAATGCATGAATACATATTTTTTAAATCAGGATGTTTAAGTTTGTGCAGCAAAAATATTTCAAGTTTACAGCAGTTTTCATTTCATGAGTTAAATGTAAAATTCCAAAGTAATAAAAAGCAATGATAACAAACTTGTTTTACATGTTTTATCTCTATATGATAGACATCCAGTATATAAGCAGGTCTGAACTATTGTCACTGATAGCCATGAACTTGTGTTTGTAAATCTGTCCAAACCAATCAGTGATACCAGATTCGACCAATTGTAAAACTTTTGGCTTATGCATATACTTATGCAGCTGACGATACTGAATGTGATGCAATTGTCAAAGTTTTACCAAAAAGGAATTGATATCGTCAGAGTGAATAACAGTTGAAATTGATATTGCAAAAAGTCCAGTACTGTAGAATCATTTAAATTCATGGGGGCCAATTTTTGTGGATTGTTTAAATTTTACAGGTTCGTGGGGACGTAATTTCGTGTTTTATCGTACATCTAAAAAAAAGAAATATGACTTATAATCATAATTTAGTAATTCGTGGAGGATGTAAATTCGTGGATGAAAGGTACCCACGAATTCCACGAAAATTGAGCCACCACGAAATCTAATGATTCCACAGTATTTCCTTATTGACATTTCCCCGCTTTTTAGCTCACCGAGACGAAGTCAAGGAGAGCTTATGCTATACCCTCGGCGTCGGCGTCGGCGTCCGGACCTGGTTAAAGTTTTTGTTGCAGGTCCTGTATCCAAGCTATTACTTGTCCTATCTTCACCAAACTTGCATGGATGATGCATCTGGACCTACTTATGGAATTGAAAGACTTGGATGCTGAATCTGGGTCCTAAATTTTAGATGCTGGAGGAGTTTAAGGTTGTTGGACCAGGTTAAAGTTTTTGTTGCAGGTGCCCTTTGATAGCAATATCTAAGTTACTGCCGGTCCGTACTTCACCAAACTTGCATGGATGGTGTGCCTTATGATACTGATGCACCAGACAGGCTTGAGTGCTGAATCTAAGCTATAGGTTTCGGATGCTGGAGGAGGTTAAGGTTTTTGGAGCAGGTTAAAGTTTTTGTTGCAGGTGCCCTCTGATGATTATATCTTAGTTACTACTGGTCCTAACTTCACCAAACTTGTATGGATGGTGCGTCTTATGATACTGATGCACCTGACAAGCTTGAATGCTGAATCTGAGCAATAGGTTTCGGATGCTGGAGGAGGTTAAGGTTTTAAGAGCTGGTTAAATAAAGTTTTTGAAACAGGTGCCCTCTGATGATGATATCTTAGTTATTACTTGTCCTTACTTCACCAGACTTCCATGGATGGTGTGTCTTATGATACTGATGCACCTGACAGGCTTGAATGCTGAGTCTGGATTCGGATGCTGGATAAAGTTAAGTTTTTAGGAACAGGTCACATGTTTAATAGATGATAGTACTATTTCAAACTTGCATAGTTGATTTAACTGTAATATGAATGAATTGCAGAGGTAGCTTCAGATGCAGAGCTTGATCTCGATTATCAAGGATGCTAAAAAATAAATCTTAGTTATTACAGGTCCTTACTTCACCAAACTTGAATGGATGGTGTGTCTCATGATACAGATGCACCTGACAGGCATAGATGCTGAATCTGAGCCATAGGTTGCGGATGCTGGAGGAAGTTAAGGTTTTAATTGCTAGTGCCCTCTGATGATGATGATGATTATTACTGGTCCAAACTTCACCAAACTTGCATGGATGATGCGTCTTATGATACCAATGCACCTGATGGGCTTGAATGCTTAATCTGAGCCATAGGTTTCGGATGCTGGATGAGGTTTAGTTTTTTGGAACAGGTCACATGTTTTATTGATGATAGCTTGCATAGTTGATTTAACTTTATTATAAATTAAATGCAGAGGTTGCTTCAGATGCAGAGCCTGATCTCCATTATCAAGGATGCTAAAGAAATCTCCTACCTCACTCAAACCAGCTCGATAGATAGATGTGTTTGTTGATAAATGATATAACATGATTTCTATGATAAAGTTTTGTATGATATGAAACAATATTGTTTGATATGATACAATATGATATCATATGTTATATTATAAAAGTTATACGATACGATATGATATTGTATCATTTTTTTTTATGATATTGTATCATGATATTGTTATGTATAGTATTGTATACTATGATACAATATTGTATAATATTATATTGTATTTTTAATTTATTATTTTATCACATGATACAATTACATAAGATATTGCAAAATATTATATTGTATCCTATGATACAATATTGTATATTCTATAATATTGTATCATACAATATTGTATAATATGATATTGGTTTCAGTAATATAGAATTATATCACATGAAATTGTATTATATGATATTGTTATATTATATAATATTGTATCATACGATATTGTATGATATGATATTGGTTTTTATGATATATTATCATATCACATGAAATTGTATTATATGATATAATTATTGTAATATATATTATTGTGTCATATGATACAATATGTATAATATAATAATGTATTTTATAATATTTTACTTTATCACATGATATTGTATCATTTGATAAGATACAATGTTGGAATCAAATTATATTGTATTATATGATATAATATCATATAATGTATCAAATATGTTTCAGTGTCATTCAATACAATATCATACTATAT
Source organism: Magallana angulata (assembly GCF_025612915.1). Lineage (NCBI taxonomy): Eukaryota > Metazoa > Mollusca > Bivalvia > Ostreida > Ostreidae > Magallana > Magallana angulata. The sequence goes on from NC_069116.1 coordinate 52,302,225, forward strand.
TATACAATATAATATCATGTTTCAATGTTATGATGTATTATGTAATATGATATTGTAATATAATATTATATTGTATAATATTTTATGATATTGTATTATGTGATCAAATACAATAAGGTATTACACAATACAATGTCATATTATACGTTACAATATCATATCTCATTATTGTTTATTACGGTATTTTATTGTATTATATGATATATATTATAAATATGACATGATGCAATATTTAATTTTATATCATTGTATTGATTAACATATGAACATATGATTATCATAAAAAAATTTATCAGATGATATACGATATTTTGTCAAAACAGAATCCATGAATATCCAAGATCATAAAGTATTATTTTCATATAAAATGATAAAGGTGGTCTTATGTAGGTGATGTCTCATAAGGGTGATGCTCCGTCTCGGTGAGCTTAGTAATCTATGATTACCTATGTTTACCTAAAAAAATTGACAAGAATGAAAATAAAGTTCATACATAGATTTATAATTTTAAAAATCTGTCATCTTTTACCCATTCAAGCTTTCTCTAACTGGTAGCAATTTCTCGACATTATCATCTTTGTATTTCCATGTTGTTGCAATGCATAATATTGTCAACTATATATATTTTGATGTGTCTTTTACTCAGATGCAATAGACTTATTTGAAAATAATAGGTTGCAGTAAGTTAAGGTATCTCACTACTCATGTTTTGATTTCACTGCGCAGATGATCATTATATTTAAAATGAATATGATTTTATTTATTTAATCATCACAGATAGATTATTATTTCATAATTACACAACATTCATAAAGAAAATCCATTTGAATTCAAGAAACAAACAAGTTTTTTGGGGAACTATTTTTTCGTGCGGAAGGTTTTTTAGACGAAAATGACAGAAACAAGCAATTTTATGAATTTTCAATATACTTTTCTTTTTATTATACTTTATTCGTTATTCACATTTTTAACATTTGATAGGTTTGTAACATATTTTATAGGTTCTGTGTGACATGTAAAAAATCAAATCTTGAGAATGTGATAGCCGTTTAGCATAAAATCATGCATATATATAGAACATGTCTGAATTTTTTTAAGCCAAATTTTGCGAGAATTTTACCTTTGAAGCCCTATATCTAAAATTTGACATCACTGACCCCCATGTTATATTATGTCAAAATGATACTGAATACATATTTAGGCAAACTGGATTAATCTTATAAAATTCTTGATATTCAAGAAGTTTTCATTTCAAATCAAATTGTAACTATTATAGAAATTGTCTATTTTAAGTGCAAAAAGGTCACAAAAAATGTTATGCAGCTTTGTACAAATTTTTTTCGTAATCCCTCTATTCAGTGTGACCATTGTTAATAATTAAAAACAATATTTGAAGAAATAAGTTTGCTTCATCAAAAGTACTGACAACAAACCCTAATCAGGATGAAATTGCATTTTAGGTGCAAAAAGGTCAAATTAAAGGGGCCATAACTCAGGGGATAGATACTGTTCCCCCATTATCTTTGTATTTTTTAAGTTTGTTTTGTCTACAGATTTCAATGATATACTTCTCAAGAAAATCTTGATACAACAACATTGAGGAGTGGGATACCTTAATATAGTTGTCCAGATGAGAGTTGTGGCCCATGAGCATTTTGTGTATGAATAATACCATTACCTTTATTATTACAGCAATGGAAGGGCTGGCATTACATAGAGAGGGTATTTCTCCTTACTCTGGAGATATTTTTCATGAGGTAAGTTATACATTTTTCAACCAAGTGTAATTTAAATATCTTTGTTGTGAACATTTAATTTTGACTCTTACAACAAAAATGTAGAATGCTTTGAATTCATTAATTTGCGTTCTATTGGATCAGACATTGATCAAGTGAGAGGGGCTTTTTGCTGTAATATTGTAAATAATTGTGGAATCATTAGAATAGCTGATGACTAGTGCATGTACAGAGGGAAGACAATGTTTAGATCAAGAGAGTTTTTGTCAAAGTCCCCGTTGAACGAATGATAAAACCTCATTTTAGTGAAGTCTCCCATGAATAAGATACACTCTACTCAGTAGATAGAACATTTAATTCATTTGAAATTAGATTCCCAAGAATGTTATACTTAGGTGTACAGTTGCCATATTAAAACATTGTTTTTTTATGTATATTTTTAGAGTCCTTTGATGCTGAAAATCCTGGGATTCATCAGTAGATTCTCACCAAATACCATCAATTTAATATTTGTGGTAAGATTTTAAAAGTACTTGAATATGTATTACACTTTAATGTAAATTCGTTAATTAAATGCAATACCTATTCAAGATTACTCTTTGTTTAATACCCCAAAAATTGAATATTCATGGTAAAACCATAATAAAATTATGTGTACAATATATATGAAGTTTATATGTAATGTTAAAAGAAGCATTAGTGTCTCTGTTGGTTTTGGTTATTATATTATGTAAGACACTTAGATGTATTCCTGCATGTACATTTTTTCCCCGTACATAGAATCATCAAATTATTTTCTCTTTTTATAGACTGCGACAGTATTTTATGAATAAGACAAGTAAATGGATTAAAACTATGTGATATATTTTTCAGCTGTTGGATATCATTCAGGGAATGATTCTGCTGAGAATAGCAAATACATTTGGAAGACATATGGTATAAAAAAGCTTTTGTGACCTACCGGTATACAGACAGACATTATTTCAATTTAATATAAAATTTATAACAAATATAAACCTAAAAATGTTAACATATCAGTTTTACAGTACATAGACTACAAATGTTTTGTACTACTATTTATTACAAAGTGTACAGACAAGTTCATACATATATATGTATCTTGACAGCTCCTGAGGCAAGCAACAAGTGTGAAGAATTACCATTCAGATGCCAAGAAAAATTTACTTCGAAAAGAAGACTTGATGGACCTTCAATTTTACGTCACTGTAGCGTAAGTTATCACAAAAGCATGATCATCATCATTGATGATGTAAACTTGTCACAAACATGTACATATATACATTTATCTGTATACATAACATTACATGTATTTAGATTGTAAAACAATTGTTATTGGGCAACACTTGATTTGTTTGTTTGAATTTGGAAAAACAGTACAAATAGTCTGTTTGAATTTGGAAAAACAGTACAAATATTTTTTTTAGGTAAAAAAAAAAAAAAGTACATGCTTTTGGATGTATCTGTATGTATGTAGATTTAACATGTATGAAATTCACATTCTTTACTTAAACTGTGTGTATTGAGATGGTAGAAGTGATTCCTTCTTTTGCAGGTTTTCCTTCAATCCATACAGCATAGCCACTTGTCTAGCAAGGTCCACTGCTGTTTTCAATAACATCATCATCCTCCTCGCTCTCTATCAAATGCTTAAAGGTCAGTTGGTTCCAAATCTTCATATACACCTAAAATTAATCAATTTTCCTCCTAGTCTCTGTTTCTCTCTGTAACTTTTTGATTTGGATTGTAGTTACAATGTTATCATTACATTTTCTTCCATTTTGTTTCAGGAAATTCATTCTTATCAGCAGTTTTCGTTGCATTGGCAGCCTACATTTCTATGTATCCCATCATTCTCTGTGTGCCTGTGGCAATTCATTATTTCCTGGTTTGTAAATTAAAATAATTTTAATTACCTGGATTTTTATGTTTTCATCAAGTTCATGGAAACACATGATATTCAAGTACATTTACAGTAATATACATATATGTCATATTTTTTTGTTTGTTCCTTTAATAAATTTGATATTCTTGTTAAAAATATGGATGATTGATGAAATAGAAATTTGAAAAATTTATTTACTCTTAACAGTAACAGGTAAAATGTTTGTTTAAAATCTTGGAGAGTTAATTGCAAAGACAATGGTATGAATTATTTTCAGATGTCACGTAAAGGGGGAATGCATTATACCGACCCAACAACTGTGGTTAGCTACCTCCAGATTCTGGGCGTCACATTTGTGTCTTTAGCCATCATGTTGCTCTTCTCCATGCTGTTTGTGGGATCATGGGAATTTATTCCTTCCACATATGGTTTCATGTAAGAACTTTTAATAACATATTATTTGATAATCACTGTAGTCTATCATGTAATCGATGTGTAAAGGTCAGAACAGGCATATTTTCACATTTAGGTTTTGACAATAAGATGCATGTTCATGTACTATAAAGTCATAAACATGTACAATTGTAGTTTTTAAAGAGTTGGTAATCTCTTATCTTTGTAATTAAACATGTACATGATATTTACTGTATTAATTTTTTTCTGAATAGTACACCATTATAGTAAACCCAAAGTTTAAAGCCTCGATCTTCAATAAATATTTTTTCGTCACATGTAATGCGACGAAGGAAGTTCTTTTGTTGTACAACAATGTATATCATGTTCCTTACTGTTATTGTCATGCTTTTCTCTTAATTGTTAGAAATGCAATAGATATTAAACGATAGCCTTTTTCATTTTTTGTTGTTGTAATTTTGCCTTGGAAAGTATAACCATATTTAAATCATTCTCGCTTTTTATATAATCTAGAGGAGAAATATTAATTTAACCTTTATCTGTTATGGTTTCAGATTGGGAGTTCCTGACTTGACCCCTAACCTTGGGCTGTTTTGGTATTTCTTCACCGAGATGTTTGAGCACTTTAGAACGTTCTTCATTTGTGTGTTTCAAATCAATGTTGTGATATATACCATTCCACTGGCCATAAGACTCAGGTATATTGTCACATGTTAGGGGCAGAATAGATACATACATGTACCTGTTGTATGTAGCTGAACATGTCAGTAACTGTTATTGTAAACATGATACTTTTCATGTAAATTTTAAGCATTTTAATTGGGATTGTAGTATCTTGCCTAAACAAAACTTATGTTTTAAAATATGAAATATGTGCAACAAAAACAGGAAGTGTTTTTCTTCTCATACATATATATGAACTTGTACATGCATACATACATGTATGTGTGTGTACATCTAAACTCTGTAATTTTCCTTCATCTTTCAGAGAACACCCAACATTCCTTTTCTACATGCTGTTGTACACAATTGGAATCTTCAAATCCTACCCAGGCTATGGGGATGTGGGTCTAATGTTTGCCTTGCTACCTCTGTGGAAGCATGTTTATCAGTGTAAGGCGTCTTCATTTTTTGTGTGTAGTGATTTAAGCTTAGGAACAGATTTATACATTACTGAACAAGTCCTGTTCTTTATTTACAGACATGAGGAATACGTTTGTTACCGTGTGCATGTTCCTAGTATGTACCGTGTTCGCTCCTATACAGTATTACCTGTGGATCTATGCAGGCAGTGCCAATGCCAACTTCTACTTTGCTATCTCTCTGGCATTCTCTACAGCACAGGTATTTCATATTCTATTAAAATTGATAATGTTTTATATATATACATGTACCTACTTGTACATGTTTATTCATACTTGAAGTGTTTACATACTGTGGAATTGATAGGGAGCCAATTTTCTTTGATCGTCAGTTTGTTATAGGTTTGATGGGAAAGGGATGTTATTTTTTCATTTTTTGGATTCATTATCATAATGAATAAGTACATGTATAAGCGTTTTGTTTTATAATTTAATAAGGGTGTTAATTCATGGAAGGGATGTATCCACAAAAATTGAGACACCATGAATTATAATATGTACTAGTATATAACTCTATTTCATATATGTCTTAAAGATACATTGTACATTACATGTTACATGTACAGTATTATCATTTTCTTGTCAATCAAGCACAGTATGAATATATACCTACAGAATTCTAAACTTGAAAATGAATTTGAGAAATAAAAAGTGATAATTTATGTAATTTTTGCTACAGATACTGATGGCTACTGATTTGCTTTTTGGATTTCTGAAGAGAGAGTTTTACCTTCATAATGGGGACAAACACAAACTGCCGGATGGGACAGATGCTCAAATCATCTTGGACTCTTAACTTGGGGTTTAAATAAAGACTTCACAAGGAACAACCAATAGAGCTAAATTGTGCAATTTTATTTAATGTTTACTAGGATTTTTTTTGTTTCATGGAGAGAGAGAGAGAGAGAGAGAGAGAGTGAATTTATCACAACTATGAATGGCTGGACTTGCATGTACATTTATTTCAATCTCACTAATTTTTCATACAAGTACATATAGTTGATGCTGACGGAAAACACTTTTTGTACTTCTAGAAGACTGTAATTTTGAAAAAAAAATTGACTTACCCGGTAGTTTTTATTTTTAGAAATGATAGTCACAAATGTTAAAATCACCCAGAATCATCACCCAGTATTCAGAAAATAACCAAGTATTATAAATGCCCACAATAACTTATTAGCTACATGTATATATACCAGCACTATTACATGTCTTTCCATTTTTAGCTTTCATCTTGTACCTGACAAAGTTTTTTAGAGTTTTCATCACAGTCATAATCACATTTTCTTTTGGTCACTTGAGAAGTTTCAGAGTTTTCTCCCTTGGCACTGGACTCTTAACTTGGGGTTTAAATATAGACTTCACAAGGAACAACCAATAGGGCTAAATTGTGCAATTTTATTTAATGTTTACTAGGATTCTTTTTTGTTTCATGGAGAGAGAGAGAGAGAGAGAGAGAGAGAGAGAGAGAGAGAGAGAATTTATCACAACTATGAATGGATGGACTTGTATGTACATTTATTTCAATCTCACTAATTTTTTATACAAGTACATTTAATTGATGTTGACAGAAAACATGTTTTGTACTTTTAGAAGACACAGTTTATAATTTACAAATAAAACTGTGATTTTGAAAAAAAAATTTACTTAGTTTTTATTTTTAGAAATGATAGTCACAAAAGTTAAAATCACACAGAATCATCACCCAGTACATGTATTCAGAAAATAACCTAGTATTATAAATGCCCACAATAACTTATTAGCTATATATACCAGAACTATTACATGTCTTTCCATTTTAGCTTTCATCTTGTACCTGACAAAGTTTTTTAGAGTTTTCATCACAGTCATTATCACATTTTCTTTTGGTCACTTGAGAATTTTCAGAGTTTTCTCCCTTGACACAATTTTCTTCATTTCCACTGTCAAATTTTAATTTATTTTTCTCAAACTTGAGTTGCATCCATTGAACTCTACATTTCTCCAGTTGCTCTGAGGGTTCTTCCACACGACCATCCACAATGTCCAATACTGTGGTAGCAACAGCAGCGGACGCTTGCTCTGCAAGTTGTTTCGATTTCTCCCAGTATGGGGTGGTGAACTCATTGGTGTGTAACTGCAGCACACAGTTAAAAGTTCTATCCTCACTCTTTTCAGTCTACCAAAAAAATATGAGACAGCTTTGAAACTATACATTGTAACTTAGACTAATGTTTAAATTGCACCAGGAACTCAAAAAGATTTTTTTTTATTATGCTAAACAGGCTACATGTATAATAATTTTCTTACTGTGTTGTAAGTTGGCTTAGGGAGTTCTTTGCTTCTGGTCCATTCAAACAGCTTTAGTTTAGGGCTAATTTTACAAGAGAAGTCTTTCCTACAATTAAAGAAAAATATGATAGAACTCTTACATGCCATGCAAGTGGTTAAAAATAATGGTATCAGTAACAGATACTTTCTTTTACTTACTTTTCAAACCTAAGTGGCATACATATCCTGTATCCCCCATTTTCATTTGTTTCTATGGATACTCTATCTCCCTGCGATTCAGCACCCTCAGATATCTTGGACAACTTCTGCCTCACTTGGAGATAGTAATCTTTTAACCCCCATATCTCACTACAAATTAAGACTTCAGTCAGTACGCAAAGCTAATTATTCTCAACTTAGTATTCAAAAAAGGATTCTGATATTAAATGAATATAATTTTTTTTAAACTAACATTTAAGGAAGGAGTCTTTTCATTATCAAACATACTTCTTATAATAAGAAATGCATGAAATTTTGACACAGTCAAACGGATCATATTACTTAATGATTCTATCAGTTTAATTAAATTTGACCTTTTTGTTTTCGGATAAAGGTCAGGTCAAGGTCACTACCTTTTTCCTCAACGTAAAGAGTGATAAAAATAAGTGTAGCTCTTTATAGTTCTGTAGACATTTGTTTAAGATTTGAAGATTCAAATCTTCAATGAAATCATAGACCATGAGAGTGTCTATCAGCATATACTACTAAATTGGAATAAATTTTATACTAATAAAAATTGATATTGCTTAGCCCGCATTTCCTCTAATTTTCTTAAATTTTGAAGAAATTTTGATTATTTTTTTATGCTTCCAATAATAAAATATTTCTAATTTTTATGTATTATGAAGACTTTATATAAGAATATAAATTGGCAGAAAAGCTAATATATTGACCGTTTCATAAGAGAGAAAAAACTGATTTTAGTGATTTTTTCACAAAAGTCAATGTATAGAATGGGCGCTTTAAAAAGCGTATAAAAATGTTATTTGATAGGAAAATCATATTTTACAAACATATTCTGAAACCCAAGTATCATATTATTAGTTCACATTAGTAAAAAAAAATCCAACATTATTGTTATTGTTTTTAAAATGCTAAAACAGACTCATTATATGTATATAATCTGCAGCAATTCTGAATTGCGCAACATGTGATATTTTCCTACGCCAATATTACGCCAAAAATATAGTCCTTGTTCCATTCTAAACATTGATTACATTTTTCTATGCCAAGTTGTATGATAGTAAAAAAGAAAGAAAAATATACTATTTTAATTTCCTTTCATCTTGATTTAATGAACAATTAATCAAATTTACGTTTGACAAGTCGAAAACCAGAAAACACTCCTTCCTTAACTTGAAATCATTAAATATTGGTCAGCATAAGATACATTGTATAAATCTAGTTTGCAATCATCCACAGAATGTTTTTTAAAAAGGCAAAATAGATTGTAAATGACAATTTTAGAAAGATAAGGTTTATAGCCTGGCAATAATATTAAACGGCAATATCAAGTTGTCAAGAAATTGATTTACAAATGTATTAAAGTTGTATAATGTAATGTAATAAGAACAAAAAGATCCTAGAAAAGAGATAATACATGTATTGCATGTGCAGAACATGTGTACAGAGATTTGACTTGCCTGATATCCTCCATGCTCATTGCTGCCTGAGTTAACTCCCCTTCTGGATAGTCCAGCATGTTGTCATGCATCATCTGGAGCACACAGTATTTAGTGTTCACCCAGTTGTTGTCCCATTCTATGGCCTACGATCACAACAAACAACAAATCTAATAAAATGTCCAAGTATCGTAACAAAACACATACATGTATGACAATCCATGACATTGACACTGGGACACTACAGATTCAGGAAGAGGAGCATTTGTTTCAATTTCGCACTTGTACTCATTAACCAACAAAATGTAAATATTCATAATATGATTTGAATTGTATTCCTAGATCCTACATGTATGTCACATTATTCTACATCAGTGTATAACTGTACATGTAAAAGGTTTTATCTCTTTCTCAGCCAATGATCACAATGCCTATGGGGACTGTTCTTGACAATCTTATTTACTGAATATGTTCATATGTTCTTGACAATACTTGAACAATAGCCTAGATCTACAGTAATTCTTCCTTCAATAAATGTATAGTTTCCCTTTCCCAAGTCTTAATACAAGCAACAGCTTTAAAACAACTTAATTGCTAGTAACACTTTTGTCAATGCTGCTGTGCTTCCTTAATTGTATCATTAGTTGTGGCTACAAATGTTTATTTTTATCAAGATAAAAGACAAAGCAAAAGAAACAATACATCGAAACTTAAATAAAAGTTTCAAAATGAAAAATGAAATTTTAACTGAGAAATTTACTCACTACTTTAACATATTCTTTGACCACATCCAGTAATGGAAGTTTGCCTTCTGCTCTGAAGATGGTTGGGTTCCACTCAGCGGCCCGTGCAATCATTGCCGAGGAACAACCTGTGGCCTGCTTAAACACGGCAATATCCTCGTACACCTTTATAACCTCCTTAGATCCACCACTGTCAAATCAAAAGGATTGTTATGAATTCTCAAAATTCACAATTATGAAAATAAAAGTCGGGCTGATAAATTTCCGTCAGAAATTATACACCGTCAAATCAAACATAGTGTTAAAGCTGAACACCGCTCGTAAATAGGCACTGTCCGCCATATTTCTCTTTAATCACTGCTGTCCCTACAACCCTTATATAAGGGACAGACCTCTAAACAGTTCAAAGTACTTCGCTGTAGAGGTCTCACCTGTGTGGACGTACATTTTGCCTCGCCGTGTTACCCGGTCGCGATGAAATTATCAAATTTTAGGCACTTTTTGAAGCCAGGAGAATACTAACATCAAATAAATTGGTCAATGCATTATTAACGAACAGAAAATGAACATAAGATAAGAAAAAAATGCATAAAATCTAAAGACCACGAAAGGAATACTACATGTCGGCCACGAGGTTCAGGTGTGCAATCGGGTGTAACGAAATTGAAGGGTTTATATACCAGGTATCTGTGTGACGGTGCCTATTTACGAGCGGTGTTCATCTTTAATATGGATTCTTTAAATAAAATAAACCAGAAATGAAAGTTTGACTGTGATATTATCTGTCAGAACTTATTCAGTTTACTTGGCAATGACTGGTATGGAGAGTGATTCTGCGATCGTCTGGATGATGTTGTTACGATTAGGATGTCTAGGCCTCTCTTCCTTTGTCCTACCGTGGACCCCTAAGGCTGATACACCAGTGCTCTCAATCAGTTTGACCAGTTTCAATGTATCCTCCAACTAAAATTCAAGGCAGAAAATGAAAATATGTGACCTACATACCGGTATAAAGGTACATGTGCAGGTAGTTGTATTTAAAGTCAGAAAACAAAATACAGCAAATGCTGTTACAAACCTGTGTCAATTTATTTTAAATTAAAAGAGAATGAGAAATGTAACTCTATCTATCTAGCTATTGGTTCATGATTGCTTATACTTGTTTCTACCAGGTATTTGTATCCACATGAATTTGTGCATTCTACCATTCTAATACATGTACTTTGTTTTTATTCCTTTTTTCTATTTACCGGCAATATTTATTTCATGTAAAATTTAAAAAATTAAAATCGGAACATCAGTTTACCTCAGGTAGAATTCGGATCTTACAAGTCACAGGCACAGAGAGTCCATTAACCAGCGTGGTAAGAATCTGAAACAGGCAATTTGTATATTAAGGTAAATACCAGTATACAACATCTATCTCATAAAAAACTTCAAACATGATCTAAATATAACAGAATCGAACCTTATTTCTGCATGTATGACATTAATAATCTTGTAAAAACAGTAACTTGGTAGTTGAAAAAAATAATTACCTCTTTGATCTTTTCTGGTTGACTAAGTAAGGCAGCTCCCATTCCTCCCTATATGAAAAGTGAATGTCTGTCTTTAAATCAACAACAAAATTAATGTTAGAGGAAATATCATTTGAAATTCTCAGAAACTGCCTCAGTCAAAGGGAACTACTGTAAGTCGTTTTAATTCAACTGTGTTAAAATTTCACAATTTCTATTAAAGTACCAATCACAATGGTTTTAATTTCACGCTGCTTAAAAATCAATTGATAAGAATATAAGCATTGAAACATTTTTGAAAACTAATGATGGTATTCACGATGGGTTTAATTTCGCGGAAAAATATTAAATCGCGAACATAGTGAAATTAAAACCATCATGATTATTTACAGTATTTAATTTGTACCTTTTCAACAAAAAAAGTTAACAAGTGCAACTCCCTAGACCCACTTTCATCATCCACACATGCAGATAAGATATAAGGTTTACACATGATTTCTGCAAATAACCTTAAACTCACCTTAATTGAGAATTCTTTTGGACAGCCCATATTGATGTCAACACCAGAAACTAAGTCTTCTCTGTCAATGCATAGAATACAATTTCATCTTTCAAGATATGATAGACATTTGTATTCTGATGTAATAGTACAGCAAAAAGCTTTTTCTTCTTTTTCTAAATTCTCACATTTTCATCCAGTGTAATTTTCACACTCCTACACTTGCAAACAGCTTTGCCCCATATTGAATTAAGCCAGACACAGTGTTATTTAAAGAGAAATAATATGAGACATTAGTTTTTGCCCAGTCCTAAATTCGCTTGCTGACAACGAAGTCGAAAGGGGCAAAAAAATATTTCCCTGGATCAAAGAACAAGTATTTGATATTTCTGAAAAATCTAAATTGGATTTACGAACAGAATACCACTACTCACATTCTTTGGGCAGCTTTCAGAGCTCTCTTTGGATCAGCAGTTCCCTGAAAGTACATGTGCATGATCATAAACTTTGGCATTCTCTACTACATTGTATAAAGCTACATTTTATAGTCAAAAGCTTAACTATAAATAAGTGTTATTTTGTTCATAGTAAAATCTACCAAAACACATGTACTTACAATCTGAAAAATGAGCTTGTCTTTTTCTTGTGGATGTGTTCTAAAGATGATAGTGCCATCACTCAAAACAAAATCTGTTGTTCCTAGGGCATCTTTGCACATGAAAAAAGTACATATAATTATTTAGGAAATACTAATTTATAAAGAGAAAATGACTGCTTGCACAAGCATTATTTACAGCAGGAATATATCGAGCTTAAGCTGTACATTTTCAATTTTTTTAACTGCAAATCATCTGATAATAGTCCTCATTTTTATCCTAGAAACTCTTTAAGATCCATATCTGAGGATCAGGGAGAAAGAAAGAGATGTAAATAATCTATGCTAATTAATTTCTACATTTTACTTTGTCCATTTTAATGGAATTGGTATTGATACTGTTAGGACACTCCTACAGCTTTTAATGAAGAAGTTTATAGATTTTGAATCAATAGTAAGAAGTAAAATCACTACAATGTTCAAGTAATTTTAAATAGTTTACTAACCATTTTCAACTCTTTTAGACTTTAGAATTTTGAAGTCAATAATTTCCTGTAAAAAGAAAAAAAAAATATCATTTCTAAAATTAACAGCAGATTGATTATCAGTCATGTGTATGATCAATGCATCCAAATGGTAAACCACACTTTATGATTGATCCAAAGCAGAAATCTTGGAATTTTTAATTTAGTTTATGCTGCACTCGCCCACATGGTGGCAATGTAAATCATATTCATTTTACAAATTCAGGATACATGTAATTTTAACCGATTAACAGGTTGGGACCAATCTCCCAAATGTGATATAATAGCCCGTTTGGGATATAATAGCCCAAATGGAATATAAATTCAAAGTGCAAAAAATATTTTTATTCTATTTTAAAACTTTTGATATAAATCTGCATTAATGTGAATCAAATGCAACAAGAAGTTTTTCTATATGTCTATAGTTTGTAAGATTGATCCCCAAGAAGTTTTGGATATACTGAGGGATCAATCTCCATAATAGTACAGCTACAGAAAAAGTTGTTTACCAAAAGTTATTGTATTTCGTCTATTCTAATGCGGATTTATATCAAAAATTTCAAAATCAATTTTTTTTATTTTTTGCACTTTAAATTTATATCCCATTTGGGCTATTATATCCCAAACTGGACTATTATATCTCATTTGGGAGATTGGTCTCAACCTGATATGATTTCAATTCAGATTTTGCTAGAATATGTTACCTCACAGTATACTAAATCAGCCCCATATTTCACGGCCAAAAGCCTCATAGGTAAGGTTCCAACCCGGACCATTGGGGCTAAGATGGTCTTATTTTCATATAATTCTGAATTCTTCACCATCTTTAGAACCTGATAACAAATGTCTTATTACTGAACGAACTATCTGATAATATTCACGATAAAAAGATGAATAAAAATCATAATTCAAAAAATAATAATTCAAAAAATAGTAACAGCAAATAGATATTTATTTATTTATCATTATCATTGTTTAACATCATTTATCACAACTTACCCTGAAAAATGCAATACACTACCCAAAAATTGAAAAAATCATGAACTTATGGGCGCAGCCATTTTTGTCAATGTGTACCTCACGCTTTGAGCAAACAGTTTTTAAACCTTCTCTGCAAACGCTAAAAAGACTTGCGCCTTTTAGCGCATGCGGCTGATGACTTTTGTATGGCGGCTTATTTACACATGTGAAAGTAAAAGTAATGTATATTTGCATTAACTAGGTAAACATTATCTCACTTCATTGTAAACTCTCATTTGTGCGGGATATAGAATGATTATAAGCAACTAAGATTGTCAAGAACATAATTTTATACACCCGGCACCCGAATCTTAAATATAAAGGCTTTTTAAATAAGTTTAGCTTAGCAGGTAAGTCCTTTGTACAAATAAGATTTATCATTTATAGGGACAAGTACTACTTGAATTATAAACAGGTTTGTGGGGTTGATATGTTTACATGAAACGTTTTTCACTTCGTGTAACTAGGGGAAAATGGAGACAGATGTTGCTGATTTTTCTGATCTTCGACAACAAGCCGAGCAGCTGACTGCTGAATTTGACAGCGCCTCAGACTTACCAAGAGTCAACAGGAATATAGCACAGATCCTTGAAGCAGGGTCCCGTCTGCTGTCAAAAGTTGCCCCCATCAGTCAAGACTCCACTGATGTTAGAGCGTAAGAAATCAAATGATTCTATTGTTTCATTCTTTTTTGAACAGGTACACGCAGGCCACCATTTGGTGGTTTGACTTCATTCCATTTACTAGTCAAATGCCTGTATGATACTCCTGTGGGAGTCAAAGAGAAGGCAAATTTTATTCATTTTAGAAAGAAAATGCACATCAATTTTCTGTCTGGAGCTTATTAATGTCATTCAAAATACAATACACCTCATTTGTCAAAATATCTATTTTTAGTTTCTATCAATTTAGCAAATGATGAAAATTAAAAACAATTAAGATAAACAATAACATTTTTACAATTTGACTAAGTTTTGAGACAACTTTATATTTAAACGATGCTCTGTTTTTGACATATGTCTACATCAATCTGTAAGGGTCATTGTTTTCCAGAGTTTATTTGATATGAAATATAAAATAATTTCTAAATCAACCATGAATTGTTTTTGAGCTCTAATTTTATGAATACATTTTCTTCCAGGTCCATATTGCTGGGTACTAAAGGATATGATGTACCAAAAATTTCTCAGAAACTAGAAGGCTTGAGTGCATCCAAGACATTTGAGCCTCTAGAACCAGTAAAAGACACTGACATTCAAGTAAGAAACTGTAATTAAACCAAAAAATTTTTGTTAGTAAAGTTGAACTGAATTTTTAAACAATATTAGCAGCTAGTACATACTGTTTTTCTTTAACACAACTGTCCCTAAAACCTTGCTTTTAAAGCCTCTTTTGAAAAGTACTAAAGGATGTTTTGTTTTCTTTTACTTCCAGAGCTTCTTAAAAAATGAAAGAGAAAATGCTTTGTTGGCAGTGATTGAGCAAACAAGGAAACATGTAAGTAATGAACCATAGAAGTCATATGTATTTTTCATTTTAAAAATGTTAGTCTTTATGATGTATCTACCGGTACCTGTTACACTTGTTATTTAAGAGAGAGTTCTGTTTTAGTTTTAAGAAAGCAGGACAAGATTTACATTCACTAATCTTTATTTAATAAGCCCCATTTAATAAGCCCCTTCTCTTTGATTTCAAAGGTATGACAAACAAAAAACAATATTTTCAGACATTCGAGGAATCTGAGAGGAGACACTGGGAATGCATGGAAAATGAATGGGAAAGAGAAAAACAAAAAATTCTGAACACACTTCGGGGTCTGAACCAGGAGACAACAGACTTCCAACCAGAGGCAGAGGTAAGGCTGTAAAGCATGGTGAAGTCTAGATGGTAAGCCTTAGTGTGTGCATTCTCCATGAGCTGTAAGTTTGTCTTTTGTAATTCAAATTATATGTGATGTAATAATAATTTTTCCTTCATTTGGTTAGAGTTTTGCTGTGGATCCTGTCAGCATGCATGGTCGAAGTAATCTCAACAACATAGAGATGGCATATGCTAGACAGGTAAAGTTTGCAACGTACATGTTAATAGTACATGTATTAAACAACATAACATTGAATTCTTCTAAGCAGTGTGTGAGGTTGGGCAGAATAAAACACAACATGCAAAAGTATAGGCATGTAAAGGGGACCTTCCTCATCAGAATTATATACATGTAGATACCATTTGTATAGAAAACTTATTTCTGTTGTTTAAGAGTGCATGTATCATTTGAATCATAATTTCTCCTGATGTGACTAGGTTTCTGTTGCTTCCTAGGTGTACATGTACAATGAACAAGTCCTGCAGGGCAGCATCAGGCCCAGCCTGGTGGACGCCTTCTCTGATGTGGCCGTCAGTCTTGATGATAAGGTACAGTTCACTGTTTCTGGTTATCACACTTATACACCACAAAAGTATGTTAGGTGATAAATAAGGGGGAATTTTTGTCTAATTTCCCCATCACAAATGCAGAAATCGTAATCATTATAATAAAGATAACATGTATCTCATTTTGTTCACTTTATTAAAGAAAAAATGAGTTTGTGTGAGTTAAAGATAAAGTAAAATTGTTTCACCAGTTTGGGAAATAATGCTAAATGAACTTGTCCCTGTATATACCCAATAAAGTTGTTGCCTCTAATTCTTATTGGCACTTTATTTTGTGTGATTGGTCATTTTGATTTTGTCCCCAGCCTGTGATGGACCTGTGGGAACAAGTGAGGTACATGGTAGATGTCCCCATGATCTCCTCTAACAGCGTGAAGGAGTCGCGCACAGACTACCGCACACAGGCCGCTTTTGTTCAGAAAGGCAAGGAGTACCTGGAGCAAATGTAAGCCGTCCCATACAAAATATCATGTACTTAAAAAGACCTGTAAAATGAATTGATTCATGTACTTTGCAGTAGTCATAAATGTAAAATTTACAAAATCCATGCACACTTGTAAAACTGATGGACACCTGTACTTAGCAGAAGTGTCAGAGTCAAATATACATTGATGTAAAATGTACATTCAGATGTCTGACAAATGTGCAACATGTATCAGAAGTATTTCCTAGAACATTGTCAATTAAATTAATCATGATAAGAGATACAGTACTGTACATGTATATCAATAGTTAATGTCATGATGCATGTCTCAGAGCTTTTCTTGTAGTATAAATGTAAAGATGATAAAAGATAAAATTGCTGCATTCTAGGTACTCCAAACACATACAGAACACGATCTACAGTAACCTTCAGCAGGCCCAGCTTGGGGGAATCCCCTCCACCTACAACCAGGTCAAGAGTTACCTCAACGTCCGCCCGCCTCACATCAAGGGCCTGGAGGATGGGCATGTGGACGGACACCCGGTCTGGGCTATGATCTATTTCTGTCTGAGGTGTGGCGACCTCCAAGCTGCATTACAGGTCACAGAAAAAGCATCGTAAGTACATGGACTCATTTTGCTTATCATTGTCAATGAATGACCCGCACATTGATTAGGATACTTAAAGGTGATTTTCAGGTTAGTTGTGTGTGCAAAAACTCTATTTTAATGATGCACATCTCCTTATTTACTGATTAAGTTATTAAATAAGAATCAGAAGTTGTTTAAAGCAATTTTAAGGAAAAATGTCCAAATAGAATTCAAGTAGATATTACTGGTACTATACACTTTACCCCAAAAGTTGATCATAAGGCAATTTCTCTTTCAGTCACAGTCTTGGGGACTTTCCTGCTTTTCTCAGAGAATATGTCACAGATGAAGACAACAGGTGAATAAGTGTCACATACAAGTATTTATAATAGATGATACTGAACAAAGATACTTCGTATCAAATATTGGTTGAAAATTCTTGTTTTAAAATCATAGACATTGTACATGTAGATTGTCTGCCGCCAGCGAAACAAAGATCAATCTTCATTATCGCCGAATCATCAAGAATCAAAACGATCCTTACAAAAGGTAATTATTCAGAGATTGCTGCTAACTTTTTCTTCTGTCTGTGAGAGTTATTTGTGGACTTTTACCATAATTGCCTGAACATTAAAGTTTAAGAAATAAACTGATTAGTTTCATGTTTTTCAGAAGTTTTGTGTGGTTTTGTTGTCAGTTTCTAATCTTTATTGTAATTTGTAAAACAAATATTGCTTTATGTTGTATTTGCCAATGTTTGTTATGTTGATAATGTTGATCAGTGCATGGATATTGGTAAGTAGCTTGCCTTGTAATGTAAACGGATACATGTGTTAATTTGAACTGAACTAGTTCTAGATCCTAGACTTGTACTTACAGGGCAGTGTTCTGTGTAGTGGGGCGATGTGATCCTGCAGAAGATCATTCAGAGATAGCCGATAAAATCGATGACTACCTGTGGATCAAATTATCCCAGATCCAGGTGGACTCTGACCCCTCGCGACAGGACGGCTTTACTCTCCAGCGGCTACAGAGTCTGCTTTATGAAGACTTTGGTAAGTTTTGTCACTTAGTATCTGATGAAATAATGTAGCATCACATGTAACAGTTTTGTTATGAAGTGAAAGTACAGACTTTATTTTCTCCTTGATGGTTAAATTTGTACTATTTTTGGCTACATTTGGCAAAAAAAGTTATAATTATTGTATCAAAAATTGGAAATAATGTTTATGTGTGCCTTATTTTATTCCCCATCTTATAACAAATAAGAATTCATTTTAAACATTTACATGTAAATAGCACTGCTAAGTTTTGTCATTGCATGATATGAAATACTGTACACATTCCAATTTCTAAATTTAGAAGTTATCATATTAAAGTGGATAGCTGATGGATTTGTCCACTTTAATCAAATATACTAAGGCATTTGAAACAAATACACCTGGAGACTGCTTCAAACACTCTAATTTATGATTATGCTAATCAGTTTATGAGTTGATTGGGAAGATTGTGCTTAATTTGGAGCAGACAAGTTTATGTATGTTTTAAGTTGGAGTACTCTGTACATGTATATGTATTTACCTGCATCATTATCAAATGATTGATAAGTTTACCTGATAATCTGATTATGACAATGTCACAATTTTATTTCTTAAGAAACCTTGATTTTCTGTTTACACTGACCCACTTCTTTTTTATCCTACTTTTCCATGACACTTCTATATTTCCATATATATATAATTATATATTTTTGCTACTCTAGGTGAAAGCCATTTCAATGGGTACCAGAACCCCTTCCTTTACTTCCAAATTCTCATCCTGACGGCTCAGTTTGAGGCAGCCATTGAGTTCATGTCCCGGATTGACCGCCTCCTCTGCCACGCTGTCCATGTAGCTCTGGTTCTGTATGAACTCAAGATGCTGATGCTCCCTCCTTCTACTCAAGCTCAGCTGTGTAAGTACATTGTATAGTGTGTAACACAACTTATCAATTGACTTGGCAGATTGTTACACGCATAAAACTGAACCCAATCGAATGATTTCTCATCAGTTTATTCCATGTGTGTATCAATGCGAGGTTGAACAAAGACTGACAGAATTTCTTATACAATATCTTTTAAATAGAAATAAAATGTCAAATTCCCACGGACAGGACGGAGGTAATTAAAAGTTAAAACAGAGATTAATGTGAAAATGCCTAGCCTGTTTATAATCCAAAATTTAATTGGAACCAAATCTGCCAAGTCTCACGATTTGAGCGATAAGGTGTGAAAGATAGCGGGGAGAACTGTCAAAGCCTCTCCCCCATTCATAATTTACATCATTTGCTGACCTTACAAGAATTTGTAGAATTCTTACTACAATGAAATTAAGGTTACAATTTACTCTTAACACCTCCGTCCTTAAGATAAAAATTTAACTAGAAAAGTTGAATTTTTTCAAAATTAAAATTGTAAAGATAATTAAAATTAGGAAATAATACATATTTCAAAACAATAAAGTTCACTGTTTTACATTGAAAAAAAAAATTGTCCATTAACAATCCATTAACAGATTACAGTCCAGAAGTCACAAATTATACTCAATGTAAAAGCAATAGTTAACAGTCCATATTTTTCAAAGTCACTGTCACTATTCATAATACACTCGGATAGTTAGTTTATATACGCGATAAACTGTCTGCATTTTGATTTTTAGTGCCTCTGCGGTATCTTACTTCAAAATCAAACGGTTGTAATGAAAGGGTCCAGCGTAAGAGTCTTTGATTTCTGTCTTTCATGCGATGAAGCCAGCTAAGTGGATTATGGTCTGTCTCCACAAAGAACTTCCTGCCGTCCAGGTAATAGGAGAAAGATCCGATGGCCCAAACAATTGCCAAAAGTTCCTTTTCAATTGTTGAATAGTTTTGTTCTCGCGGCAATAGTTTTCTACTGATGTAGGATACTGGATGGTCACCATCTATCATTTCTTGGCTGAGAACGGCTCCTATTGCGTATTGACTTGCATCAGTTTGGACAATAAATGGGTTTTCAAATTTTGGTGTAATTAGGACTGGTGCTGTCATCAAGGCCTCCTTCAAGAGTTTGAATGCCGTCACTTGTTCCGAGTTCCACTTTAATTTTGTCGGTTCAGATTTCTTCAGCATGTTGGTTAGCAATACGGAAATTTCGGCGTATTTCGCTATGTATGCACGGTAGTAGCCCGTCAATCCCAAGAACGACTTCAGGTTTTTCTTCGTCACCGGAAGAGGAAAGTCCTGAATCGCCTGTACTTTAGATGGATCTGGTGTAACGCTTCCATTCCCGACAATGTGTCCCAGACATTTCAATTGTGTAGCTCCTATCTTACACTTTGAAGGGCGAACAGTCAAGTTAGCTTCCTGCAATTTCTTGACAACATTCTCGATATCCTCAAGGTGAGATTCCCAGGAATCTGAGAAAATCACTATATCATCAAAATATGTAACAACATTTTTCTCGTCATGTAACACCTTGTCCATTAGGCGTATGAATGTTGCAGGTGAGGTTTTCATTCCAAATGGCATAACTAAAAATTCGTAAAGTCCATATGGGGTCACAAAGGCTGATTTTTCTCTGGAATCTTCTGACAACGGAACTTGCCAGTATCCCTTGGTCAGATCGAAATGACTTAGAAATTTGGCATTTCCAACTTTTTCCAGGATGTCGCTGATTCTTGGGACTGGGTATGCATCTGACACTGTTATTTCATTGAGTTTTCGGTAGTCAATGCAGATTCTGATAGTTCCATCTGGTTTGTTTACAAGGACAACTGGCGAACTCCAAGGGCTATTTGATGGTTGAATTTGTCTCTGCTTCAACATTTCTTCAATTGCGTCCTTCACGGCTGCTTGTTTTGCTTCAGGAATTCTATACGGTCTTTGAAATATTGGTGTTTCTGTTGTTGTTCTGATGCTATGTTCCGTCAGGGTACAATGACCAGGTTTGTTGGTGAAAACATTTTCATATTTTATGAATATTTTGCGGACTTCCTGTTTTTGACAATGGTCTAAATTTTCGCCGAAGTTCAAATCGCTTATGGTTTCGTTGTTTTCAGTGCATGGAGTCGCTTCTTCTAGTCCATCAGTGTCTTCTGTTTTCTCAGCAACAAAGAGTATGGATCTTTTGTACTCTCTCAAGAGATTTATATGGTACACTGCCACTCCGCGTCGTCCTCCTACATTGACTTTGTAATTGACATCATTGATGCGTTCTGTCACACGGTAGGGTCCTTTCCACTGAGCCTCCATTCGTGATGATTCTGATGGTAACAGGATGAGAACTTCATCTCCAGGTTGGAATTCTCGCCTTGACGCTGTTTTGTCATACCATGTTTTAACGAATTCCTTCCTTTTTGTCAGATTTTCTTTTACCACTGACGTAACATCCTGTAACCTTTGTCGAATCTTGATTATATGCTCGATGGTTGACATTTGGATTTCCTCTTCTCCTGCCATAAATTCTTTTATTACTTCCGTTGGTCCTCTGATTGGCCACCCGTAAAGTAGGTCAAATGGTGCGAATCCCGTCTCCTGATGAGGGACTTCACGGTACGCGAACAATGCATATGGGAGTAGAGTATCCCACTCTAGCTCCTCAGTAGTGCAAAGCTTCTTTAATATCGATTTCAACGTCCCATTGAAACGTTCAGTTTTTCCATTTGCTTGAGGATGATATGGTGAAGTTGTCACTCCCTTCACTTTCAACAATGTGAATAACTCCTTGATGAGTTTACTCGTAAAGTTAGTTCCTTGATCAGTCAAGATAACTTTCGGAATGCCTACCCGGCTACAGAGTTCAATGAGAGCGTTTGCCACACTCTCAGCATCACAGCTTTTCAATGCGAATGCTTCTGGGTAACGCGTTGCGTCATCAACAATGGTGAGAATGAATCTGTTTCCTTTCTTTGTTTTAGCCAAAGGGCCTACGATATCCATTGATATTTTGAAAAACGGAGTAGATATAATTGGCGTATTGATCATTGGGACTTTCACATTGGTTCTTTTTGCAACTTTCTGACATACGTCACATGAAGAACAGTAATCGCTGATTTCATGGAACATCCCTGGCCAATAGAAAGATTTCAAAATGCGTTCTTTTGTTTTCTCTGTTCCAAGGTGTCCTGCAAGTGGTTGGTTGTGTGCAAGTTTTATGATCGATTGTCGGAGAGGTTTTGGTAGGACAATTTGATATCCCTGCTTTTGTTGGTTTGCCGATGTCCATTTTCGTTTTAAGATTCCATTTTCCCAATAAAATGCGAGTGGTATTGTGCAGGCTGTTTCTGTCGATACAGCCTTATCCCGACATGATTTTAACTTTGGGTCATTCCTCTGAAGTTCTGCAAGTTTTTCTGCATTGATTCCATGTAGGTTCTCAATGTTTACAGTCTCTGTTGTTTCACTGTCCTTAATTGCTTCAATCTCTTTTGGTTTTACATCAGATTCATTCATTTTTCGGTCAAACAATACTTCTTCATTTGTTTCTTGACGCACTTGTGCTCTCGTCACAACATTAACATTCTTCCTGCTAATGACATCATTTCCTAGTAGCGCATCTGCTACCAGAGAAGGAACAAGACCAACCTGTGCATGTCCTTTGAAGTACGGAGTGTCGAGTTTCACTATCCCAATTTTGGCCTCAAATGGCTGCCCGATGGCTGTGTACAGTGTGGTCTTCTGTCCCTCCAAAATGCATGAGGAATCTACAAGGTCCTCCTTGATTAAAGTCATGGACGCTCCCGTATCCTTCACAAAGGAAACTTCCCTGTCATTCACGTGTCCTGGAATGTAGATTAATCCATCACATTCATGTTTAATTATTTTAGACACTAATGAAATTTTAGGACATTTATTAGCAAAATGCCCTTTGCCATTGCATTTAAAACATATCACATCCTTCCTGTGATTTCCATGGTTTTGACCATTTCCTGGTCCCGATCCTTTGCCATTCCCAGTAAATCCCTGAGATGGTCCAGATCCTTTGCCATTCCCGGTAAACCCCTGGGATGGTCCAACTTCCCTTGGTCCTTTTGGCGGTATGTAGTCCTCGGCGGCTTCCACGACAGTAGATGATCCCTTGTATCTTCTTACCCATTGTGCTTGTGCTGGCGGTAATGCTTTTAGAAAAAATTCTTCTCGCAAAATTTCTATTGGATCCTTGTCCTCAATGGATCTCCTTAGGTACTTATCTATTCTTGAAAACAACCCTCTGTACGTTTCATTTCCTTCACGTTTTACGTTTACGAGTTCATTAAAGTACTCATGTGGGCGTTTTCCATATCGATCAACAAGTGCCTTTCTTAAATCACCGAATGTAGATGATGACTGGGATGAAATTTGACGAGTCTCACCTGTTAAAAGAGTTCTTAATTGTAAGACTTTTTGTTTCTCATTCCATTCAGCTTGCTCCCCGATAGCCTCAAATTCCGATAGAAATGTTAGTATGTCATCACATTTCGGGTCAAACGGTTGTAATTTGATTTTAAATGGCATAGCTTTTGCCGATGGTTCATTTTCCTGTTTTTGCAGTTGAATTTTTTCCCTTTCTAAAGCCAATCTTTCCATTTCTATCTTAAGTTTTTCGCGTTCCAAGGCAATTTTTTCTCTTTCCAACTCGATTTCCAAATTTTGATCCTTCTTTGTTGTTTTTTTCTTTAACGGCGGATTTTTAGGTTGCCTAAACAATTGCGGTTGTTCTTCTACAAGCTCATCTTCTGTAAACTCGATTAGTTTCTGGGTTGTAGCTCGCCTTGGCCTTCCTGTGTCATCAACCTCCGTGTCCGACATATTTAATAGGTATTGGTTCACTTTAACTAAAAATTGTTTCCCCACAATAATTAGTAAAATACACTTTTACTTCAATCGTTACACCACGACTATGAGTGAAAGTATCCCGACGCTGCCACCAAATTGTTACACGCATAAAACTGAACCCAATCGAATGATTTCTCATCAGTTTATTCCATGTGTGTATCAATGCGAGGTTGAACAAAGACTGACAGAATTTCTTATACAATATCTTTTAAATAGAAATAAAATGTCAAATTCCCACGGACAGGACGGAGGTAATTAAAAGTTAAAACAGAGATTAATGTGAAAAATGCCTAGCCTGTTTATAATCCAAAATTTAATTGGAACCAAATCTGCCAAGTCTCACGATTTGAGCGATAAGGTGTGAAAGATAGCGGGGAGAACTGTCAAAGCCTCTCCCCCATTCATAATTTACATCATTTGCTGACCTTACAAGAATTTGTAGAATTCTTACTACAATGAAATTAAGGTTACAATTTACTCTTAACACAGATAATTGTACAGTTAGCTGGTAGATTGAAACAATCTTTAAACAAATGATCAAGGTTATAAGTATTGTGTTTTTAATCATCTTAATGCTATAATTCTGATAAAAAAATATGGTCTGGTGTTGGCTATTATGGGAGACTGATAAAAAGAGATCTATTGATAGAATGATGTTATAACTGAATCTCATGTTGAGAAAAGATACCTGAAATTTGTTTGAATTGTTTGTTTAGTAACTAAAGAATCATCTGATGAAGGACCCTTGAGGAGACTGAACTTTGTCCGCCTCATCACTATGTACACACGCAAATTTGAAGCCACCGACCCAAGGGAGGCGTTGCAGTATTTCTACTTCCTAAAGTAAGTCCTTGGGCACTCTCTCACTATCACATTTCAAATTCAATAAATTGCACAAATGTCCCATTTAATTCACCCTGTTGGTATTTTTCATTGCAGTGATCTGAGGACGTCCCAAGGAGAGAATCTCTTCATGTCGTGTGTTAGTGAACTTGTGTTGGAAACTAGAGAGGTAATGATGCATTATGAATTGCACTTTAGTTCAGAGTGGATGTAAAATGAACCTCTTGCTCTCTACAATTATTATTTTGAATCTTCATATGCATAACCTAACTTGTACCTGTACATTCCTTTATTCCCTGAATGTTTACA
The DNA here is from genome assembly GCF_025612915.1 of Magallana angulata. Classification (NCBI taxonomy): domain Eukaryota; kingdom Metazoa; phylum Mollusca; class Bivalvia; order Ostreida; family Ostreidae; genus Magallana; species Magallana angulata. The sequence goes on from NC_069116.1 coordinate 52,327,672, forward strand.
CTCTGTTCTTTAGTTTGAGATGCTGTTGGGGAAGATGGAACCAGATGGCACAAGACGAGTGAGTTTGGAAAAGCTGTAACCTGTGCATTGTATAAATCTCTGTTCACATGAAACATTGAAATCCTCCTGTCCATAATTAAATATGCCTAGAAAGGCTATGACGAATCATTATAAACCAAATAAAAAAATTCCACAGTCAAGAATTCAGACCTGTCTAAATTTTGGTCATCCTAAATCTTGATTTGAATAGATTTGAATAGAAGAGAAAGAATATGAAGCTTAATTGTTGCCTTGTACTTTTTATGCATTTCAAAGTGCATTCCAGAAACTAAATGTATCTAACATAGAATTTTTAGGATGTCCAGTGATATATTTCTGGTAAATCTGATTAGTTTTAATTATTTACTCCATGTTGTAGTTGGGTGCAATAGACAAATTTCACCATGATACGCAGAGAATCATTGAGCTGGTTGCCAGGGATACAGAAAACAAGGGAATGTTTGAGGAGGCTGTCATGTTGTATGATCTAGGAGATGTGAGTGTGTGATTAAAGTCGTACTAAATTTATAAGCATGTTTATACAGTAAAACACAGTTATAACGAAGTGCCAGAAAGCGAATGAAAAGCGTGTTCATTCTAATACTGTTTTACTGTACTTTGCACAGTTTCTTCACATCTAATGGCTTCAATATGTACAATGTACATGTAAGAATATCAGTGTTGGAAAAAGTAAACCACATTTTGATTTTTAATGCAGATAAGTGCAAAATGTTAACTTCATAAAATTTCTTAAATTATCACATAGACATACTAGTAGTTGTAGACAACAACCTATGTAGGTTTATGTACTAATGCAGAAATGTTTTACCCAGAAACATGACAAAGTGCTGGAGTTACTGAATCGACTGATCAGCCAGGTGGTATCACAGCCCAATACCCCCCAGTCTGCTCGGGACAGGCTCCGAGCCATGGCCCTCAGTATCGCCAAACGGTGAGGAATGGACTGTACTTTGGTCATAAACCTCTAAAATACCAGACAAAGTTTCAGATTCTTTTCTGAAGTTTTCATTGGATTGGTTTTCCTCACATTACTGATATACAGTATCTATTTCATTTACAGGTACAGAGAGAGGAATAATGAAGGGTCAAGGTCAAATACCAGCACATTTTACCTTTTGCTTGACCTTTTGACCTTTTTTGATTCTTACCATGAAGGAAATGTAGATGAAGCTTTTGAGGTACACAGAATTTTCCTTGTGTATAATTTTTGTAATTTTTTTTTTTTAAAGATATGAAATATTTGGATATCCTCTATCTGTATGTGTAAATTGGTGATTCATCCTGACATCCTGGATTTTTCTGTGTAGGTGATGAAGCAGTTAAAATTACTTCCCTTGACAGCTGATGCTGTGGAACATAAAGTGAACGCCTTCAGGCATTACACAGATGAGGTGACATATCAGTTTTATTGATTTGTATTATCCATATAAAGACCTGTTTACTCTTACAATTTCAAAATTTTTCTTATGAGAGTTGGATGGATGTGTCCATTTTTAGACTACATTAGAAAGTTTATTCAATATGACACTCTATAGAAATTGATTTTAATTTAATTATAGACAACATATATTTAATTTAGTTGATAGAGTGAATGTTCTCCATTTTCTTACTGTCGACTTCATGAATGTTTTCATTTTTAGCTCACCTGAGCTGAAAGCTCAAGTGAGCTATTCTGATCACATTTTGTCTGTCGTCCGTCTGTCCGTCCGTCTGCCCGTCCGTCTGTCCGTCTGTCCGTAAACTTTTCACATTTTCAACATCTTCTCAAGAACTACTAGGCCAATTTTAAACAAACTTGACACATATCATCCTTAGGCAAAGGGGATTGAAAGTTGTGAAAATTAAGGGCCACACCCGTTTTCAAGGGGAGATAATTAGAAATTAATGAAAATTTTCCAGAAATTTTCAAAAATCTTCTCAAGAACCAGAAAGCAAGGAAAGCTGAAACTTGTGTGGAAGCATCCTCAGGTAGTGTAGATTCAAAGTTGTGAAATTCATGACCCCCGGGGGTAGGGTGGGGCCACAATGGGGGGTCGAAGTTTTACATAGGAATATATAGAGTAAATCTTTAAAAATCTTCTTCTCAGAAACTAAACAGCCAAGAAAGCTGAAACTTGTGTGGAAGCATCTTCAGGTAGTGTAGATTCAAAGTTGTGAAATTCATTTTCCCCGGGGGTAGGGTGGGGCCACAATGGGGGGTCGAAATTTCACATAGGAATATATAGAGTAAATCTTTAAAAATCTTCTTCTCAGAAACTAAACAGCCAGGAAAGCTGAAACTTGTGTGGAAGCATCCTCAGGTAGTGTAGATTCAAAGTTGTGAAAATCATATCTCCTGGGGGTTGGGTGGGGCCACAATGGGGGGTCGAAATTTCACATAGGAATATATAGAGTAAATCGTTAAAAATCTTCTTCTCAGAAACTAATCAGCCAGGAAAGCTGAAACTTGTGTGGAAGCATCCTCAATCAGTGTAGATTCAAAGTTGTGAAAATCATGATCCCTGGGGCTAGGTTGAGGCCACATGGGGGGGGGGGGGGGGTCGGGGGTGGGGGTGTTAAAGTTTTACATAGGATTATATAAAGTAAATCTTTAAAAATCTTCTTCTCAGAAACTAATCAGCAAGATGATTCTTTATAATTGTTAAAACTTTGGCTCCAGGACAATTCTTCGGCCTCACAAGAAGGTTCAGAGTTTAATGTAGCTAAATATTCCATATATAAACAAGTGTAAAGGATCTTTTTGAGAACTGCAATACTCAACATGTGATATGACTATAAAATTGAAGCAGGCAGCTATTTTTTCATTAGAATCTTTTTGTATTACTGTATTGAGTTATTGCCCTTGATTTATTGATTCTTGATTATTTTAATTAATGCATCCACTGTTAACCAATTATTGTGATGATTATTTTTATACAATAATAAATATTCAATGTATATAAGTTGTTCAGTTTTGGGTTAGGCCGGATTAGTTTGTTTATTTTTGATTTCCAATCTTTAGATACTATGAATTATTTAAGGCCGGCACATATATAGCGACAGTGTCTATTGCATCAAGATGAGTGACTGTTTGGGGTTAAACTTAAACAGGTATGGATAGATTGAGTGTGTGATCATTCCTGCTCTCTCTAATCTACGTGTTTTCTAACCTTTGATACAAAGTGTGCGGTCATTCCTGCCCTGTATCGCATTAATACAAGTGTGCAGTCATACCTGCTTGTATTGGTGGTGGTTGCGGCGGAGCACTAGTGTATGGTCATCCTTGCTGGTGTTCAGGCCTTTCTAGCGCAAGTGTGTGGAACTCCCTGTTTGCGGTAGGTTGAGCTGTTGGCGTAAGTGTGCGGTCATCCCTGCTGGCTTGCGTAAACGTTGGTACCTGTTGAGTTGTGTAGGTGTGCGGTCATCCCTGCCTGCGTAACGTGTGCAGGAGCGGTGATTAAAGTCTGCTCTTGTAAATATTGGCAGCAATCAGGGCTATCCGAGTTCCAAGGGGGAAAAATGAATTTTAATTACTGTAGATTCCTTATTTTACGCGAGTACTTAATTCCGCGATTCAACGATTTACCATCAAATCGCGAGAACATAAAATCGCGAATGGCGAAATTTTTGTCATAGTTTCATGTAGTTTACATGTCTCCAAAAATTAAAAGCGAGATTTTAGAATTCGCGAGACGGGCTTCTCGCGGATATTAATTCCTCGCGTTTAATTAGGAATTTACAGTATACAGGATCTACATGTATTATTGTACATTGTCCAGATTGTTTGTATTATGACTCCATTAAGCTGACTTTATCATACCTATTGTTCCTCAGGTGAGCGATGTGGCACATGGGCCTCTTGTTTTAAAAAATGGGGGGGGGGTGTTGGTGTTGATAAATGCAAGAAATAAATATTTGGGAACCTACTGGAATATACATATATAGTTAAAGTATACATCATTTGAATGAGTATGTTTTCATGTTTTAATTGATGCTCTCATCATTGTATTTTTATATTTTCATTTGTAGGTCAGAAGATGTCTACCAGATATTTTGATAGCAACCATGAACATATTACATAATCAGTACAAGAATGCCAAGTAAGTAACACCAGATTGCTTTCTAAGGCTGCTGAAGGCACTGTACATAAACAGATGTCAATTAAAAATGTCAAATGTTGTAGATAAAGTTTTAGCACATACATATATTGTAGCTCTGTATGCACCTTTATATATTGTGTAGCAAAATTTGAACTTTTTCTTCAAATAAACACCCTTAGAATTATAAGTAATTTTAATAATTTAATTATTTGAATATAGTGTTGGTTTATTAGATTACAGACACAACAGATGTTTAGCACTTTATACTTATGTAACTCTAAACATCCTGTGTCCAACACAACTTTAAAATTATCAGTGATAAACTTGAACAGATGACTTACTAATATTTCAGAAACTCAGCTCCAAGGGGAGGCTATTCAGGACAAGGCAGATCAGAAGATGGAGGCAGAGAAACGGTAATCTATATTTATAAAAGGTTCTTTTTAGCTCACCAAGACGCAATCCGGGGAGCTTATGCTATACCCCTGGCATAGGCGTTGACGTCCTGACCTGGGTAAAGTTTTTGAAGCGGACCCTGTATCTAACTTATTAGTTGTACTATCTTTACCTTTAATGGCCATATCTAAGTTACTACTGGTCCTAACTTTACCAAACTTAAATGGATAGTGCGTCTTATGAAACTTATATATTTCATGGACTTGAATCTGAATCTGAGCCATGGGTTTTGAATGCTGGATGAAGTTAAACTTTTTAGCTCACCTGAGCTGAAAGTTATCAGCTTTCAGCTCAGGTGAGCTGAAAGCTTAAGTGGGCTATTCTGATTACGTTTTGTCAAGGGTCCATCCGACCGTCCGTCCGCCTGTCTGTCTGTAAACTTAATACATTTTCAATTTCTTCTCCAGAACTACTTAGCCAATTTTAACCAAATTTTGTACATAGCATCCTTTTGTAAAGGGAATTCAAGTTTTTTTTTATTGAAAGGCAAAGTCTTATTTCACAGGGAGATTATTAAGAATTATTGAAAATTTGTTGGTATCTTTCAAAAGTCTTCTTCTCAAAAGCCAATAGGCCAGAAAAGCTATAACTTGTGTGGAAAGATCCTCAGGTAGATTCAAATTTGTTCAAATCATGATCCCTGGGTTAAGGATGAGACCACAATGGGGGGGGGGGGGGGAATTATTCATAGGAAAATATAGATAAATATCTTTAAAAAATCTTTTTGTAAAAAAACCATTTGCCTAGGGCCACATAAAATTAATTCTCTGGTTCTCAGGCCAAATTTTCCAAAATTAGATGAGGGAGGGAGGCTTTTTTTTTTCTTTTTTATAGTTAAAAAAACAGATGAGGGAGGCTTTTTTTTTATTTCAAGAAAGAAATTAACTACCTAAAATTTAAAAAACAAGATTTTCTTTATTCATGCTGTTTTATTATTTATTAAGGATATCTATTAAATATTTTAACAGATAAAAACACCCCAATGTATGTTTGAAAATACAGTCCAACTTTCAAAGTACAATGATATTTTTAATATTTAAGTCAAATGAAAAAACATCAATTCTTTTATAAGTGAACAGTTTGTTTCCATTTTTTTCTGCTTCTTTGCTCTGGAGCTTTAAACATTCTTCAGTTTTAACGGGGCTGTCATTGTGAAACAACACAATCATGACACATTGCGTACTGTCCTTCTTCTGTATCTGTGTCTTGTGTCCAACAGTGATAGCATATTGGGGGAAATACACCAGAGCTGTACATGTAGTAGGGGGTCTCAATTGGAGATGCACAGGCTAAATTTGATCTCATATAAACTTTCTACAACAGAGCGCATATTGAGGGTGCTTTCTCAGGATTATCAGGTTTTAATTCCTGAAGTTCAGATCCACATGAAAACTGATAAAGTCCAATGATTTTGGTAAGCAAGGCACTTTCTTGAGCACCAAGTTTAGTAGCACTATATATGACTCTGGGTTTCTGGCAATCTATGCAGGTTCCCATTTGTTTCACTGTTTTGGCAGTCTGAGCAGATAGACTAAATGGAATTCCATGTCTGCTTGCAGTTGATTGTGCTCGTTTTGATGATACAGAAGGACAGTGTTCCTCTGTAGTTTTGGTTCAAAAACCTCACTGAACTCCTTGTAGTGTCCTTCTCCTTTAATAAATGACAGTCATTTAAAAATAAAGAAAAATACCAATCCACTTTACAAAACGTAAAATGACATATATGATGTTTACTCTAAAATACCTGGCACTGGATCAGGAAAGTTGTGTAACTGACTAGAGATATCATTATGCAATCTCGGGGCCAATCATATCCGACAGTTACTGGGACCACATTTCTTCACAGTTAACTTGAGTTAAGAAGTAAGTCCTGAATACACAGTAGATATCGTTAAACCCCGCAAGTTTATAATGGTTGAAATCGCGGCGTCCAAACTGTTCTTGTGTTTGCCAACTGGCAAAGAAACGAAGGCACCAAGTAATTTTTCTGGGGAGGTCCAACTTTTCCAATCGAATTTTATCGATTTACGCCCTCGTACAGCTCTAACAAAAAACATCCATCGGAAAATCTCTCAATTATAGTCTGCGGTAGAATTAAAAGGGTTCCATGGCGGATACAAATCGAATCAGCAGACATTTTGATTCGTTTTAAGTCCAAAATTTCCATCGACCCCATTTTTACTAGTATCGTCTATATCATCGGGAGGTTTGGATCATTAAGTTTTTACTCACGAAAAATAAGCGACTTAATGATTAAGACTACACCGGAAGCTGCGCATTAGAAACGAAAGTAAAAACTATATGCAAACCGAAAGCGGAAACTTTTTTTCCCGGAAAGGTCTCCGCATTATCAACTTTTTATTTTATTGAAAATGCAATAAAATTTGCAATGCGGCACCCTCAAAACGGATGCGCGCGGGCCTGAGAACCGTAATTTCAATTTTATTTAGCCTAGAAAAGCTGCAACTTTAGTGTAAGAAACCTTAGGTTGTATAGATTCAAATTCATCAAAATCATATTTTTCAGGAGAAGGATGGAGCCACATTTTTTAAAGCAGGATCTGTTATGCTACATTGTCGAGATATTTTGTATATTACTTCATAGAGCTGATTTTATTTTGTCTATTATTGTTCAAGTGAGCGATGTGGCCAATGGGCCTCTTGTTAGCATTTCTTGAACATATGAATCGGATTTACTATTATCTTATCCAAATTAAAAAATATAAAATCTTTTCTGAAATTTTAGAAACTAGGGCAATTTATCATGCAGTGTACTAGTATGTAATGCTTTCAATATTTTATGATGAAGAAAGATATAGGTATACCTGTAACTCTTTATGATTGAAGAAATTTTTGTTACAAATCTATCAACAAAGTGCTATTCTGAACTAAAAAAGCACCGCTTCATAATATTATGCATTGTGAATTGGCAATGTATGTAACTATATGTTATTTTCATATACATTTCATATTTTTATTTTTATGCCGCGAAAGTAAAATAGTGCTTTTTCTATTCACGATGTCTAATTTTCTTTAAATCATGATTAGAATGTTTTATTATCAGTTTTAAAAAACCTAGCAGCACTTCATTACTTCAACTTTGTTTCATTTAAATCTATTGATATTGACTCTGATAAAAATCAATATGAAGAATTTTAAAAATACAAGGTAAAATTAATAGCAGAGGGATTTACACCTTAAAGACAATTCAACCACATATATTAAAAGGAAATGAAAGGTTTTTGTCTAGAGGATTATAAAATCTTGACTATCATTGGATAATTTTTACTGTATATCATCTTTATTAAACTTTATGATAGAGTGAGCTTTGATTAGTTGGAATCAATGCCTGGTTTTCACACGTGCACCTGGTTTTGTGTTGTATCACACAATACACTCACACAAATGAACAACTCTGAATAGTTGTAGATCACGCACATTGGTTTTTTATATTTTAGACACAACAGATGTAGATCATAATGTTGAGCACATTATGCTTACTTATTTACTTATCCTCTTCGCACCTGGTGACGCAAAAGGCTATACCCAGTGATCTCAAAGGACCACCATCTGTAGCGGTTCTCTCCATTTCACCCCAGGTCTTTCCTGTGTTTTTGATCTCAGTGGTCAGAGTTCTTCTCCAAGTTTCCTCTGGTTTTCCCCTCTGTCATTTTCTGTTTGATGGATTGGGTCCATTTTAATGCCACTTTTGAGATGTTGTTGGGGTCCCTATGTTTTGCTTTGATAACATTAATTAAACATCCTGTGCCCAATATGACTTAAAAAGTTATCAGTGATAAACTTCATTTAACAATGAAACACATGACGTATGTAAGCAACTGGAAATTAGCAGGATTTCCTTTTTCGTTTCAGTACCTAAATTATCTCCGAAGTCAGGCAAGAGCCTTGATAATGTTTGCAGGAATGCTGCCTTACAGACTGCCAGGGGACACCAACGCTCGCCTGGTCCAGATCGAAGTGCTTATGAACTGATTCAAGACGGTTACCAGTACAGGGTGCTGAATGTTGTGTTCAAGACTTTATATTGTAATGAATTGATAATAAATTAAATAAAAAAATATTTAAATATTAAGTAACTCTCATTACATAACATCTGACAATGTTTAGTGGTTTTTCTGCTAAGAAAAGGCAGAGTTAATCAACAACTGTTCAATCAACAAATTGGAAGAAGATTTTTTAATTAAAAACCTGATATCAATGTTCGTCCTTGCTGCTAACCTTATGATAAATGTATTGTCTATGATTTGGTTGGAGGTAAGAAATGAAGCTGAACAGAATTTATAGAGTTTTTTTAACTTGGTTTCTGTAAACAATATGTGGTTCATGCCGGAATAAAGGTTGTGAGAATTACTTAAAATGTACAAATTTTTATGCAGCTGCATAAACAGCCAATGAAAGCGTTTTCCTGCTTATATTTATACTTTTTGTGATAATTATGCTAAAATTATTTGATGACAAAATTACGATTGAGCAGGAAATAATCCAGACACAGTCAAGCACACAGGTGTGGAATAATATACCATTTATACTGTATGGTCTGATTTAGTGCATTATTTTGTGAAGAAAATATTTTCATTTCTAGTACTTTTTTAGCATTAGAGAAGTTAAAGTTCTAATGATTACATATTTTTAAGTCTCAATAGATGGTCAAGATAATTTGTAACGCAAAGAAATATGTATTATATGGTGAGTCCACATTTATTTAATACAATGAATTAAGAAGAGATACGTCGCATGAATAGGGTTGCCACTGTGTTCAACTTGGTGTTGTTATACTTCAGTACAATTCATAGAAATAACTTGTATATAAGCTAAAAAAAACTAAACTAGTCTTTATTTGGCTGAATATTAGTGAAGTAATGCTAATTTGTAAGAGCTTATTTCAATAATATTCTTTTATTTTCTTCCCACTGATTTGCAATATGCAGATTGGCTTTTTGCGCTACTTGGATGGCAGTTTGAAAGAGTTCACAAAATAAGCCTATTCAGTACATAGATACTACTGGAATTTACTGTAGATCATGTTTCAGTTATTAGTATCTGTAAGAACACCACTCCATGATAAATGTAAATATTGAATCGTTTAACTCTTTGTGTTCATGAATTAGTCATACCCATGTCTACAAATTCTTTGTTGATAAAAATAATACAAATGCCAATTTTCTATTTCTGTACATTTTATTTTTAATGCATGGAACAGTCTCTCCCATGGCATTTACCACATGTGACAAAAATAATTTGAACATTAAATATCTCAATGTTTAAAAAATGAGTACATATACATGTCTTTTATCTTGATACATTGCTGTACAACATAAAATACCAATGAACAAGAGGTGCTGGGAAAATCCAGTAAAAATTGAACCAGAGGCACAGACCATCTAAACATGTAATATACATGAAACACAATAAGAGATGCTCAGTAAACAAAAACAGCACTAAATTAAATGGGGAATATTGCCTTTGTGTGATTGGATTCCTGACAAGGATAAAATCAAAAATATAATGTCATAAAATAATTTACTAATGCAATGAGATTCAGGTATTTTGAACCTTTTTGTTTAATATTAACCATTCACATGTCCAAGTTTAAGAATTTAAGAATATTTCAAAAGTAAAATTCACAAGGCTATAAATGATATATCTTTGTTCTTAAACAATTTAAAATAGACTGGGTGTACTTGTGACTCTGCTTTATAACATGATTTCAGTACAACCAACGTCCAGATTTCTACAAGGCTTCATTGTGCAACACTACATCTAATATGCAGCTAATGGCTGAAAGACTGCTCCAAGGGAAAATGTCATGCAGTATCTCAGTTTTATAAAAGCAGAGAGTTTAGAACTGAATCTAAAATGTCTATCAGCATTTTTTGAAGAAAATTTTCAAGAAAATTATCCATGAAACCAGAACTTCTATTTTTTAGTGATATTTTCATAAGCAATATACATTTACATGTACCTCAATGATATTTTAAAAATCCTTTTGCCTTGTTAAACTACACAAAATTATAAAACTACAGCACTTGAGGCAAATTATCCAAATTCTGAATTACCTACACTGTATATTTGAAAAGGCATATGACTGCAAGTTGTGTGAAAGTGTCAACTTGTAAAATGCTGGGGACTGTTGCAGGTTTGCACACTTAACTGTTCAACCTGCATCACAACATAGATCCGGGGGGCTTGATGCAGTGTCCCACAGATCAAAATCTCAATCTAAATGTGACCACCTGCCTCATGCACATGCTCCACTTTCTGTGGTGCACCCTCTGTATCTCTCTTCATAATCTGCTTTCTTCTTTCAATCTTTTACCAGGTATAAGCAACTACAGTATTACTCCAAACCACACTGTTAACACAGCACATAATGCATTGCACCATACATTGGACATTCTTCGCCGTCCATTTTATTTCCCTCTCTGAACATCACAAGGATGCTCTCAGTGGCCTACTTTCACTTTCACTTTCACATCTCCCAAATTTCAAGGGACAATGTCCACTCTCAAATTTCTTCCTGGGCTAAGTCAGATCAAATTCATGAACTTGGACCATAGGCACGCTGACTTCATCCACCTCTGGTGTGGCATTATTGTCACATAAACCCAGCTCCTTCATCTTCCATTCCCAGTCGAGTTTCTGAATCGCATACAAAGAGTCCGCCTCCATATGATGTCGACATAACAAGTCCTCCTAAAACAAAAAATTTCTTTATTTTAGCATTTTGTTAAACATATTTTTACCAGTAAAATATCATTAGCAAAATACACCTGAATTATGATAACATAAATAAACTATTTTTACTGTGTACGATTACCTTGAGTTTTTCAAACTTGTCGTCTAAATCTTTCAACCATGATAAGAATTGTCTGCCATTATAGCGAGCCCTTCCACTCTTCTCTTTCTCCTCCTGAAACAATTCCAGGGAAATAGGAAGCGATGTATATTGAGTATAATACTCGTGTAAAGTCTTTAATAGATAACCAAATATTGAAAATCTTTACAGACATCCAAACATTAGTGATGTTATTTCAGTGTGTATACAAATATTGTCAATACTTCTATGAGTATAATTCTTTGCATATATCTTCTCCTTTTTGTGAAAATGACAAAAATCTGAAATATTACCTGCTCTGCATCCATTGCATGATAGATTTCTTCATTCTTTAATATTGTACACACACTGAGCGGCAGGTTCTGATTGGCCATCGCACGAGCTGCCCGCCCGTGCTCTCGGATCCTCTCTTGCTCCAATGACAAAATCAGTTTCTCCTGAAGAAGTGTCAGAATACAAATATTCATAAAAACATGTTACATACAACATACGCGAGGAAAGTCATGAGTAGAAAATACTTGAGGATGTCAGAAGAATTTAATCAGAAATTTCTGACATACCCTTTCTGTAAGATGTTGCAATCTCAGCTTATAGCGGACTTTTTCCTGATTGATAAATAATTCCCTCATGTCCCCTTGAACTGAATTTGGTGGCGATAACTGCAAAAAAAATAATAATCAAAGTTGATAATATGAGACTAAATTAAAAATGTTTCCTCGCTAAATGAGTGATGAAAAAGAAACAGACATATATTAGGGTTTTTTAACAAACAATCTAAACACAAATGTTTATAAAAGCTGGTTTTAAGATCTTTATTCTATAAAATTGAAGAAAAAAAACATTTTTCCATAACTACCACCCATATTTTAAACAGCCACAGGAGGGCAGACAAAAAAGTTTTTAAATATAGCCTGATCTCCTTATTTGCTCTTTACTATTGCGGCTAGTTCTTTACTACAGTATTAAACCAGGAGTCAAAGATAACTGACAATATGAAAGTGGTGTTCTTACCATTGGTACAGAGAGAGTGCTGGCTTTCTTCCCTTCCAGCACATAGCCACAGCTGACCATTAAGTAGTCTTTGAAGCCCTGAGGAGCTTTAGGATGGACTATGGACAAATTATTCTGTTGCCGAATCACCTGTTACAAAAAGGAAAAACAAAGGGATTTTTTTAGAGAAAATGCACGTGTATTCATTATCATATGCATGTTTGTGCTTAAAAAACACATGCAATATTGGGCTAGATTATTTTTTTTCTCTTTTAAAAAAAAATACAATTGTACGGTGCCCTTTAGTTACATCACACAAAAGCTACACTTGATATTTGATGCACAAGATATATATATATGTGTATCACTACAGAAGACAGGGTACCTGTTTTCTAATGGACAAGTATAACTCGAATGGATTGGGGGGCTTTTCATAGGACACGGGTGGCAGGGTGATAGCGGGCTCAGTGGCAGGCTGGGGAGCGGGCTCCGTCTTTGGCCGTAAACCCTTTCGTTTCCGTGGCAGCATGTGAACCTCCTCATCCTCCGTTTTACTCTTGGATGTGCTTCCTGTTTCATCCTTGTCTGACGATTCTTTACTTCCTGTACACAGATGACAAAAACTAATCAATAGGAATGCAGTGTTCAAACAGCTAACCAATTAATTACAATGTACAGAATTAATTCTGTACATTGTAAATAATTGGTTAGCTGTTTGAACACACAGAAAAGAAATTCTGTGTCTAGTTTCATAATTAATTACTTAAAGTATCCAGAATTTATGATCTTAGACTTCAAACAATTGTGCAAAGCATAAAGAAATACTGGCAGAAGGTCAAATATTTTAAAGAATTCAGCATAGAAACAAACAAGGTCTACATAAAACATGCATAAAAAATCAATGAATGCCTTATAACAATACCATCTGACATTTACAGGGTACAGACTGTGAGAACTAATTGAAAACTTCTTGATCTGATACACTGTGTCTCAAAATGTTGGGATAAGCAAATATTTAGAATGCTATTTACAGAGCAAGTTGTGTAAATCAGCTCATGCATGCAAAGGGAAGTGGGGTTTGTGTAGTTTGATGTTAATGTTTACAATTCACAATGACAAGAACAAATCAAAGTCTGTTCAGGTTGATTCATGATCAAAACATTCCTGTTTAAACAAAATATTTCATTATTAACTTGACAGTCCAATATTTTTGTGCATATTGTCCCAGATTGGCACCTCAGTTGTTAACTGTTGCATTACATTTACTTAATGTAGTATTTGACTGCCATTCTGTGACGTTATTAAGAGGATAAACATTAAATAATAAAAGGCAATACTGTAAGCATTTCTATCCTCTTTGCTGTAAGAATTACCTGAGTCTCTATCTTTCTCCTTTGGTGGTGGTCTACCCTGTTTCTGCTTTTCCTGCTGCATGGCCTGAGTGTGAGAGCGTAGTGTCCGCCTCGTCTGCTGGGTTTCTCTCTCCTTCTCATCGTCCTGTCCTTTCTCCTTACCATCCTTCTCACTATCCTTCACTTTAGAACTATTGTCTCTCTCTTTACTCTCCTTTGAGGACGATGAAATTTCCTCAGACTTCTGATCACTTTCAGTATTGACTTGTGAGTCTGAGGACACCTCCTTGTTGTCTTTCTCTTTCGAGTCTTTGCCAGAATATTTATTACCGTCCTTGGACGTCGTCCCACTGGATGAGGACCGCGAGGAGGCTGGGCTTGCTACAGGCTGGATTTCCTGTGAACCCAGCGCGGTGGCGGTGCTGGTCTGGGGGAGCAAGCCCCCGGCCTGCTGTTCCTGAGTAGGATTTAATACATAGGGGAGAGATTTCTTGGATGTGTGAATCTTCGCTGACTCTGGATCCTGACTGGATGCTGTTGATGTTTTGGGAGGGATGATGATCTTCAATGGGGGTACCTTGGGAGAACAAGGCTTGCTGTCTCTGTTGTTATCACGATCTACTCTGGGCGAGGACTTGAAATCCTTGCCCTCCACTCGTATAGGAGACCCTATCCGATTAGAGTCGGACCTTCCTGAATGATTGCTGCCATCTTCACTTTTCGGTGAAGCCGTTGATCGAAGGTCCCATTTAAGTCCACTAGAACTGACACTAGAATTTGGCAGGTCATTTGAATTCCCATTGTTGGCACTGTTTGACACATAATTATTTGAACTACTAATACTATTTCTTCGAGGAATATTTGAGCTATTTTGCAGAAAACTTTGTTCATTATTAGAACTACTTGATACACTATTGGTCTCCCCACCACCTCCTGATTTCCCAGTAGTGGTGGAGGTACACGAATTTAGCACTGAATTGACACTGTTCCGCTGAATGTCTGATGTTGTCGAGTCTTTTAATCGCGAGTGACTCGAATCCACAGTTGGAATCCGCATCCTATCACGATCATTATCCAAATTGAACGAATCTCTGGATTCACTATCACTAAATCCTTCACTTTGTGGGAAAAATGGCTGAGTTTCCGACACTTTTAACTTGTATTTTTGAGAGCTGTGTTCAATGCCCTGACTGTCTGGCTCCAGGTTATTCAACCTGTTGAAGCCTCCAAGTTCAAAGCCACCCATGTCTGACGATAATGATGATGAGAATGGAAGTTTCACCTTGGAGGCGGGAGATTCAGACCTAGTAGCACACACTTCTTCCGTACCTCCCGACTTGGGTTTGAACCTGTCACTCTGTAGCTGGGGGTCATACAAGTCACTCCCGCTGGACGCTGGACTATCACAAGAGGATTGAATGTCTTTGTTCTCACCCGTCTCCACCAGACAACTGTAGATGTCTGGAGACTTGTCACTCTGTTCATCATTCTGTTCACGCTGGAACTTAATGAAGATGCTTTTACGACTACTTGGTCCCGAAGTTGCATTGTTGGAGTCTGATTTAGGATTTCTTGGCACAAAAACTACAAAAGGATGGTAAATTTAACAAAAATAATCATATTTCAACTGTAATTACACCTATAATTAAAAAATAGGGAAAAAAGTTTATTTGATTCTCTTTTGCAACAACATTGATTAGTATTGATGAAAAACTTCTTAAAAAACAAAGAGCCATACAAACAAGATACAACATCAAAGAAACGTACTATCCATATCGTCGTCCTTGCAGGAAGAGTTACTCTCTGGGGAGGTGGGGGAGCGGGCGTCGTCCAGACTGGAGCTGTCACTGCTGGAGGCGATGATCTCCTTCCTCAGCAGCTTCACCATCTCCTGGGAGGCGGCCACATCTACAGGCGTCTTACCCTTACTGTTGGCTTGCAGGGGGTTAGCTCCATGCTTCAAAAGCAGCTCAACCAGCTAACACAAAAATAAGATAAATCTCACTTTTCAATAGCATTTAAAATCATGGAACATCAACACAAGATTTTTCTTCTTTGTAATTGTTATTATGTGACTGACAAATAAACAAACAAACTTGTACAGTCTTCTCTTGACCTTTGACCTTTAACCTACCTCAGTGTGTCCATTTCCTGAAGCATCGTGGAGGGGCGTGTCATTCTCCAGTCCCTGTACATTGACATTAGCGCCTGCCTTTAGCAGCTGTTTTGTGACTGATACCCAGCCTCTATTTGAAGCTTCGTGAAGAGGTGTCCATCCTGAATTACAAAATATCTTAAATATAGGTGTCTGACGTAAACTTGTACATGATGTACATGTATTTGCTTTTTAACAACATCTAAAATGCATGTATCAGTAAGAACTTCAATTTATTTGACAAACTCATCTCATCAACTGCGGTAGAGGAACTTGTTATCTAGAGGAATTTTATTTTAAAAAAACAGTGCTTAAATATGCAATACCGATACATGTAGTACCGTAGTTTTATTGTTAAAATACCAACTCCAAATGACAAATTTGTGGCTCGAGATTCTATTTCTTATGGCTTTGTTTCCTTGCCTCTTGATAAATTTCTACAGATTATATTTCACAGAAAAGTGACTCAGACATGATGTAAGAACACATAAAATCGGGTCAAGCACCTGACTATTAAACAGGTAGGAGGGTGTGATCAACTTTACAATCAATAGTTGACAAAACTGCCACTGTTCACAGAAAAAACCCATGTCTGAGACAAGTTCTATGAAATTGGTGAGATAAATCAGAAATTGATGTTCTTGCACAAGTCTCAGTTCATATGTGACTTGGGAGATCAATGAAGAACTATAAGAGTCTGCCCAGAGACCTGTGCTTTGCTGATAAGCCTGCCAGCTTAAGCTGTCTCTCGACCTCTAGCTAGGGTGAATCACAAATCAATACCTTCCCAATTAGACTCTGAATTGACAAGGTCAGACCTGTCTCTTACAATCAGCCAAGCACAATTCCATAGAATTCAAAATCAACCCAGCTTATAACAAGCCAAAATCAATGTACTAGCCCACTCCCTAGTCAACTTGAAACCTGCCACTGCCGTCTGCGATCCAGTTAATGCATGCCTTTTTTGCAATATAAGATTACCAGTAATCAAATTGAAGTCTGTTCTATCTAGTTTATAATGATATTCTCAGAACAATGTATAACAAATCTTTTGCACTTAAATATTCATAAAAATTATAAAACACTATTCTTTTGTCTGGTTTTAATCAGAATAGTTGGAACTTAGCACTTAATATGCTACCTGTCATTCGTCATGCAGAGAACAAACAATGTCAAACATCCAACAGTTCCATCAATATCCTACATCTATTTAATATTCAGCACTTAATGCAATGACTTGGAACGAATATGTTATGAATTCCACCCTCAACGAAAACAAATTCACTTTTTGGGAAGAAATTTTATATACAAAAGCATAAAACTTAATAGCTTTTAAACAATGTGTGTTTTAAATGCCATTGGCAAAATGGTATATAGCAACAAGGGAGGTTTTTAATCAAAATAAAGATTCTAGTATATCACACAGACATGTAGGGATGATGGCTGCTCTTGTCACCAAGAATGACTTTTACCTGCAAAGTCGGCCACATTCACGTCAGCCCCAGCCTTGATCAGTTTCTTTGTCTGTTTCACATCCCCTTTAATGGCTGCCAAATGGAGAGGGGTTTCCCCACGCTCGTTTCTTTTGTGCACTTTTTTGTCCCCTGGCGTTTTCTTAACAGAAGGAACCGAGGGTTGAGGGGAGGTGGGTTTGGATGATGAATCTAGAACAAATGAAAACATCAGGCATGAATCTACTTGATCAATATCACATACACAAACAATAATTGGTGATCATATAAAGTTCATACCAAAAAAACCATCAAAGCAATATGGAATTGAAGATACATGTGTAGATTAGATTAAAGTACAGACAGAGGTAGGTCAACTAAGTATCCAATTATTTCTAATTCATTTTCCATTATTGATCTACAATAAAACATAACGAGCAGAAACAAATGGTTTCTTTACAGCAGAGACATGCTTGCCCTTAGGGAACGGTATCAGTTAATAAACAACACGACAACACAATGCTTGTCAGGGTGTCAGCCTGGTGCAGGTTCACAGGAAACAGCAAACACTGGGCTAAATCCCATCAAGGACAGACTTTATGTAATATAATAGCCTTGATAAACTTTAATTATTGATGAGCTATTCATAAAAAGAGAATTAATGTCTGTTTAATGCACTAAAATTAGATCTTTTCACTAGATGGACAAAAACTTGTATGAACTTGGGTTTCCTCCACAGAACCATTCTATTTGTGTCTTGTCTACTGCAGTGTATGCTTAATAAACAGCTAATGCATTTACAAAATGTCATAGCCTGCCATTATAGCTGTAGATGTAGAGTAAATCTCGGAGGAATGGTGGCTAGAACAGTCAATATAATCTTCTGCTACTGAGTCAGGCGATGTGATATTGATTCTACACCTACACATTCTTTGTACAAATATCTACCCCAAGTCATTTCAAAATACAGCCAAGGCCTGGAGCTATAAATCATTGTAACAACTGAAGCATGTCATAAATATTTAAACATACCATAACATTACCTACATTTAAAGTCACCCCATCTATTGTGTTTTTATTGTACGAGTCATCAGGTAATGAAGATTCCTATTACATTACTTTTAAATGAGATGCAAAAGGACTGGTGGATTACTTCATGGTTAATTCAGAGTTGATTTTAATAAAAGCTTTCTTTCTCATTGTAGAGGAATTAGTAATCATACACTGTACGTCACTGAAGGCTCAGAGGTAGCAAATTGCTGAGAACTTCCATCGCATATTATTCTTGCAACAGATGGGAAAACACACATCCTTATCTACCAAAAAATTTAAATCTACTGTGAAATTTAACCCACTTTACATTTATCTTGCCACATTTTGATGGAGGGGGAAGACTGTAAGCAGCAGGTTCTTGTCTTTTTTTTTTTACAAAAGGAAGGGAGGGGGTTTGTTTCCTAAACACTTTTATTGTACATGTACTATATACTCTCAGTAAAAGATAATATAAAGAAAGGGGAAATGTAAGTTTAATAGCAAACATTCTCTGATGAAATCAATAATACAAACCTTGTGAATCATCAGTCATTTTCATCAAGAACAACATCTGCTGTCTCTCGGAGAGGGGCCCTGTGCGAGGGGAGGTAATCCCACTGCTGGGGGTCTTAGATACAGGGGTGGATCCATGGTGGGTGGGCGACATTTCAGAATTTAACAGGGGCTTCTTCCGTTTGGGTGTGGTCTTTCGGTCGTCTTCATCAAGTTGAGGTGGGGAGTCGGACACAAGGATTTTACGTTTTAGGGTCTTGCTCTCTGGTTGCGGTGTTCTTATAAGAATTGGCTTCTCCTGCTGTAAAGAAAAAAAAAAGATCACTGGGTGTTCATGTTAAGCATTTGATTGGGAACAATGATGACAAGCATAATTTGAACAGTTGATTTCATGGTCATATATCATAGTAAGCAAACTATAAAACATTCCCTTTATTGACCTAATCAACAAAATATTTGTACAAAATTCAGACACTATGTCAGTGATTACAATGAGCAGATTTATTCTGAAATTTCCAGCTGCGTCTGTTTTCACATTGCTATTTCTCAACCATTGCCAAAAAAATTGCATTAGATAGAGAAAAAAAAAGGCCTGGACTTTATCCTTATAATCAGATCAGATAACCTGCACTCCCATAGCACCTAAAGACATTTCCTAACTGGTAACCATGGGAAACAGTAGTAAGGACAAAAGTGCAACAGAAAAAGGTCGCCTAGCTTCATAACAAAGGAATCATCCCTACGTCAACAGCACACCTGCCGCCTCAAGGAGAAGGAAAGTCAGCGATATCAAACCATGCCCGAGACAATCATCATTAATCAATAAAACAAAGCACTTGGGTGACTCTATGAATTTCATTTTTGTATTTTTTTTTCTTCAAAGTCTGTATTTAGATCGATGGTAGATTTGGCATCAAAGTACTCATTGATGTATAATACATATCAACTATTAAACTTTAATTAGATATAAAACTAATGTAATTAACATAATTTTGCAATTTGGACATAAAAGAGAGAGGGGTAGTTCAAAGGTTCCACTTATTTTACAAAATGCTATGTACATGTACACTCTCCTGCATTTACACAACACAGAAGAAGAATAAGGATAACACAGGAGATATTCAGACACTGCAGTGATTTCTGTGACCCCTCGCATACCATCTTGATGGAATTTCTGACCTCTCGGCGTCCCGCGTCTGGGTGTTTCACCTGGCGAAACATGCCAGGCTTACATGTATCATGACTGATATCAAAATGATAGCAGGAAGGACCCTGTAATAAGGCCTGCATGATTGTCACTGACACAAAATGTTCATTGCACAGTCACAATGTTTCACTCGATCAGGGGTATATCTCAAGCTGGAACGAAATCACAAGGAATCAAAACTTCATTCACTGATTTTGCCACTCAAAGATGATCAGTCTCAAACTGTTTAAATCAAACTCCTGTACCGGTAATGATATCTTGTTAGTTCATTAATAAATCTCTCTCCAGATTACATCACAAAGTCTACCACAGTAGATTCCACAGATATTTTCCAGTTGATTTTTTTCTCTAATAACACATAGAACTATCCAGTCCTACCAGCTGATTTTGTTTGTAATGACAAAAAGCCACAGGTACACACAAATCACAGCCTTTCAATAGGTGTAGACCTGTCACAATACACTCCAACCATTCATCATAAATCCTGGCCTGTTTTTGTCAAGCTGTATGCTGCCTCACACACACACACAGCACAATTCCACTCAGGTAACTTAATGAATTGAAGAATCAAGTTGGAAATCCCAGCTTTCACTGTTGACAACACAACGCTGTTCCCTGATGCTAGTGCAGACCACTAAGTAAGCAGTAAATGTCTGCTCTCATCAAAAATTGCTGGTCTCCAATACTGACTCACTCCGACAGATCAAACACTGCATGTTCTTCACAGGGGGTAATCCAACACCACAGAACTGGCTTGTAACACTTTTTGTCGATAGACTACACTAATTGCACCAGAATCTATCTCGTATC
The DNA here is from genome assembly GCF_025612915.1 of Magallana angulata. Lineage (NCBI taxonomy): Eukaryota > Metazoa > Mollusca > Bivalvia > Ostreida > Ostreidae > Magallana > Magallana angulata. The sequence goes on from NC_069116.1 coordinate 52,348,632, forward strand.
ACATTTCTCCTCTAGTATTGTATATCTAATAATTTTTTTTCTTTATTTCTCCTGACAGTTTATCAATGGCTTCCTATAGTCATATTGCTCACATCAATGTTGAAAATCTCTGTTTATATCATTGTTATACGAAAATGACATTAGTGATTTTACATAACCAATGATTGTTCTCACATCAATAATTTATAAATTATGACTGAACAAAGACATCAGCGTGTCGATGTATTGTCAGGGTTTTCTCAATTATGTGTCCACCTACATACTTTTTGCTATTTTTCTTCTGAAGAAAGGATCATACTAATGTGCTCACAAAAACTCTTCAGAACAAATGTGCTAATTAAATCTTCATGAGACATTTTTTATGTGTACAGAGTACTACAGACTTTGGCATGTTTTGAGACTGGCCCTCAAAAACCCCATTTTGAGTACAGTGTTTAAAAGTAATGTGACCTGATGTGTCTGGGAGTGGGTATACAATGTTAATAGTTATTTGACCTTCAGGCTAATCTTTACACTGGGCTACACAGTGGCCTGTGTACATTTCATTTCTCACCAACAGTATAGAGATTATTTATAGCAGTATATCAAGGTGACAGGTCTCAGCCTGTGGGAGCCCCAAGGACTGGGGGCCCACACAGGGAACACAAAGCCGTATTCTGGCTTTTGTCCTTCATTGTGTATGTTACAAAAGGACCAAAAATAAAATTTAAAACCAATCTGATTAGAACTATTTTCGACTGCTTTTGTATTGTGTGCAAAACGTTTAATGAACAATTCTTAATGTCAATATATCCGACTAAGGCCCTGCATTATGTTGCCACCTAAGACTTAGCAGTTGGGAGAAAAAAGAGACTGTCTGCCTTGGAATAACCTCTGTTGTGTTACCTTTTGAGGAGGCGATTTCTTTTCAGACATGTCCAATGATGACGACACAGTAAGTTGTAGTGAAGGCATGCAGGCATCACATCTGTCCGGAACGTCATGTGATCAAACCAGTCAAGTCATCAGTGGCTGTCCAGAAGCTTAGTCTCATGGCCAGTGAATATGTCATCTACAAAAACACAGCAAATAGAACCATCTCAGAATCACTGCTCTAGAAACACAATATACTAGTACAGCATACATGTCAGAGTAATTTACTTTTAATTATTATAGTACATCATTAGTATTAATTCATTAAAAAGGTGGTAGATGCCCGACATATGCAGGACAAAACTAGTGTTGTTTAATAATATTGTTTGATCAACTCTTTATTTTTGAGACATACTGTATATATTTATATATACATGTATCGGTATAATTATATGAATTGATGAAGTTATCTATTGAAGGTACTCTCGTTTTGGATACTAACATGGCATTAAAAAAATTAAAATTAGTTTTGAGGGCAGACCCTTTTAATGAAAAAGTGTTTACACACTCTACTGGGTTTTTCCAGGACTTTTATTCTCATCAGAATACAAATGCGCAGATAATATTTGACCCGAAACAATAACTGTCCTTCATAACCTGCACATGTCAGTGCAGAATTTAAATTGTAAATAGCAGAGCAAGCTTTACAGCTTACAGTCAGATGCGTCTGCTTGGCAAAAATAATTCATTCATACACGTTGAACACACACACATCAAGTACAAAGGAAATGGGCAGGCTATACAAGTCTGAGGTTCGCATCTACTTAGATTGTAAACATGCCGGAATGCCTGAATATATCTTGCAGAGATAGCTAGCTAGCAGTATGCAAGTCTGTTTATGCCTAGTCATTATGTGCATGTGTTTATAGAAATAGGTCAACCCATCTATCAAATAAAAACTCACTGCCACTGACATGCATCTAAAGGACAAAAACTTAGATACCAAAACGAAAATCAATAGAAATGGTAGTCATCAGAACAACATTTCAGTCTCCATTGCAAAATGGTGGCTATAATGTACTCCCCAATAAAAAAAAAAAAATGGAAGCTAGTCTAAACAAAACTTAAGAAATTCTCAACATCCATTGTAAAGGTAATACAAGGCGCTTCATAAAACATTACCCTATGCACGTTTCTGAAAGTTAAACTTCTAATACAGTGTATTGATTTTATCTATTTTTGACTTATGAAGGGAGTTTCTTTAAACATCACAGCTACACATAAACAAAAGCTTTGGAGTGCAATCTGACATTCCTAAAACGTCAACGATGTAAGGACGTACTTCCTGTTCAGACCACAGAGTTTCCAGAAAATTCTCTCTGATTTATTGACAAAAATAAAAAAAACGCTGTCATGTCTTGGACTGAAGATTTGCCAAGAACAAAGACATTCTTTGTTCAGAAACACACAAATGATTGTTCCTCAATCAAATGCTCTGCCAGATATCATTTGCATTGGTTTGCAGGATTTCGCCATATTTAGCCCTCTTTATCACATGGTATTGGGTGTTAATGCCACCACAACTAACTACCCTTTCCTCCAATTGCTGAATAGGGCCCAATTAGCAGTATCTAGTGTGTGTGGTTACATCAATAATCTCTTGAACTAACTCCAAGGAATTTCATGCAATATCACCAAACCTGACGAAAGATGAATTGTGGTAGAAAAATAACATGATTGTTTCTGTAAAATACTTTACAATAAAAAAAAAAACCATTTTTCTTATTAAAATGTTTCACAAACATAAACGCAAACATAAATGTAGGCATGTAAAGAGCAGGGCATTAATAATTCATACAAGGTCACATTAATGTATTCAGAATGGAAATGTCAGGTCATAAATTACATCAAAAACAACATTTCAATTTCAAGCGAAAGCTACACGACAGAGTTAAATAAACTGTGTATAAATGGAGGTCTAGCCGTCTTGTAATCAAGAAACAAAAGAGATTATGACTTTACATGATATTAGCACTGAGATACACAAGTGTCCAGAGACTATTATGATAGAATTATCAACAGGATCATACAATGGTAGTCAATTAGAGATAAAGCTTGGTCTCTGACAAGTTTAGAACAGGACACAACAAGTACACGTACTCTGTCTGACACATGTGTAGGTACTTAGACAGACAGATCACTTTATGTAAAGTCTAATACATGTATAACTCTCATTGCCTGTATCTCAACTATCTGGCCTTCAGAGAAAGCTCACAACATTTTTTCATTTTGGGGTTTTTGTCACTTATTTCTATTATGCAGTATGACAAACAATGAGTGCTTTGCTCTTCAAAATAAGATATCCATCAGTTCCCTTTTCCTACAATCAAAACAAGTTCAAATTTACATCTCTCTCTCTCTCTCTCTCTCTCTCTCTCTCTCTCTCTCTCTCTCTCTCTCTCTCTCTCTCTCTCTCACACACACACACACACACACACACACATTGATCAAACTGACATTACATACTGATATAAAAGTATGCCGAACTGGGTCATTGAAGCACACTTATCAAGGCTGAGGTTTTATGAAAACTTAAGAAGAAATTCAGAATTTTTAAGGCTGATACCTCAGTAGGATTCATCGAGAAAAAGGGGATTTATTGATATAGTCAACAATGTTTACATTCATTAAGGCTAGAGACTAGAGTTATCAATAAATAAGAATAATCTAGACTCAATCTAAGATTAAACAAAAATTTGTTGTATCAATGATGTAAAGATCAAACAAAGGTTAGAAAACAATGGGAAACTCCTTTTTTCTGGCACATATGTTCTAAATATGTATCACATGGGCTGTATACCTGTGTAAATATAACAAGGTGCAAGATGTTATTTAATCCCCACTTTCTTATATGGGGTCAAAAAATGTGGACATACTTATTTACTTGATCTCATTTGAGATGTTCTTATTCAAGGCTGGTTAACATTCAAGAGTTATTCATATTTATATGTAAATTATGCAAGCTTATTTTTTAAAAAGATATATAAACACTGTAAACCAGTCTATATAACAAACAATCAAACATCACAACATGTATTATGAAGGGACTGAGGCTTAATGATATACTAGTATATGGCAAGAAGAAATCAATCTTTCACAGGCAGAGAAGTATATATTAAGACATGTACATGAAGCCACAATGAAGGACTTCATTACATGTCATACAAAGGTTTAATCAGGAATATTTTTAACATATCGGTTTAATTGAAAATGAAATAGCTAAATATATCATATCAAACAAGTAATACATATAACTATTGATTTGCTTTATTCATATAGCTAATTTTATCTTTTGTATCACATTTTAGGTTCCCTGCTAAACAGGAAAAGTACAATTCTAACTGATTTAAAAAAAATGTCATATTTCCAAGTGTAGTCTATAAATTCCAACCTAAAATGGATGTAGAAAATAAGAAGAAAAAACCCACTATGATATTTGTTACAGCTCAACCCTGACTCACCATTGTGCATTACATTAGAACCATTTTAATAAGAGCTTGGACTTTAGGTAGTTGGTGTCAAACTGCAATGTGACGTAGGCCTGTCTTTTTCTTTGTAGGCCACTCAGCCATTGCTCTTTGAAATCAACAGGATTTGTCTGGCTTTTGAGCTAAGACTACTCAATCGGTGTATATTTCACCTGAAGCCAGCTTCATTTTTGATTTGTTTTGGCACAAGAAATAGATAGTTACGTCCTACTGAAAGTCCAAGGCCTTGTTAAAATGGTTCTAAAATGATCTACACAAACCATAGTAAATGAACAAATTGATAATACCAAGTTATTGTATGGTAATGAAAACTCTCAAAATATTTTTGAGGCTCTCTGGATGTTTGCAGCTGGCCAGTTTCAACAATTGTTGTTTCACTTTGCCAAATAATAAACACGAGATTGATATTCTGTAACTCAAACAGCAGCGAGCTCTTTTAAGAAGTTATGTATTTCAGCATTCCTATATGTATTCTGTAATTCATAAATCTAAGAATATTGGGAACATACAATATCAATAGAGCATGGAAATGCTTCGAATTTCTTATACATGTATAATGAAGTACAGTACATGTTGGAGAAAACAATCCTTATCATTCAAATGTGTATGGCATAAACATTACTTTATCTTTACAACATTGAAGCATGGTACTTGTATACAGAATTATATCATGAAGATATTTCTAATTTCCCATTGTATTTTACACCCACTTTTTTCGAAATAAAAATAATGCTCCTTTTGTCTAATTCCTCAGACTAAAAAGTTAAAAAAAAAAATATTAATTTATACATACAGTCTTTTCATTAGGTTTAAAACGACTTTTTTACGACAATACATGTATTGCATGTGGAGTGAGAGAAGGGTGGTTAGCTTCAGGGATACAAAGATTCATCTTATATATTTGATTTGATAAGTTAACCTTTCTTAAAACCATGTCATCTCATAAAAAAGTCAATAATTTCAGTTGGGCCACATATCACTTAATCAAAGAGACTTCTACATGATCTGAAATAGCTAAAAATTTATATATTTTACGATGTATGGAAGGAAATGCATCAATATTATGAGACTGAAACAAAATCAACTAGGCTATAAAGGTGTATCTATGCACATAATCTTAAGACTCTGAATTTGTATACACTTTTCAATTTCTTAAGTTGTCTATACATACTGCCTGTCTTGACTCTATATTCCATGGAAATTGATCAATCAAACTACTAATGCTTATTGCTCTAAATCTCCAGAATTATGGTATTCCATGTAAAACAGATATAACCATTGTTTTGTTTTTACTGAATATGGCACTGTAAGCCTATATATAATGAGTTATAACACTATCTAAACATTCATTTTGGTAAAAACACAGATATTTTCAAGACTTCACTTACTCAGTCAATTGACACGACATATTTTGCACATATTTGAGAGACATCATTGGTAAATCTGTGCTGTAGTTTGACAACAAAGACTAGTCCAAGCTAGGAATCCCACAAGAAGCGTGGATTTGTCTCGCAGTATGGCCTATTTTCAAGAAGTCAAATGACATTAACTAGAAGCAAGATGTACTTTTTGTGTGTGACCCCATTTAGTTTTTTCTTTGTGCTTTCAGAAAATTATAATAATTTTGATGTAGCAAACATACTTTAGGGGCTATAAGGGATCTTTTAAGGGTACTCACCTTTGGAGGTCGCAAGTCTTTGATTCTACGCGGGGAAAAAAGCCTACCTCTGATTGGTTAGAACACCTTAACCCCCGACAAGGATTTGTTACAAGAGTTTTCATTAGCTAAGAAATAAGTCTCGCGCTTACGAGAAAAAACAAACAGTTTATTTTTATGAATGTTTTATTTGATTTTTCGTGTACAATATTATACCCATTTTATCTTAATATCGATTAGATATTGGGATAAATAAATTAACGAAAAAAGATAGGTTTCAACCAACCATAACAAATTTTAGGTTGCAACATGGCGGCTTGTACTTTAGTGACTCGAAAGATCGAGAAATATTGAGTGTTTAAGGATTTCTAATCCATGTTTGACTGAAAGTGCTGATATTTTTTATTGGGATTTAGCATTGCAATGTTGTTATAACCAAAAGTTTTGAGTAATGAAGGCGTGCCAAAAATATCAAAAGTATTTGCAATATGGAAGCCATTATGCCATGGCGGCCGAAAACGACCTTCACCTCTTCATTTATTTTTAGTTCCAATGACCTAGTTAAAATGGGAGCTATCTGAGAAATTATGAGGATGAGAAAATAATTAAATCGTAGTTTTTCTTACGGAAATGATATTTTTAATTTTATTTAGGCCTAAGTGTGATGAACATGCATCTCGGTTTTTTATTCATTTTTATTCCTTTTTTTTTTATTTTAGAAAAAAGTTGTTTGGGGTGACAGGCAATATTTGTAATTCAAATTAAAAGAAAACAAATTGCGTTTATTTTTAATGGCAGATCAAAGGAAAAGGCTAACAGACCGGTCGTACGGACTTCGTCAAAATTCTGCGATTGTACAGTAACGTTATGCATTTTGTGTAAATTACATGTATATACGATGTAAAGCCTTTAGACAGATTTGTTAGACCTAAATAGGCAATATTCAGTCGTTGGGGTGTTGTGGGGAATGCGATATGAACCGTTCCACGGTATGCTCAACCCAGTTTATTTTTTTTATTTTTTTCATTTACGTATCTGTTGAATTGATAACTGCAAAATTGCGAATAGCTCAACGGTAATTTTGGGTTGACAGAGCCCGAATTTACAATTGAGCTACAATTCAGCAGCTATTGAAATTATTCCTATAATTAATGCACATATATGCATTCTCTAATTCCCCGTGCAACCCGTAATGTCTTAGGGTGCAAGGATCTGGGGACAAAAATCCACCGTAAGCTCCAGACCCAGACTGCAAAATAAGGCCGCTCGCTATAGGGCCTGTCTCTGAGTGCCTACAAAAACGCTTCCAACATCGCAACCCGCGTTGATCTAGGATGATGCCCAGCATACACACAAAAAAGCCTTGTTGTATTTTTTCATATACAAGATGCAAATGATAATAGGGTGATTAAGAACATTCATATTTGGTCAATCACAATTGAACGTTCCAGGGAGTATAGGTTAAAAAAAATGTATAGAAAAGTAATTTGAGTAATATTGTTGAGTCATATTATACTCTAAATATTAAGAAAATATTGTTCGAATTAAATGAAAGAGAATGCCTTGAATTGCTTACTATGATTGGGATAAAACAAATGGTAAACTGAGGACATACCGATTGTATAAACACTGGCGTCGGAAGCAAAATGAAAGTAAATAAATCCGTGGGGGGGGGGGGGGGGGTATACCTATACCTATACCTCCAAAAAAAAATCTTATCTACCAAAATTTTTGTTCCCAAATCATGAAATTCCTAATGTGTGGGGGTGGGTCCCAAATCATGAAATTCCTAATCAGTGGGGGGGGGGGGGGGGGGGGGGGGGGGCAGTATGCCTATGACTCCAACTTCTCAATCTTTCAAGGTGAATTTAGGAACAATTATCTTTGCTGCGAGAAAAAGTGGGGGGACTGAACACTCTACGACGCTATGTCCTTAATGGTTAGGTCTAACTTTGCAAAAAAAAAGTGGGGGGGGGGGGAGGCTAAGCCCCAGCCCCCCGGTTCCGACGCCTATGATAATCAAAGTACTGAAGAACTGATGGGAGTTGATTTTGTCGATGTTTATTTATTTTAAAATCAATGATATGTTATTTTGCATGACAAGTACATGTATGTAGTTTCTAATTTGAATTACGCATTTTTTTATAATATGAATTTTTTAACTTTTTCGATTAGAATGTCGAGAAACCTCCATATGAATCATGTTAAATAATATTTAAAGATAAAATTAATTCAATCAAACTATGTATCAGTGGTAAAAATATTTCTCGAAAATTGTATGGATCCAAGCAATATTGAACTCTAGTCTCGTTCAATCAAACGCTCGGCTGACACCGTTAATCTCCGACAAGGGTTTACGGAGACAGCCGAGCGTCGAGTTGAACGAGACTATATTGAACTCTAGCGTAGGAATACATACGACTACAAAATATATTTAAATTGTTTGTACCATTTAAAATCTGACTCTTTTTAAGGTATTTGTAAATAAGTTTCCTTGAAAAAAATATTTTAGCATACATTACATCGAATTCATCAATGATTTTCAAGAACTAAGTCTTGTCAGGAGCAATGATTTGTGCTGAGGTCCAAACACTGTTTCACTTTCGATTTGTCCGCGTGACTGCATAGGAGAGTTGATTAAAAATCAACTCCCAAAAATAGTCTAAGCACATGTTATAACAATATAGCATGTGTATGTTGAAGAAAATTTACCACTAGAGATATACGGAGCTATTTTTTACATAACATTTTTTTCCTCTAACGAAATTGGCTGGTATGTGATAAAGTCTTCTAGCTTCGGGCTTCTTGGGATAAGATATCCTGACCATCATGCAAAGTTATGTATATATCCCAGGGAAATTTTCAATATTGCAGTTTATATTTTAACATGAAATGAATAAAAATGTGAAATATAAAAAAAAACAACAACGAAAAGTAATTTACACAAAACGTCATTATACCGGTATATTGCGACGTACAACTAGTTTGCAAGGAGCTCAGTTACCTCAAATTATGTAAAATTAAAGAATGAACGTAACTTATTTAAAAATGTAACCATTTTAATCACCATTTTAAAAGTATATATATATATAGAGAGAGAGAGAGAGAGAGAGAGAGAGAGAGAGAGAGAGAGAGAGAGAGACTTAACTCTTTAAAACATTGTAAATGACATAAGGAGGAGATATATTGTAGCGTTATTAAGATTGTTGTCTATTTTTCCGTAGACGAACAATTTATGCACCAGAGTGAAAACCTGAATAGACTTGATTTATTTAAGAAACCAAGAGAGTTAACTCTTCAACAAAACTTCAATAATGCAAAGCTGCACTGGTAAATGCCCTTTTCGGCCCGCCTTTTCTCACCAGAAAACCATCATGGGTCCACGGGACCCCTGCCGCAACATTTTATTATTATGATAAATTCTACACGTACATAAGAGTTTTAAAAAAGTTATAACCAACAGAGGAAGGAAAGAAAAAATATCTAATTGTATATTTAAAAGAAAATAGATATGAAAAAAACATATAAAACTTGTGGTATATGAAATGATTTCCGTTCTGTTTTTAAGTAAATGTATATATGTTGGATTTTACAAATCAGTCTAGAGCATGAGACAGGGGTCGAAGGTTGTCAAACATTACAGTAACGTGAAGGTTGTCAAACATTACAGTAACGTGAATGTTGTCAAACATTACAGAAACGTGAATGTTGTCAAACATTACAGTAACGTGAAGGTTGTCAAACATTACAGTAACGTGAATGTTGTCAAACATTACAGTAACGTGAAGGTTGTCAAACATTACAGTAACGTGAATGTTGTCAAAAATTACAGTAACGTGAATGTTGTCAAACATTACAGTAGATAACGTGAGCGCGGAACTTGGCTCATTGGCCTTTATTTCAGACTTTCGAGAATGACCGCAATTTGGAGAAGTTGAGAAAACAAAATACAGACAAATGTACCATGTGATGAAAACAAACCTAAGTATGAATAAGTACCATACGAAAGACGAATAGGGCCACAGAAAAAATATTTTTATCTCGTAAGCACTAGAAAAGATCTCGTCATTATGAGTTAACTATCTCGTAATACGAGAAAAGATCTCGTAATAACGAGTGGATTATCTCGTTATTACGAGATCTTTTCTCGTAAAAATGAGATAATTAACTCGTTATTACGAGAAAAGATCTCATTATTACGAGTTATTTATCTCGTAATTACGAGATCTTTTCTCGTAATAACGAGTTAATTATCTCGTTATTACGAGAAACAATCTCGAAATAACGAGAAAAGATCTCGTTATAACGAGAAAAGATCTATTTAAAATGGCGCGTTTCATTATTCTATTCTCTTTATGTAAAGTGTTTGAACTATTGCAATGTCTTTAATTATACACATACTTAGCATATAATTATCGTTTAAAAGCATACACCAAATTTGATATAAAATCAGACCAAGCAGTTTTAAAGAAATTTCATTGAACTATTTATTGATAATAAGGATACATGTTATTTGTTTTAAGACTCTAAAATGTTAACATACAAAATCAATTATTTTAGATATATACGGAAACGTTTAACCGCCTCTCATTGTTGCGTTAGAACGCGATATATTCACATAAATATATTGTCATATATGATTTTTTTAAGGTTTAGCCATTTATTTATGACAACAAAATTTATTTAGTGACACCATTTCGACATGTTTTTGACGTCTTAAGCACTTTAATCTGTTAAAGTCGAATTCCGCAATGTCGCGCTAAAATAATGTGTATAAACTATGCCGCCAAAATTAAATGTCGTATAATTTATTGCAACATAATTGTGTTTGGCGAATTCACCTTGGCGACTTATCTAAGTTAGAGAGGAATTTTTACTAAAATTTGAACGACTAGAATAATTAGTTTACCGATAGAATGTCATGATATGGTGAAGGGATGGTAAACTCCCTTACATGCTTTAGAGTTTAAGCTCTGGTTAAGACCATACATACAGACTGAATTTAACTTATTTAGTTTAAGAAAAACATTTTTTATTTCAGGTACTATATTCATTTAACATTTCAAAAACTGCATTCTTTGGGATTTGTTATATCCGTTTTCGTTACCATCAAATAATCTCAGCTATTAAGATTCCCACATTAAAGGTTTAGTCTTTCTTTTCTTTTTTTTACTTTTAAATTGAACTTTAAGAAGTATGTAGAACATTCGGAAATGCATATTTTTCTCAGTAATTTTATATTTAATCTTTCAAAAGCACTTCGAATTATGTAGAATCATCATTAATTGGGTATATATAAAACTCTTCATGTATACATTTATACATGAATTATTTGAAACCTAATTAAAATCTACAAAAAGTTTCTTCGTTTTGTATTACAAATTTAGTTTAACTAAAATCGTGTATTGATTAAAGTATTTACTGAAATAATAATAAAAAAAAACCTGTTCAAATCTTTGTTCTATCTAATTTGTTTTATCTTTGCACTCGTTTATTTACACTTTAAAGCTGTTGTTGTTTTTTTTTTTGTTACTAAAGAATGTGCCACGCCCCTGTTTCTCACGCTTATAGAGCTTTGCAGTTACTGCTTTACATTATTGTGTTTATAATTGACATTAATTCGACATACTTAAGTTGAATTCCTTGTAAACAGACAAGAAGTAATCAAAACATGGACGCGAAAGCTCCACAAATTATACAATTTCAACATAATAAATTTTCAATATAAAAGATAGCGAGAAAATTTCCACGCATTTATATAAATGCGACAAAATTATTACGCAAAATAATATTTTGACATAATCAAAGTCAACAGAGCTTGAAATGAGCGGTTAAATCATCCAAAATATATCGATTTGTATGTTTTTTCTTTGTACAAGTCGACATAATTTTGGCAATATATACATTTTATAGGAAGATGACACTAATTTTAATTTGCCGTTTAGAGCTTAAACACAACATCAAGAGGCGGTTATACGTTTCCGTAGATATACATATAGGTTGTGTATGAACATATAAAACACAATTCGGGTAAATCCTGTTTATCTATGATTGAAACTATATTGTCATATAAGTCATCTTTAACAAATAAACTTGTGATTTTACGACTAGGACTACATGGTATTTACATCGGAGTGGAATTATAATATTTAAGTTGAAAAGTAGAAATACATGAAGTTCTTTCCACTTATTAATAAAATGTCATTTCGATCATTTTATGTAAGAATTAATGAATAATGGCCGTTGTTATTTAGAAATTAATAAAAAATTAATCAAAATTGAATAAACGTTTCTGGAAAGAAAAAAGAGACTGAAAGTGTGAACCATCGACTTGGAAACGCACCATTTTATATAAATCTTTTCTCGTAATAACATGATCTTTTCTCGTAATAACGAGATCTTTTCTCGTAATAACGAGATAATTAACTCGTTATAACGAGATCTTTTCTCGTAAATACGAGATAATTAACTCGTAATAACGAGATCTTTTCTCGTAATAACGAGATAATTAACTCGTAATAACGAGATCTTTTCTCGTAATAACGAAAACATTTCCCGTAATAACGAGATATTTTCTCGTAATTACGAGAAAATGAACTCGTAATAGCGGGACCTTTCTCGTAATAACGATAAAATTAACTCCTAATAACGAGATTTTTTCTCGTTATAACGAGATAAAAATATTGTTTATGTGGCCCTATTCTTCTTTCGTAGTACCAAGTGCAGAAAGAAAGAGTTGTTTTATTAATCGTTTGATTTAACTGAAATTCTATTTGGAGGTAAACTGCAAATGACATGTGGTTTATGTTACCAAGGTGTCAGGTTAGAACATTTGCGTTTGCGCGACATCACGTTCAGATAAAAGCGTCGTTGCACTAACACACAACGTGCCGTCGCGCTAACGCAACTTTTCACCACACCTCGTCGCGCTAACATACAACGCACCGTCGCACTAAGGAAACTTTGAACAACACGCCGTACCGCTTACACACATTGCGTCATCCCGCTAACACAACTTTGAACAACACGACGTCGCGCTAACGCAACTGTGCAAGTTCCACAGTCTTGCAGGAACTCGTGTCAACTACCCATGTTGATTGAAATTCATGTGTTAATCAGATTCTTAATTCAAAAAATATACACGGTACATATAATATGTTACTGATATTTCCTGACACGACTTCGTATTATAGACTGTGAAACTTGCAAAGTTGCGATAGCGCGACGGCGTGTTGTGCAAAGTTGTGTTGGCGCGACGGCGTGTTATGCAAAGTTGTGTTGCCGCGACGACGTGTCGTGCAAAGTTGTGTTGGCGCGACGGTGTGTTGTGTAAAATTGTGCCAGGTTAGCCCGACGGCGTGTTGTGTGTTAGCGTGACGGTGCGTTGTGCATAGTTGCGTTAACGCGACGGCGCGTTTATTTAAACGCTATGTCGCGCTAACTCAAATGGCCATATCCGGACACCATACGTTTCAGCGTGTATTTGCAAACCGCAATGTCACCTTCCATTGAAAGAGAGAAAAAAAAACATGCCGGGAGGATACGGGCGGGGGTTTACGGGGGGGGGGGGGGGGCTATTCTGGACTGTTTCTTGACCAATCCAAATCTATAGAGACTGAAATCGAATGTCTGTATGAAAATGTTTCACTAGACTTCGTTTACTAGAATCGCAGTGTGACAATTTCTCTATGCATTTAAGATGTTTAGAAAGTCTAATTCATGTAATTTGCGAACCGATGAAAGAATATCGATATCATTTGCTTTGACCGTCAGCTTTTTAAATTCAAACGAGTGATACTATTTAATATAAATTAAGTCAAACTTTTGTGTGTATGTGTTGTTTTTTTAGTGATATTTTTCCCTGTTTTTATTTGGGGGAGGAGGTGCCTTTTTCCCCCCAGAAAAGCACGAAGAGCAAAACGGCCACGTGACTAATATCTGGCCTTATGAACTCATGCCTATATTTCAAAAACAAGAAAATGTTTCTTTTGTGCTTCCAAAACTGAACTAACTATTGGAGCCGTTATATATATCGTATGTGTATCTGTGTAGCGTTTTAATCTTTTTTGGATCATTTTCCTATTTTCCAAGGGAATTTTGTCTATTAAGATAAAATGTTACCAAATATATGAAAAGGACCATCACCAGTAATTACAAAATAAAGATAAAAACATATGTTTTAGCGATATGATTTAGCTGTTTAAGACGAAATATAAATCAAAGTACTGAAGTACTGACGGGAGTTGATTTTATCGATTATCATTTATTTTAAAATCAACTTATCTTGCGTGGCAATTAGTTTCTAGTCTGTTATTAAATTACGCACTTTTTTTATAATATGAACTTTAATTAGACTTTTCAGACAAGAATTTAGAGAAACCCCATATGAATCATGTTGTGAAATATTTAAAGATAGATTTTAAACTATGTATAAGTAATCGAAACAATTCTAAAAATTGTATGGATCCAAGCGCTATTGATATTGAACTCCAGTCTCGTTCAACCAGACGCTCAGCTGTCTCTGTTAATCTCCGACAAGCAAGAGAGCCTCTCAGTTTGTCGGAGATTTACGGAGACAGCCGAGTTTTTGGTTGAACGAGACTATATTAAATTCTGGCGTATGAATACATGAGACTACATAAATATCTAAATTATTCGTATTATATAAAATCTTACTATTTTCAAAGTGTTTATAGATAAGTTTCCTTGAAAAACAATGCTTCAGCATACATTACATCGAATTTTTCTATCATATTCAAGAACTAAGACTTGTCAGCGGTGATGATTTGTGCTTAGGTCCAAACACTGTTTCACTTTCGGTTTGCCAGAGTGACTGCATAGGAGAGTTGATTAAAATCAACCCCCCAAAATGGCTAAAGATATGTACATGCACATATACGCTATGATACGCTATTATAATAAATAGATAATATGAACTTGGGTATTGGATTGCAATAATTATACGCGAATTTTAATGCATCGTAGTTGGTGACTTTATATAAAATGTTTATTGACTTTTATTTAATGTTAAAACTACATACTGAAATTAGTTGTTCCGGAATATAAGTTATGACAACAATAAAGAAGAATGATGTAACAAAAAGTGGGTGAAAATTTATCGGAACATTGAACTTTTTAAATCTTGGAAAAGAAGAAAATTTTCAAAACTTGGTCAATTATATACACTAAATACACTTTCTATATCCAGATTTATCTATTTTGATATGATAATAGTTTTCCTGACAATGATAAGATAAAGAATTGTTATATGTTTTCATGTGCATGTAATAGATAAATACAATAAAAAATGTGATATATAGTAGACAAGTAGCCAAGGGAAAATGTAGACTGGTAGATATCTTTAAAGAGACACAAAAATGTAAAATAATGGATATGGTATTTTATATCATTTTTACGCGGTTTACTGGAAAATATCGTGAAAATTTTAGAATTTATTATGAAACATATCAGACATTGTAGACTAAACGATTTTGTGAACTAAAAGACATGAATACGTCATTGTGAACTAGTTGAGAAGATAACGTGAATTTGTAAAGAAGTTATTGTGAACTTGTAGATAGGTATTGTGATCTTGTATACATAAATGATTGTTTTAACAGATATTGTAAATACTACTTCTAGTAAATTATGTACTGTTGCATATTTAAACATTTCTTCTGAACGGCATTTGTTGTTCTTAATTTCTAAATACAGGGAATCTTTTAGGCCTTGTACGTCCCCCTTCTTTGTATGTAAACAACATCATCATGTATTTTTGTAATTCTCTTGTTACCAATTTTACAGAGAACAATGCTTGGGATACCAATGATAGATGTTTTTAATTGTAGAAAAAGAAAAAGTCTTCTAAAATTCAAATACCGGTACAGTGATACTAAGAGAGCGATAAACATTCTAGTATATAAAGTACTTAAACGATCCCGAGTTTACAAACCAATGATTATCTCAGAACAAGGTTTAAGCGTTCCAAAAGGTAAAGCGATTTTTAGGCGTAAATCTTCATCACTTAGCAATGTTAAGAAATTGCATTGTCTATGACAAAGAAAAAACCAAAGAAAGAAAGATTCGTGTATACGCTGAGTTCTGTAGAAGCTTTGAAATTAATTTTGAACGAGCTTTAAAAAAATATGCCATGAAAATTGTTAAAAAACACCCAATTGTGTACAAACTTAAGTGATGTCATTGGTTAACCAACTTTCAAGAATAAATTTGAAATTTAATTTATTGGACTTAAAAATGTTGAATAAGACATTAGCAGAACAGAGAACAACATTTGAATGTTGTTTTTGGTTAACCAATTTCAACCAAAATGGCTACGCAAAAAAAATTTAATAAAAAAAAAAAAAAATGGCTACGCACGGAATAAATGTCATATATATATATATATATATATATATATATATATATATATATATATATATATATATATATATATATATATATATATATATATATAGTGTATCAGCATGACACAAAACTATGCCTACTCTGTTTTAACATTATGGTTTGAAATCGTCGATTGTACTGACTTGTACATTAAGGCCTGTCAATGCCAGGATGTACACCTCTCTCAAAATTGTTCCATATACCCGATTCCTTTTGTGACTTTCCTCTCATGTGATTCATTAAGCATTCTTTAATCCAATGGTAATTGAAAATGAGGTTCTTGATCTTGCCTCTGGTCAGTGATACAAGCCCGATTAGTCATGCAGTACAATATCTTTCTAAAGGCATGGCAATTTCAAACGTGCTAATGTTAATTTTGTGATTGTTTTTATATCAGATATGCAGTACTACAAGCCCACCTACAAGTCCACCTTTTGCAACATATTTGAACAGTTTGGAAACGCCGTAATTATCTGTCAAAATAAAATTCTTCTTCGTCTTCTCCACTAATGATTATCTAAAGATTAAACCTTCTCAATAAAGAAGAGGGGCGTACAAGGTGTTGTATATCCCTCACTCGGAGCAAGGAAGACGATAGAATTTCAATTTAAGTTAGAATATTAATTTTTGACTTGTATGCATTGTTTTCAGTATAGATTTCACAATGGAAGTCAATAGTGTGCTTTCATTCTATAAACACGACAGGTATATGTTTCCAAATTAAGGTGCACATCGTTTTTTGCCTATAGATCTTGGATCATTCACTGTTCTTAATTGTAAAATTAGGTATGAATGGGTCCTGACTCCATCCTAAAAGTACTTTTATTTAAAGAATAAGTTTATTTTGATTTTTATTACTGATTTTTTAAGATGGAGTCTAGATCCATAATGGGTCAAATTTGTGATTTTCACCAAAAACGTTTTACTTTATTGATAATTGTCAAAGAGTTAAATATCTTCAACCGAATGTGTCAACGTAGCTCACTGTGATAGGCGGTCGCTCGAAGTCCATCCTTCTCGATTGAGAGGGTGTTCGAATCCTATAGACGGCGTTTTATTTTTAATTCATTTACTTTTAAGTAAACATGTTTTGTTTTTTTATTGGAAGTATCTATAATACCATTTATATACAACAAAAACGTCATGGTCATGTTCTGTACATACAATGTCGGATAAAAGAGCGCTAGCACAGATAAGTGATCATGCTGTAATGCTTAGAAAGCATCAAATCAAACAAAAGAGATAAGTACCAAGTAGCCTACATGTATTATTTGTATATTATGTATTTGTCAGAGAATGCAGTTCTATCTTATACATGTACATGTACCGCTGCATAGCTTCAAATGTGAAGATTTTTCATATATGTTCATATGTCATTTCAAAATCCTGAGTACGGGGGGATTTGTCGGGCCTTGTACGCTCTTGTCCTTTTTTAGTATAACTTGAACACAAATCGTCCACTGCGCCGCCGGGTGCGTATTTCTTTTACTCTTTAGGTGTTTGTTCTGATATTGCAACTATGCTTTAACATGATGCTAGATGTGTTTTGTTAGTTACTAGCTAAGTGCTAGTTTTGTCATGATTTACTTGTTGTTTTTATACAACAGTTAAAATATAACACTATCTAATACATCTAATTACTTTTGCATGCATATCTTATTTCATGAATGAAATATATACAGTTTATGAATACTTGAAGGATGGTAAACAGTCATGTCTTTAGTAATACCACTTATATCATTTTCGTGGACGACAGGAATACATTGTCTGTACCTCTTTCCTGAAGCGACGGTCACTGTAGAAATATATAAAACAGTTAACAACATGGTTAAGATATCCGAGTTCAAAACCAAACAGGAATATATAGGCCTCTGTTACGGACATCCCACTCAGTGTCTCTTCCGCCAGGATCCGGAGGAGCGTCAAAACAAGGAACGTGATGAGGGTCACAAAGAATATGATGCTGATGAGAAACAGGCCAATGGTGACCTTTGTAACAGCATTGTTGATCACAAACCTTCTTGTTGAACACAGAGACTTAGAGGACAGGGACCGTGTTGCCTGCGGTTTGCTGTAATCTAGGCTGCAAACAGACGAAACGCTCAGCGAGATCTTCAGGGTGTTTGGACCCTTGTCCTCTGATTGGGCAGAGTTTGATTCTTTTGTCGATTCGTTTGCCGCCATTTTCGTGATATTTTGAAAATCGGATGAATGGTTTATGTCTGCCTTGTCGGCATCTTCGATGATTATTTGAGGAATGTCATAATTTTCGGTATATTTGAGGGATTTCGACAATCTGCTTATGGATTCCTCGGTCTTTCCCGATGACACCTGTGTGGTTTCACTTTCGCTGATTTTCGCGTGGTGTTTTCGTAAAGTGTTACTCCGTTGAATAGCTCTTCTAATGGGGAGATACAGTAACACAATAGCGAACCCTAAGACAAGAACCTCGAAAAGAAGGAAAAAGAAGTAGCCGGTTGGTATATAAGATTCTTTTAGATCGTCACTAACGAAACACTCGTAACCATTAGTGTCGTTTGAGAGTGCAACTGTGTGCGTTCCCGCAATGTAACCGATCGGGGCAGCATTAAACGTGGCTATCAAAAACAGAACCAAACAGAATTTCCGAGCTGTAGAACATGAAATCTGCTCCCGAACAGGATAACAAATTCGTCGATATCTCTCTACGGCTATCAGAACTGTTAGGAAAGCCGACCATATTCCCCAAACATAGCTGTTGAGAAGAGCCAGGCGGCATGTTAGGTCATAATCGAAGGAGAAGGGTTTCATCACCATTGTTATTTCCACGGGAAGATACGTCGCACAGACGAACAAGTCCGAAACTGCAAGAGCTGAAACCATGACGTGATAGGTCGAAAAGTTGTTGAGGTTTCGAGAGAAAACAATCAGGATGTGAAAATTTCCCATAATTCCTACTACGGAGAATAAACCGACAACAACTGCGACTGGGATTCTCTTGATGATCTCCTCATGTTCCACTTCCGCCCAAAACTGTTGTGTGTCCAAATCAGTTAAATTTTTCATCCTGAAGAAGAAATAAAAATAAGAGAAATGCAAACGAGTTTACATCAGATATGACACGAAATCAATATGCTTTGATATTTATTTTTCACACTTTAAAAGAAATATAAATTTATAAGATATATTCAAAAAATTTTGGTATCAGAGATGATACGGTTTCAAGTTGTGTATGTGGTGGAGTTCCCGCAGACAACACCCACTATCCAATAAATTAAAACATAAAATCTGCATATACAAACACAATTATTTGTATTAAAACAGGTTGACAATATTCTTTTAATTACGAGAAAAGATCTCGCATTGACATGAAAAGTAGGACATGTGTATATTAATTTTTAGATTTCTTTATTTTAAGAAACATTTTTTCTATCATTACGACATACTTTTAATTATATCAAAAAACGATAGAAAATTCTCGTTATAACGAAAACAAATTTATACGGCAGATATCACCCGTGTACATTGATATCAATACTTTATATCGAACAAAACACACTTCGTTGAGTTAATTAGATGACCTGGATAAAGTAAGACAGCCTTTACGGTTGAATTAAATTATGATTTATACCTACAGGGTCAAAGAGTGATATATCTGTTTGTCTCAAGGGAATTAACGAAACCATAACCTTTCATGCGCGGATCTAGAGGGGGGGGGGGGGTCGGGGGGGTCCCGACCCCCCCTGGAAAATGAAAATTTATTAAATTTACATAGTAAAATTATCGCGAAAATATGCTTCGGACCCCCCCTGGCAAACACAATTATCCTTCGGACCCCCCCTGGAAAAATTTTCTGGATCCGCGCATGACCTTTAAGGAAGGAGTCTTTTCTGGTTTGCGACTTGTGAAACGTAAATTTGATTAATTGTTTATTAAATCAAGATGAAAGGAAATTAAAATAGTATATTTTTCTTTCTTTTTTACTATCATACAACTTGGCATAGAAAAATGTAATCAATGTTTAGAATGGAACAAGGACTATATTTTTGGTGTAATATTGGCGTAGGAAAATATCCCATATTGCGCAATTCAGAATTGCTGCAGATCATATATATATAATGAGTCTGTTTTAGCATTTTAAAAACAATAACAATAATGTTGGATTTTTTTTTACTAATGTGAACTAATAATATGATACTTGGGTTTCAGAATATGTTTTTAAAATATGATTTGCCTATCAAATAACATTTTTATAAGCTTTTTAAAGCGCCCATTCTATACATTGATTTTTGTGAAAAAATCACTAAAATCAGTTTTTCTCTCTTATGAAACGGTCAATATATTAGCTTTTCTGTCAATTTATATCTTTATATAAAGTCTTTATAATACATAAAAATTAGAAATATTTCATTATTGGAAGCATAAAAAAATAATCAAAATTTCTTCAAAATTTAAGAAAATTAGAGGAAATGCGGGCTAAGCAATATCAACTTTAGTATAAATATTTATTCCAATTTAGTAATATAAGCTGATAGACACTCTCATGGTCTACGATTTCATTGAAGATTTCAATCTTCAAATCTTAAACAAATGTCTACAGAACTATAAAGAGCTACACTTATTTTTATCACTCTTTACGTTGAGGAAAAAGGTAGTGACCTTGACCTGACCTTTATCCGAAAACAAAAAGGTCAAATTTAATTAAACTGATAGAATCATTAAGTAATATGATCCGTCTGGCTGTGTCAAAATTTCATGCATTTCTTATTATAAGAAGTATGTTTGATAATAAAAAGACTCCTTCCTTAAATAAATATCACAGTGAAGAAATAACAACCTCTTGAGACATTTACTATCAAAGTAATTTAAATGCTGAAAACTGATAAAATCAATATGTCGTTGCCTTCAACGTTGCTTAATTTTAAAGCAACACATTTCTTATCGAGAAGTTATTTATTCTCTCCATCATCTAATAAGTTTACTTAATTTTGTAATCTACAGTATCCTACCTTTTCACACATATTTATATTCAATGTGTAATGATTCAAAAACTAACTCCACTATCAAAATGTAAGAAAAAATCTTGAAGCGTAAAGGACCAATCTTCAGTGAAGCCAGTTATCCATCAACATATAAATATTCTTTGGGCTTATTTATAATGAAAATATTTGACTAATTAAAACTCAATCCAAACAAAAATCAGTGTAAATAATTCAATTTGTATATTTTGTATAAATCAAGCATCTTTAATCATTATCATTACTTTGAAGCACTAAGGTATTATAAAGATAAAAAAAATTTAAACGTCAATAATAATTGAGACAAACAACAATCTTACACAGATAATTTCCTTTTTTGAAACATTGTGTTGTATGTAAAGTGATAAAATGTTCAACTTTGGTGAATGTTCAACTCGTAGTTTTTAAAGAAAATAAAACCTATTCTAAAAGATGAGTTGTTTGGTAAATATGTATGCTAAATTTGCTTCAAATTAAGGATACTCTTTTACCTTTTACAATATTACAGGCGGATTTGTCTCAACTTCGAAGAAATTTCTGTAAGATGGATATCATCTAAAGGTCTTTATAGCATGTTGCATTGTATTTGAACATCTCACCAGAAAACCCGACAAAATCAAGTAGTTTGCAAACGAAAGCTGTAAAGTCAATAACTTTAAAAAATAACAATGCGTTAATTATGTTTTGTTAATACTATTAACCCTTTTAATCATAAACATTTCAAAAATTAATTTTCCCGCGACAAGTCCACCTGAATTCTTGATATCCTGAACATTTAACACTGTCACATTTTGCATGAAAATCGACGACAATAAAAATTTGTCAACCATCTCCAGAATTCATGAAGCGAACTAAAAATTCAAAGAGGAACTACACGGACATAAAAAATAGAGATGGGACCAGGTGCCTAGGAGGAGTAAGCATCCCCTGTTGACCGGTTACACCCGCCGTGCGCTCCTTGTCACAACGGAGCAGGTCATGATAGATGTAGATGTCAAAATCGGAAAATTGTCGTTATAGGGAATAAACAAAACGTTGAAGAATTGGTTTGTTTGTGATGGTCAAAATACAAACATGCTATATGTCAGAATTTCTTTCTCGTAAAATTTGAAAAGTTAATTAAATTGAAAAATTAAAAAGTCGACATACCATATTGCAATAATAGTAAATAAATGTAAAACGCTAATTCAAATTATAAAAAAACCCATAAGAGATCCTGATACTTAACATTGGCAGAAAAAAAGAGAAAAATTATTAATTCATTTTAACGCAATAAATGTAGGCCCCTACACGCCTCCGTAACTACATGTGTGATGCTATAGTCTGTATATTAAACATTGCAGTGGATCTCTAACTGTAACTCATTGTTTCTTTAAATTATTTTATGTTTCTTTCTCGGGGGAGGGAGTCGGTAAGTATTCTTATAAATAAACGAATATTCATAACGACGATACAAACTTCAATCATATCGTATTACTCAGATTTCAATACCGGGTATTTGATATTCGCTGACATTTTAGTATCAAGTGTTTTATGTATCTGATTGTACACAAAGTAGTTTTTGAAAAGTTATAACGAAAATTTACCATATTATTCTATTTTTCTGTCTATATATACCATTACTGTAATATCTCCAACATGTTTGAGAATAATTATTCGCGGTTTATTTTTCACTGCAAAAGTGTTTCCCTCATCGTTTAGAAATGAACACAAATGAACACATTTGATCAATCTATTATCTATAGAAAGTCCTTTTATGTTTAATGCTCAATTACTATACATTCGTAAAGTAGATAACTAAAGAAACAATAGTATCTCATTTAACCAATCTTTCCTAGGCGACATGAATCCCAATGTAATCAATTTATCAATATCACTATCAAAATAGGCGATTTTGAACTTGCTGGTCTTAGTTGTCTAACTGGATTATAACTTATACCTCCAATTATTGGCTAGATGTGAAATATTAGTCGATTTGACTGTTGTAATGAGCATACATGTAGGTCTTTGGTCCCTGATATATGATGGCTTGTATAAAAGTAAAAAAAAAAACGATGAAATACTATGTTTTTTTAAAGTGCAGGAATCTGAGATATAAATCGTAAAAGTTTAAAAATAAATTTAAATATATTTAACGTTTTTAAACATGAATCAAATGAATTGTTATAAATAGAACCATTTTAACAAGAGCTTGGACTTTCGGTAGATGTGTCAAACAGCAATGTGACGTAGGTGTCTATTTCAATGCTGGCCACTCAGCCATGGCTCTTTGAAATCAACAAGATTTGTCTGGCTTTTGAGCTAAGACTACGCAATTGGTGCATTATTCGCTTGAAACTGTGTCATTTTTAACTTGTTTTGACGCAAGTAATAGAAAGCTACGTCCAACCGAAAGTCCAAGGTCTTGTTAAAATGTTTCTAAGATTTTTTTTCTCCTACTTGCTTAATTATTTTACACCCAATTTTTGCATAAACACTACATCTACTAGTTTTCTAAAAGTTTAGCAGAAACGTTTATAAACAGTGTAAAGATTTGAGCACTCTGTTTCGTAACAATTCACGCAGTCTTAAACTTGCCAGCTTCGCTCCGCTCCGCCCATTCTTCATGACAAAGATTTCTCTTTCTATGATCTTACTATTACTAAAAAGGTGTAGTATAATGAAAAACTCCTCGGGGAATAATTTTTGTTGCGAGTTTGACGAAAGAGCAACCGTGGCTTGTATATTTGATCGCA
This sequence comes from Magallana angulata, assembly GCF_025612915.1. Taxonomy (NCBI): domain Eukaryota; kingdom Metazoa; phylum Mollusca; class Bivalvia; order Ostreida; family Ostreidae; genus Magallana; species Magallana angulata. Next base: position 52,372,825 of record NC_069116.1, read on the forward strand.
TCTTTATATGCATACTTCCAAGACATTTAGGGATGTGTTTCTCAAAGCATGTACCTATTAAATTAACCTTTATATAAATAAAAGAGTTGGAAACTGAATAATCTATTTGAACAATGCAAAGAGGATCATGCAAAATGCATGGTCTCAAAACAATGTTTTTTATCATACATAATTGATTTATTAAAGAGACTTAGACACGATTTGAGATAAAAAAAAATTAATTTTTATGTATTAAATGGTTTACTGGTGCATTTGTAATGATTGACCAAAATATTGAATGTTAAAGTCAATTGCAAGTTACAAGCGAGATACAGAGGTAAGAAATGATTGTTATATAAATAAAGCTCGAGTCTTATGGTTGTTTACAAAAAATGTAAAGTACATAATTACCATTTCTTAGAAAAATGACTTGTAAAAAACAACTTAAACAAATTCAATATCTTCATAAATACTATTATCAACAAAAGAAAATTACATTTGATTGAAACTTACACCAATACAACATATAGTTAAAAAATTACAATATTCGAGCTTTGTTTACAAAACAAAGAATTATGAACTCTGTATCTTGCTTATAACTTGATATCTGTCAAATTTTTACATAGCATAATAAACTTCTATATTTATCATTATAAATGTTGAAAATGGAACAATAAAATTTGAAAATTTTAAGTCAAATCGTGTCTAAGTTATATGTATAAGGTTATATACTCAAATAATAATCCATCAGATCTGTACCTTAAGATTTTGAATATGATATTTTTGGTCATAAAAATTCTAGGAAAGAAAAAAATCCTAAGCTTTTGTAAAATTTAAATTTAAATATTTTCATCTAAACACAGAGATCTTCATCTAAAGGACAAAACTATATTCTAAAAATGGCTATGACTGTCCAGCTCTGTAAGACTCCAAAGTGAAAAGTGTTTTTGTTTTTGACATCTCCATAGTTTGCCAAAATCGCATCTAATCACAATTGAACATTTATTTTTACTTACTTGCACAAGAATGATCTTAGGGTTGCAATTTAAAACTCTGGCAGGCCGTAGATTCTTGAAAACTACAAATAAAAAATAATGCGATCCGCTTTTTAATCTAATCGCAGTATTCAAATGGGATCGCATGTTTTACAGCACAATTATTTCTATTATAAACATATTAAGTTTTTTCTTCTAACAATCAGAAATTGTTTTTAATGATCTCACTTTGATGTACAAAAGTCATCGGCTTATTTACATCCCCTTCTGACAGTCCACAATAGATGTCCATAGGATTCTGAACGTATATCGAACCTTGCATACGTATATTGTATAGGTATCTGACTGTTTTCTCAGTATGTTTGATCAAGGCTATGGTCAGTGCTGGAGGGAGTGTAGACCAAGGTCAATGTTTCCGCTAAATTGTTTGACTGTGAACAATCTTCTCATCTACAAATGGGATTTTATACGCTGGAAATCTGTGTTTTTGTTTTAGTCAAAGAATATGAAATCTATACCTGTCGATAGCATTTAAACAATCCAAACAAAACTTGTGAAATAGTTTGTCATATTTGCCCAATTTATTAGATCTCCTTGAAAAATAATCTAAAATCAAATGTCACAGTTTTCAATACATCTTTTATACCCCCGCCCATATTTTGTTATTCCTGTCTGTAATTTATGCATGTTAATGTACATCTGTATAGAATTGATAATTTACCTAAGGTATCCTTTTTGTTTGGCAAACTGATTAGATACTAGTATTCGATCAGATAAAAACTTTAACAAATTTTGCAGTAATGCAAAGAAAAAATATATATTTAAACCGAGTAAAATAAATGTAAAAATGATAAGTTGATAAATGTTTTTTTTTAAGTCATGATTCCGGAACAAATGAATCATGTGGTGATGACCAAGTTTGTCTCTTACGGAGGACCACCCTCGTCCCAAGTCTGACCCCAAATTATCCTACTTCTTTGGTTCAGTCTCAAAATACATAGTTTTGATTTTTTTATGCAATAATTTCTACCTCATTAATTTTTATGCAATATAATCATGTATACAAATTAACCTATTGTAATTGATCTAAGATTTTCACGTGTAAAAAATGGGAGCGTAGGACTTAAGAATTAAAAAAAATCGCACAATTTCAAGCATAGGTTTCTTCTTCTTCTTTTTCTGTCATGTATTCATGACTCAATTTGCATGGTACCGCAATCTAGTTCAAAATGTATTCTAACGTATTTATTGTAATTTGACTGTAGCACGAGTTAGTGACGACTGTATACTGTACAGACTGATCAGGATCTCCCCTAGTTACACTCGTCTGGACTAGTCCACCGAGGATTACCAGTTCACCGTAGGCGTTCTATGTTTTTCAATATTTGTTTTGAAATACAACAGTAGGATGATTAATTCCAAACAACATTACTGCTGTTTCTACTTGCCTCTTTCCACCAAAAGACCTCCACTGATGCGCTCTCTCTACCCAGTTAAAACATTGGGGGTCTTCAGTAAGGTTGTATGTGCTTTTGCACAAACATTTTCTTTAAAAAAGTAAAAAAATAAAATTTCTTCCTATTCATACGTGTGGGCCTAGCTAGCAAAAGAAAGGGGTGATAGAAATTATGGAATATTGAATCTTCCATCTTCAAACAAAATGGTATACAGAAACGACATGTTTACAGCTTTACTATGTGCACTTTGTAAAAACAAAATTTGAAAATTCCGTGAAAAAATCTGTAGTTTCCTACGATTATTATAGTCCCCCGTCTGTGAAAAAAGGGAAGGGGGAGGGCCATGGTTTTTATCATGGTTTGACAATTATTTTGTCCCCAATTCGTTTTTCTTGACTTTTTGTTATGGTTTGGTGAATCGATTTCAAATTTTCTCCGTAGCTTCATAGTGATGTCCTACAGATAAAATTTAAATATGTTTACTTTTAATCAACAAGTATTTAAGTTATAAATATATAACTTTGACTCCTAAGGTAAGTGCTCAAAACACAATATAAAACACTTTGTGATAAATGATGATTGTCAACTCGGCGTCTTTTACTTGTCTCTTATAAACTTTCCTGTCCTAAAAGTACACAGTGTGGGGTCTAGTTTTTTCTGTAAACATAAAGATACAATCAAAACAGTTGGCGTTAAAACGATAACAATAATTTGTTCAGAGTTGTAGCAATGTTTATTATTTTTTTTTAATTCAAATAAATTACGATAAATTCAAACATTGTTTTTTTTTTTAATCAGCAGCGATGTAATTGCCCTAAAGTAATACGGTTCGTTTGCCCTATATGTTTTAATTCGACTGTATTGTAATACGAGAATGAAATATCATTTAATAAAGAACAGTGACATACATGTATTTATAGAAATTCAAAAGTATAAAAAAAAAAATACCAAAAAACATTGACATCTATCAACATTGTTCTTGATAAAAATGTTGTAATAGTATGAGCATTGTTGATTTGAATGAATAAAGGTGCATGTAATTAAAACACACCTAAATGAATATCCACAGAGTAAACTTAGATCCACCCCTTTAGATTCATAAATTTTAATAATAAATATATTCTAAGAGCGGTGCGTGATTTTGAGTTGTTCAGTTGATATTTGTGATTTCGGGGTTTTTTTTGGTTGTCTGTGTCTTTATGAGTTTTACCGCCAAATTTGACAACCTTTGTAAGGACATTGACCAGAGTAGACCTATATTATACGTAGTGACTTCTACTTGAATTCTGGACCAGAACTTGCTATTTTTCTGGTAAGTAAACTAAGTACTTATATTCTTTAACACTTATTGATACATAGTCCATGATCACAAAATACTGAGTATGAATGAATTTGAATAAATAGCTTTTTATGTATGGAATACAGTATTTATTATAAATCTATTTGATTTAATCTTAATTTATTCGCCAGAGTATAAATTCACTTGAGAATTTAATGATGATCATATCGTTGGGTGAATTGGTCATTATGATATAAATATTATAATTCTTCCATTCATATTGCAGAGTCAGAGGTCAAAGTCGTAACTACAAATATAATATCGCCGAGCGTTTATGAGTTTATCCCCATAGAATGGTAAATAAGCGTTTCTGAGCATTTTTAAATGAGCAGTATATTTTTATGACTTATTTCGGAGAATTGTAATGCACATGTTATAGAAGAGTCATCTCCCGCTGAAATACTTCAAATACACCAGGTAGTAAACAAATGTTCAAAATATTATCTCGAAGGAAATTTTTAAATGTATGTACTATATTAGTGAACGGAGGTGCATTTAAAACTAAAGTAACTAGAAAAAAATAATCTCATGAAAATCAATGTAACATCTCGTGAAAACGACTTATTTTCTCATGAGAACTATAGATACAAGTTCGATATTATTTCGTAAAAACTACTTATAACCTGTAAAATGACTTTGTATATAAATTACATTGTTGATATTTCAGTGCTTATATGAATCTTGGCATAAAGCAATTGTGCCTTCAATAAATGGAAAAATTATAAATCTTCAACAGGCATCTTTGTTCTCATATGTAACAGTCTATAACTGAACATCCTTTTCTTGGTAAACATATCAATTACGTAAATGGTGCAAGTCACAGATGGCATATAAACTAACAAACATTTAGAAAGCCTTTAATGGTTTTCGCTTTTATTCTAAAACAACCTTTTTCTCGCCAAGGTTTCAATCCTTGAAATAAAAATTCCGTCTCGTTTGCAAAATGCAGGATGCAAATAGCAGATAATGGGTCTGGTGATAAGTAACCACTTTGATGTCATTTGCGACGGTTTGTTGCTATACTCAGTGATAAGTAATCAATTTGATGTCCTCTGCGACGGTTTGTTGCGATACACAAAGCCAAGGTCTTGTCCGTGTCATCTGAAACACTTTTAATTATCTACTGTTTCCTTCAGCCTCATTGCTGAATAAATTTGCATACAATTACAATGATCTCGTTTTCAAACATATATTGTCTAAGCTCGAAGGTGGAATCCCCCTCTCCTCCATTCAAACATTCAGCTTGCCTTTGATCCTACTATGGGATGGTTATCGATACTTATCACTTCATGGACCAGGAACGATGTCCCCTGTATTGAATGAAACAGTTACGTCGTTCAGATGCATCGTAATAAAAGATATGGAAAAGCTGAAAAAAAATGAGACAGATTCTTGAGCTTTGAATCAGGGATATAAACTATAGTGACTAATTTGATAAACCGACCCCAAGCCTCTACCACATGCGTTGATCTAAGCTAACAGTAAACACATTTTTATCTTTTGATTAAGAAAATGAGTTTTTTTATAGTCTAAATCCTACAGAATTTGTCCATTGACAATTTGGCAGTGAATCTTTTGAGGACTTATGTTGATAAATGACATGGTAACATGCTATTTCTTGGGTTACCTTTAATGAAAAAAGCATACTTGTATACTGTCGAAATTTGTTTTATTTAAATTTATTAAGTCATTTAACTTTATTCATTTCTATTTCTTGTATTTTTGTGTTTAAAGGATGTCAGAATTTGTGCCGTTCCAGTTGAAACAAAAATCAAAGAACTAAAAGTACTTGTAATGCTTATAGTAATGTTAATGAGGTACAATTTGACCAAGGGGGAATCAGGTAAAATCCACCATCTTTCTGTTTAAAGATTGAATATGAAGCTAAATAGGGGGTTATATTTGTTTTATATTCAGAAAATATCTAACCCGTATCGAGTTCATTGATTATAAAGACTACATACTAGTTCTCGGTTCGACATATGGTCGATGTACAGTGTCATAATAGGGGGAAGTAAGTATAAGCATCTGAATATAATAACCGCAAAAACTCAGTCACTTTTAATCCTGCGATCAATGCAAGTCAACAGCCTCTTAACACGTTATAACAAAAAAAAAATACCAATAACCAATTAATTTTATTGGAGGAGTTATTTTTTAACGAAATGTTACAGTACATGTAGTTCTTTTGTATCCACCAACAGATATGAATAATGTTTTCCGGTATTTGATTTAAAATACACAAGGCGATAATACACCCATGTCACTGAATGGTAAAGAAAATTAAGAGAAAAATTCAAGAGAAGGATTCAGTATAAAAAAAAACAACAAATCAAATATACATGAGGACCTATTCATTTACAAGGCTTAAGGAATATACAATAATTTTGGGTGGGTGAAAATACAAAATTTAAAACATGATAGTTGTCATGTTGTAAATTTTGTATTTACATCCATGCACTAAATTCAAAATTTACAACATGAAAATTAAATCCGTTATATACAGGATTCGTTGTTTACCTGTTATTCTATTTTAGATAAAGATTTCGGGGTTTTTTTTCATATAAAGGTTAAATACTGAATCGTATTAATTGAATTATACTGACATTTCATCATATTCAGGAGCTTTATTTAAAGAGTGATAAAAACAGTAAATACTGTTTATTCCGAATACATTTCTTCAAAAGACATGGGCTATCGCGTCATCCGTGGTTCTAAAAGGGGTCATTGGGATCCGGATAAGTTAAGCTCCATCGGACAGTTGACCTCTTTGAAAACAAAGATCCATGTGAGAAGTTAATGTAATGAAATATATTACAGTTTTATGTAGACGAAAATTTTCTTTTTCATCCTCTCCCCTTCAATTTAAACTATTTGTTTCAAAACGGAAAGAACTTAATTATAACTTGTTAAAGCTGCATGGTCCGATTTTTTCGCTATTAGAGTATCAATAAAAAATGACAATAACAAACTGTTAACCATCTCAAAAATCCATAAAACGAAATACAAATTCAAAGCAGAGCAACACGGACCTTTAAAAAGATAGAGGTAGGATCAGGTGCCTAGGAGGAGTGAGCATCCTCTGCTGACCGGTTGCACCCACCTTGTGCTCCTTATCACAATTGGGCATATCATAATCGAGGTAAATGTAAAAATCGGGAAAATGTCATAATAGGGAAAGATGATTTGGTTTGTTTGTGATGGTCAAAATACAAACATTGAGCAAACACGGACCTCCATTACTTTAATAGTAGGATCAGGTGCCTCGGAGGAGTGATCATCCTCAGCTGACCGGTCACACCCGCCGTGTGCTCGTTGTCGTCATCGGGAAAAACGGAAAAGTCTGTAGACAATTAGGTGATTAATTATGGTCTAACAATTAGTATGAATAAGTCAGTCAGCATGCGACCCATATCAAAAATTTTTCCATACAAACCAATTATCTTAAAAAGTTATAGACTTTCGCTTATATACACCAACAGAATCGGTCTTGTTTCAAAGTTAGAAATATCCAAAGCAAATGAAATAATTTCTTTATTGCTAGCGCTCTCGAGCGCTAGCAACTACGTTAGTCATTTTCACTGGAATACGCATGCGTGACTCCATAGTAGGGGATTCTGGGAATACTGTACTACTGTAGATAAACATTTGAATTTCGTTTTATCATCTTCACACGAAGTTTTGTGTTTTATTGAAAATGTCAAAAAGAAACAGTAGCTTAGGTCTTATAATGCAAAGTTTTTTTTAAATATTATAAAAAATAGCTAGCTTTATCTTAAATTCCTTCAAGCTCGGAAAACAACCACGGATATGTTTTCCGAGCTTGCCGGAAATGCCGGAAAGGCCCGAGAAGATACGATTGCTACACAACAGTACCAATGGTTCTTGAAAATTTTCACCTCGAAAATGAAATTAAAGCAGAAACATAATGATTAAGGCACAGTTAATAAGCTATGCCATTGTCGATGTGAAGCCCACTCTAGATTCACAAATTGAGACCCCACTCCAGCACAATTCCAGTACACCACTGATCCTTCTTATTGTTAATTAATCGATTCAGAAATATAAACCAATGTTTTAGAAATCTGCTTTTGTGTTTTATGATGGCTAAGGCGCTAGCTCATCAATCTTTTTAAAAAATAAGCTTGTGGGCATCCAAAAAATCCCCAAACCAATTAGCATAATGGGAATGTTTGGAAAAAATCATATGGTTTCGTCCCCCGAATGATTAGGATTATTCAACCTGCATGTTATGCATAGACTTTTAAACATATTTTATTGAGTAATCAAATGGATTAGGCAACAGGCAAAGCCTATATAAACCCTCTCCAAAATACAAAGTAAAGAAGTGATGTTTTTATAAAATAATCATAGAATATAGTATATAGTATAATTTACCAGTTTACAGAGTGATATATTATTGATATTTTTTGTATACAAGACAAAGGATAATTGGATAATAAATAATAAGCTGGACTTTTGTCATATGATGATAAATTGTAAGTTAATTTGTTGTTTAGCATATACATGAACACATTGCATAGACTGTAAACAAAGCAGAAATATTAGTGAACAAAATGAACACAGGACTATTTTTGATTTGGCAAAACATTATGATTATAACCTTTATTTATAGTGATGTCACAGTTGTAATACATTCATAGCTACCTCCACATCAGGGGCGAATTTTAATAAGTGGCGACGGTACCCTTTTTGTGTCGTTTGTTTTTAAAACAAATGTACATCACTTTTTTCATTGAAATATGACTGAATTGACTGGGAAAACTACTGCAATGTCTTTTTTTTTTATACACATACATAGAATAACCATCGTTTAAAAGCGGTCACAAAATTTGATATAAAATCGGATCAAGCAGCTTCAACTTCTTAAACTAAAAGATATGGCATATCGATAGAATTAATTCTCGATTTTCATTTCCATAAGTTCATTGGCCGTCTTTAATATGCATTTATTGTGCATAAATTGATACCAAATTTCTTGTTTTCAGTCTTATTTTAGTAAAATCGCTTTTCAAAAATGATTCTTTATCGATCCATCAAATAATGCACTGGTGTGACGAGCCACCCAAATGCGATAAATGGTTTTGGAAACAAAACATCAATTTGCGTTCGACCTCCTTGAGAGGTACACATAAGGATGACAGTAAAAGTACAGTCTAATTGTTATTGACGTGCACCTCTCTACCAGACGATAAGATCAAGCTGTGGCGTTTGTTTGCACTGATTTTAAACTAGTAATGTTGTATTCCAGATTAAGTCACGAAATGTCAGGTGCACCCCCAGTCGCGTTTTGTCGGCACGCGACAGGCACACTGTTACAACGCGAGAACGTGCCTGCTCGCGTTTTTAGTGTCGTAAATGCCTCTATACTCGAGATACCAATTCAAAAACGAGACAGTTTTCCCTTTTCCCTTTTTGTGGGAAGGGGAGGGGGGATATATATTTTTTGGAGTTTCTTTGATTTTTATATTAAAGCAAGATATTAATTGACCTACATAAAACAGAAAAAAATCATAAGCCTAATGGTGCCAAAATTCGGATTGGGTTCAATGTATGCGATTTACAGAAACAAACAGTTGGGCGATATGCTGCATATTCCTAAATTAGTATACGTGTAAAATCGCTTTTAAATGAGTTAATAATAATTAATAAAACCTTAAGTGTTGCAAATTCCACGTTTTCTCCTTTCTTTGATTAGGGACTTGTAGCATAGTGCTGTAGCTGCGTATATTTCTTATACTATTAAGATAAAACTGAAATAAGGATAATGGTGGAATGCTTTCGTTAAGAGAATGAAAATATTTCGGTTATAGATGGGGCAGTTAATGCACACTTGGCATGTGTAAAGATGACACCATAAATTATGCCTGGTTTCTAAGCAGCGGACTTATTGGTTCGATTTTTCTAAATTTACATGTTACAAATTTGAGATAGATGAGTCGTATACTGTTCGTAGAAATGTTGAAATTTAGTTATATAACAGGTAAATGGAAAATTAGAAGTGTTAGCTTCCGAGAAATGCATGGTGTTTATGATAGAAATGCAAAAATTTGATTTCTGTCGAGAAGGTCAAAGGGTATTATATGATAACCTAATTCTAACATTGAAAACTTTGCAGGAGATGAAATTTTTTATCATTTTAAAGTTCTGAGAGGTGCAAGGGATTTTATTCGTTGCTTACCTTTAATCAATAAAATATCAAAATACTTACACACAAAAAGCTTTGAATTTACACTGTATTATGTCGAGTAGCACATTTATACAACAATTGACTCGGTCATTGATCATTTATAAGTTCAGATGTTTATACAGCAACCAACATTTCAAAATTTTTCAAAAAGAAACCTATAAAGCTAGTCTTTGCACTTGCATAAATGGCTAGTCATTGCATGGAATTGGTTGCTTTTCAAAAGCATAACTACTTCAAAATCAGAACAGAAATACAACAGTGACCGTTTTTTTTCAATTTCATTTCCAGGGATCTCGATTAGCTTCAAACATTTTATACAAACATATATGTTTTGAACATTTATGCCATACACAGAATGGATATTTAGCAATATGATAGTTTATGAATTTATGATAATCCAATAATATCATTGTATTATTATTTTCAGGAGATATTAAATTCATAATAGATGAAAACTTTCATTGATATACATATTCTCGAAAAAAAAATTCATATACTTGCATTTTACAGGATTTTTTCGCCAGAAGAACACTTATACTTTTTAAATAGGGAGTAGTTTTTACTTGTTTAGAAGCTGAATTATGAATAATGAAACTTTTCTGTTTCTCTGTTGATTTTGTGACAAAAAGATGTGTAAAACAAAATGGAGATATTTTAAAGGTGATGTTCAACAAATGCGTGGTCGTTGAGACATATTGTTGAACATATCCTCTTGATAGACAGAAATTCCCCAAAAAACTCTCTCTCTCTCTCTCTCTCTCTCTCTCTCTCTCTCTCTCTCTCTCTCTCTCTTTTTATCCGCCTAGTAACAGAAAATCCAATCAAAATTTGTAAAATTTGAATTCAAATTCAAAGCATCGGAATATTCAGGTTTAACTATGACCCTTTTTTGACCAATCACTGCATGCGTTAAAGACGCCGGATATAAAAAAATATGACCTTACGTATATATATAAATGATGAGCAGCAGTATCAAAGTTTAGGTATCTCACACATAATGCAAAGATTTCGAATGTAACAAACGTTTCGGATACTATTTGTTTTATTTTTCGCAAGAAGAACACGAAAATGGAAATTCACCATGCAAGGAACGACGAATACAAATTTATTACGGACGACATTTTCGAAACGTATACTGTTCCTTTTGACTTAACAGAAATTTATTCAGCTACGGCGTATCAACATTATGACACTTTGAGGCCACCGTCCGAACTGACCGCAGAATCCGCATCAAATCCAAGCGCAAACGACACAAACAACGCAAATAACGCAAACGACGCAAATTCTTTGGCAACGTCGGAAGCAGATCCCGATTCGACGAAAAAGGTGAAGCGGAATAAAAGACACCGCAGTGTGACCAATTCAGATCTCAAGAAAGTTAGAAGAATATCTGCCAACGAAAGGGAACGAAGACGAATGAGAGGCCTTAACGAAGCGTTCGATCGTCTGAGAGCCGTCATCCCATCCCCGCCATCAAAACAGCTTTCGAAATACGAAACACTGCTGATGTCACAGAACTACATCCGGGCATTGCAGGATATGTTAAACCAATGACGTAATATGTTCAGTCATCTTTACCATAAGGTACTGATATGTTATCTCAGTCTCTTCTTTTGATTACGAGGATTATTTATACATTTTAGTAATTTTGTCTACTTTTGTGTTTCCATACTTTGAAGCTGTTCCCTGGAATTGCAAAAAACATATTTTATGAAATATTTGAACAATGTCAATCAATATAAATTGACTTTACGTGTTTAAGCTTTGTATTCATATAACTGTTGACATTTTTTCATGTTCATGTTGTATCGGTGCAATGAATAAAATTTATTACAGTTACATATGTATGTAGGCTTTTTGTTTTAAGTGTCTGTGGATTTTGGATAGCATTGACTTCAATTGTACTTTGAACAGTGTGTATCTCATCAGAGAAAGCAATGCTTAACCCCCTAACGCGCATTATTAATTGATTAATCAATTAATAATTAGTAGTGTATAGATTAGTTACAGGAATAAAGAGAAAAATGATGAATATAGCCGATATGTAGAAAACGTGTAGACTGTGTATATTGATAAATCATGGGATGCGATTGTCATATAGATGGCTGTTTGGGGGAAGTTTTGGGGAAAACGCATTTAGTACTCTTCTAAAGAGTGAGCCATGAAATATGAAAATATTCAACCAAAACTTAAGTTTAAGGGAAAAAACTTCTAAAACAATCCTCAGAGAAATAGCCACTGGTTGTAAATACAACAGATTAATAAAAATAGGATAGAGGATGTTGTCCATCCGGCAGGTTTTATTTATCTAAAAAATTTTGTTGTCTTTGTATTAATAAAGGAGCAAGCTATCGTACTGATGAGTGTTAACATTGTTATGTTATTTATTCGTTAGGGGGAGGGGAGGAAAGATTGGGTTTTTCTTGGTTTGATTTTATGCAGTTTGAGTTGCTACAATTGAATCGGGAAACTGTAATAACAGGTAATTTTTCTTTAAAGTTTAAATTTAACGTATGTTAGTGCATATTTGATACCGTCTCAAACGAACTAACATAAATCAATGCATTAATGTATAAACTACAGAGACAGTTCTAGCAACAATAAACATATTCTTGTGGTTGATGGTAGACTAATACATGATCGTTATACAACGAAAGACAACCCTGATGAACAGTTACAAACCCTTCTCTCTCTTTCTTTCTCAAACTCACCCCATGTATAGTCGTATTTCTAAAAGAAACGGACTAAACAAAGAATTAACAACGATAACCTCAAAAAGTTAACAAATCAATGCATCAATATCAAATTTCATTTGATTCCAAATACAAGTAAACATTCCTGAGAGTTTGTTGTTTAACGTACTACATTGAAATGTATATAGCTCATCTGAAGACGGTTGTGTAAGGTGTATTGGTAGCTGTTTGTTATGTTTGTGTAAGGTGTATTGGTAGCTGTACGTTATGTTTGTGTAAGGTGTATTGGTAGCTAATTGTTATGTTTGTGTAAGGTGTATTGGTAGCTGTACGTTATGTTTGTGTAAGGTGTATTGGTAGCTAATTGTTATGTTTGTGTAAGGTGTATTGGTAGCTGTACGTTATGTTTGTGTAAGGTGTATTGGTAGCTGTACGTTATGTTTGTGTAAGGTGTATTGGTAGCTGTACGTTATGTTTGTGTAAGGTGTATTGGTAGCTGTTTGTTATGTTTGTGTAAGGTGTATTGGTAGCTAATTGTTATGTTTGTTTGGCTGCTGAATTTAAAATGATCACCAGAAGGCCCAGATTTCAATTTTACCGCTATTAAATAGCACAAGGACACGGTAGAGATTCAAAACGATGTTGTGAGATATAGAGTCTATTTCATGAGTGGGACAAATTTTCTTTAATAAGTGCAAAAGCACAATTCAAGAATATCAAAACAAAACTGTGGTACGGAAATAATTTTGAATAAGTATGTTTAACGTGAGGAGATTCCATTACACGGGTATAAATGCACAGCCATTAAGGGAATCGCAATCTTCCAGAGACAGGATCTTTAATCTCTTTTCAGCTGCCTAGCATAATATTAAATTTGTTTTTCTTCCAGCAATCACCAGCATTGCAGTAAACATCCCTTTAAACATCAACTTAAACCTCATCACTCATCCCGCAGTAACCGTTTATTGGAGTGTCCCATGTAAATTCTTGTTGTTGTAGACATTTGTTATTGAGTGTCATTGGAAGGCCTTTAACTTGGCGCGTGATTGTTTTTGGCTGTAGACAAAAATGATTGAGATCTGATTGGTGGCAGTTTATGGAGGACTAAAACCACAATCAATCAACGAGTCGCTTAATATTATTAATGATCTTGATAGTGTATGGAATGTGTCCTACTAGATGGTTGTTTTTTTCTAATGATTCTGCCACTTTGCGATGAAAACAACGTACAATTTTGCAGCATTTCTGTTTCTTCCTTGATATTTTTGATGCACTATTTGTAAGTAACAATCTTATCTTAAGTCACTTTTGTACATATTATGAAAATATAGTTCAATATGTTATGATTTTATCTGATATTCTCAGTTTGTAAAGTAGAGGGGCGGTGGTTTAGGGTTGGGGGTTTTAATTGACCCTGACCCGTGGGAACGTATGTGCAGTTAGTCTGCTATCACTATAAGGGTGATAAAGAAAGGGTAGTTTTATGTCCATTAAATTGGTTCCGGTCGCTGCCCGTGCAAATCGGTAATGAACTTTTGAGAGAAGAAGCTTCTCGACGAGCGTGATTTAAACTCTTGCAAATGTCCCGTCCATGTTAGTGTTTTTAACTCTAGCAGTTTAAGTCGTGTGGGGATTTAAATCCTCTATTTACAACTGTTTTCTGTAACTGAGAATGACGTGGTCTGTTCTAATTATAAGTCTGTAATAAGTCTATATTTTTCTGTTATTTTATTCAGATTTCTCAATACACGGTGGATACTCTTAACACAGACGGACAGTACTGTTGACATCATTAGATTGGGTAAGTCTCTTTCCGTATATTAGTATAATAAACAGGGTATGTTATAGTATTAGTACATTGTCATCATATGTAATTCTTTTTGTAAAAGCAGTGTTAAGATATCATTCATTCACATTTGAAAGGTTTGTAAAAAAAATGTCATATTCATTAATTAAAAATAAATCGTGTAGACAAACATAATCCGCAACCAGGTACTAACATGTTTCTTGTTTCGATTAGTTATTAGTAGTTTATTCAACAATGTTTACTTTAGGTTTAATTCGTACAAAAATTGTACTTCTGTGTTATGATAAACGTTGACTTTATTCCTCAAGGTTCGCCATAAGCTTTACATGACTGTAATTTCAGTCTCTTGAATGTTTGACTTCGGGTCTTCCAAATGTATTTCAGCATCCATTCTGTTTTTTTCAATTAAATGTAGGTACTACACACATTATATTGCATTTAGTTGTGTCCACATATAGGTCTTTAAAGAAGGTACTGCACAGTTGACCATACAGATATATGTGTACGGATGTTGTATTGTACACTGTTATCCTTACGGGTATTGCTGTACCAGATGTACAGATATTGTACGAAATGTTAAAATGCACGATCATATTATTTAAATCCTCCATGCTAATAGGTATAAAGATGTCATATTGTACAATGTTGTGGTTACAAATAATAATGTACAACTGCTGTATCTTACAATGTTGTTGTTACTTATGTTGTCGTTACTAATGGCGGTGTATAAATGCTGTATCCTACAATGTTGTCGTTACTAATGGCGGTGTATAAATGCTGTATCCTACAATGTTGTCGTTACTAATGGCGGTGTATAAATGCTGTATCCTACAATGTTGTCGTTACTAATGGCGGCGTATAAATGCTGTATCCTACAATGTTGTCGTTACTTATAACGGTGTAAAAATGTATTCTACAATGTTGTCGGCAGAGATAATGGTATACAAATAATGGATTCCAGAATTTCATAATAGATATAGGTGTTTCCTACAATTTGTGTTCTACAACGTTGTTCTCATATATTTAGGCAATGTTTTCCCTTCAGATTTTCATGAAGGTGTACAACTATTCAATTTCTTACGGATACTGCACGATACTGTTTTTTTTTTTCAATGTTGACCACACAGACATAAGGTGCAAAAATATTTTCTTACACAGTTTTCTCAATGAGATCCATATTTTTCACATTTATTATTAGATTGCATACTAGTCGCTAACTAGTTGTTCTATCCTGAATATGTGCATTGATAAAACAATAACAACTCGTTATCTAGTAATTTGCTCTATTCTTAACGGAGGTTAAGTATGGGCTTTCTTTTTTAGAGGGATGTAAGTGCTATAATCTCTCTTATCCTGTAGATTATGGACGGAAACTTAAGATTATATCTGATTGTGTTTTAAAATCCACTTCGTTTTGATTTCTTACTGGCTTTACGATAAACCATAATACACAATAAGTGGACTCTTTCGTGACACCACTCCATACTTATCAGCTGTGTCTAGCAATCTCTTGCCGCGTGTTAAGAGGCTTAACAAAACTCAATGGACATGAAAAAAAATCTTGAAAATTACCAGACACACTCAAGTCGAGTGTCATTTTTGAAACACAAATATGGGTTATATATGAAAAGAGCTATCTGTTTTTTCCCTCTTCGCAGGAACTGAAATATTGCAGTCACTTCTGTTTGTTAACTCAGTGTTGTCTCGACACGACTATACGGTGTATACCGCAATAACCCACCTGCGAAATATATATCTCGTGTCAAAAATGCCTTCACCGATTTTTTTATCAATTGGTTACACAAAGAACGCTATCACCGATTATGATTCACATTATATGTTTATTGATGACATTTAGTAGTCTGTCTGGGTTAACACAAGACTTTTGAAGAGCGTGCAGGGAGGAGGGGGGGGGGGATAAAAGAAGTTCAAAGGCTCACGTGACCAAAAAACAAGAAATTTATCAGACTCTGTCCGTGAGTATAACTTACAGTATAAACAGACCGTACAACATTTAGATTAATACAACAAATTATTTGCTAAAATAAATGCAACTCGAAGTGTTTCAAACTTTAAAATAAATAGTTTATGACACCATTGCGAACAACTAGCATTGTTTACTTTACTCTGCTATGTGGAATTCAAATCTGTTATATTTATTAAGAAGTTGGAGGGTTATTTATTACATTTAGATATATACCGGTATTCAATCTCATTTTTTCTAAAGAGGACACGATAAACATTGCGATTCATCTCTGTCCAACATCATCCAGCCATTTCACAAGGATTCGGTCGTCTGCTTCATCTTTTTGCATACCTGACATGTTTTTGTACATATCTAATTGGGTTTAGACTGTCAGTGGTTTATTCTAAATGTAAATTATGCACATGTGTAATTATCATTTACATTTTCTTTGAATGATAAGGTAGTATCAACATGAATTCCTTTCTTAGGCGGTCACTTGTTTCGTTGTCAGCTTTGGTTTGTTTAAGTTGCAATTATAAATGCAAAATACTTTGCCTAAGTTAAATACTAATTTATTCACATCTTACCGATCTCGTAAATGCCAGATTGAAAGATAGCTAACGTGATGGTCATATCTTTCAGACTGAACACAACACCTGCATAGTTTTGGACTAATGACAACGTTTTGAAGATATCAAATGCAAGTAAGCAGGATTATATGCATTGTTTTTGCTCGTTAACACTCATTAGATGATAATTTATATGAATGTTCGTTGAATTAAGGGTAAACAAATTATCACAAATTTGACACTTTGATTAGGGGTTCGTGTATTTTGCAGACTAAGTCCTAGAAGAATGTCATCTTTCTTTAACTGGTTGTGTTTTCCAAATCGCCGTACGAGGTCGAAGCGGAAAACGAAACGGGACAGGAACCAGAATGATGACGGCGGATTCACTTCCGTTCAACAGAAGCGGAAACTGAGCAGACTTGCGCAGTCAGCAGATCACATTCGTAAACAAGCCTCTTTTAACGAAAGGGAAGGGAATTATACGATCACAAGTGAGACAAAACAGCCAGACAGCTCGATACCAAATAAAAGAAGACGCGTGCAGGATATATTTAACG
The DNA here is from genome assembly GCF_025612915.1 of Magallana angulata. Taxonomy (NCBI): domain Eukaryota; kingdom Metazoa; phylum Mollusca; class Bivalvia; order Ostreida; family Ostreidae; genus Magallana; species Magallana angulata. Next base: position 52,390,398 of record NC_069116.1, read on the forward strand.
TAGCGCATTCTGATTGTTCTAACAACGTACGAGACTCTGAAACAGGAGACGGTACACCTATTCGAACGCACGCTGACTTTGGGAGTGAGTACACTCCAAAAATATACTGTTATGATCATACTTCCTTCAGACGTACCAGTGAAAGCATGTATGGCTATGTTCCTAAAATAGTTCAAACGTGCAGCGCGTCGAAAGCACTGGAAGGAGACAGAGTTGACGACTTTTTTTCCAACCTTCATGAGGATAATTCTCTACATCAGTTTGGAAATATGAATTCGAGAAATTTCAAACATAGTCCTTTAGTACCTCGTTTTACTCTTCCACTTTCTCAGAGTCAGACTTCAGTACTTACTGCTGATAAAATTTCGCTTATTGAGAGCGAGGAAACACCAAATGTCTTGGACTACTGCCAGTTTCCTCCCAATATTTCTTCCCGCGTGAACTCTATTCTAGAAGCTAGTTTTGATTCCATGTGGAATAGCAATGGAGAAGTTTTGTACTGAACTGATGCACTCACTGGATGGCTGCGATTTCTTATTTTCGTGAATTTGTGTTATGTTCAAATGCATTTTAAAGGTTATTTTCATTTCATATCTTAATGTTGGTTACTGGTATCCAACGCGTAATCTTTCGAATGATAAAAAGTTTTATTGAAATAATCAACGAAACTCTAATTAAAAATGTATACTTCTAAACTGTTGTTGTTGAGAAGCATTTATTATATAATTATCAGTCAGATCCAGAGACTCTACCCTTTAAAGTAAGATCCCGGATAGGAGTCTTACTAGGCGTTTTTTTAAATCATGGGTTATTTCAAATCTTAAGATTACTTATATTTTTTTCCATGGAGATTCCAAAAATATTTAACTCTTTAATCAAAAATATTTTCAAAAAAAATCCGTAAAGGAGTTTCAGGGTAGGAAATAAATTTACATTACTAATGGGCACTGAACGTGTCAAGCATGGAAAGTGACGCGTTTTATCCCATGACATTGCGACATTTTAGTTCGATATAAAAAAAACATAAGTCCATACACGGGTTCAATGGGTCATTAAAATAGTCTTTTATACTTGAACTCTCTATGTCTTTCATTGATGGACTAGGCGATTTTTCTTCTAAAATATTATAGAAGGATATTTTTCTTATCTTTGGGTATTGCTATTTGAAAAGCAGTATATTCTATGGTGACACTAACACTAATATGAAGTTTAAATATTGTGGAAAGGAGGCCAAGAAACAACAAAATCTGAAATTGAGCTTTGTAAATGAGTAGGTGTGTATTTTCCGGGATGACTATCAGATTTTGCACGGTTCCAATATAATTTTATATACTGTAGATTCCTTGTAAAACGCGAGGAGTTACATGTAATATCTTGCTTTTGTATGATATGAAATTATAAAAAAAATTGATACAAAACAGCGGATTCGCAAAGTTAAGTACTCGCGTAAAATAAGGAATTTACGGTATAAATAACGATTCTTAAAGAGCAAATTACTAGTAGTTTCTCTTCCCTATTGGCTCGTTGTTTACACAAGCAAGTTAGTAAGAGGATCTGTCCGATTTATCCTAATAGGACCGCTTGGGTAAGAGTGTGGTGACCACAAGAACGAAACAAGTGAAAAGCTGTCAATGTGACAGCAAACCGGGTTTTCTTTTATGTGAATTGTATCCATAATCCATGTCAACCCGTATCCAGTGAAATGGAGTACCCTATATGCAACATTTTTCCAAAAAATGACTAAGTTCAAAACCTGGTATTTTTTTCATAAATTATCAGAAATCAAAATCCTAGCAATATGCACACCTCTGATATATGTACAATTGATCTGCAAAAGAACAACTTCCTATCTTGAAAACTGTAGGAGGAGTTATCCGTACAATGAGGGTACCCTATATGCAATATTTTGCCAAAAAATGACAAAGTTCAAAACCTGGTATTTTTTTCAAAAATTATCAGAAATCAAAATCCTAGCAATATGCACACCTCTGATATATGTACAATTGATCTGCAAAAGAACAACTTCCTATCTTGAAAACTGTAGGAGTTATCCGTACAATGAGGGTACCCTATATGCAATATTTTGCCAAAAAAATGACTAAGTTCAAAAGCTGGTATTTTTTCGATAAATTATCAGAAATCAAAATCCTAGCAATATGCACACCTCTGATATATGTACAATTGATCTGCAAAAGAACAACTTCCTATCTTGAAAACTGTAGGAGGAGTTATCCGTACAACGAAGGTACCCTTTTGGCAGCCGCCCGCCCACCCGCCCGCCCGCCATTTTCACCATTTTATTAACCGGATTTTTTCGTTGGAAAACCCGGTTAAAAATGGAGATATTGACTTTGTATAGTAATGCAGATCGTAACCCCTGGAAAAAGTCACTAAAAATATCTATTATGTTTTTTTCATTTAAACATACATAGCCATATATTTAACGTCGAACAATGTATGTTGAATTGAAATTCGCAAACAATTTTACTGCCATGCCTTTAAAGAGGCATGGTCACGATTTTGGTCAAATTCTAATTTTTTGTTTCTATTATTTAGAATGCTTTAGGTATACATTTCTAATGATCATATGAAATTTGAGAGTCAGTCATTTGTTTATAAGCAAGATACAGAGCTTACAACTCTTTATGTAAACAAGACTCGTGCCCTGTTTTTGTTTAAATAGGTTAAACATACCAGTAAAAATCTTTTTCAAGCTGAATTCTGATTCTTCTTCTTCATCCTAAGCATACATAAACAGTTCATAACGTTTAACACAATCATTTAAGGTCTAAAACTGGACTTTTCTCATCCACATTCAAAATGTAAACAAAAGCATTCTTTACATAGTTAAGATTTGTGAGCTCTGTTACTCGCTTTTAACTCAACAAATGACACTCAAAATTTGGTTGCATATTAAAAATGCCTTACTTAAGCTTTGTAAACATTAAAATCGGAAAAATAATTTTTGACCAAAATCGTGACCATGCACATTTAAAATCGAGATCCAAATACTTTCTAGTGACATATTGCACAAATTTAAATCTAATCAGCATGAATATTAAAGCCAGAGCTGAGTTCTAACTCTGACTTGTAGTGAAACTTCTCTAAACCAAATTTTATTCGAGTGCAAGAACTTATCCCGAGAACCTCTATATCGCGAATAATTCTCACCGCAAACCAGTCGTTGTATTACAGTTGTAATTACAACAGGGTCTGAATAAGGCATAGTAGCGAAAAATAGTCCTCGCCAACCGATATATTCCATGTAAAACGCGAAATAAAGTCGTCATGAATAAGTTGGATTACATCGCACACCTAAAAGATAATTGTGCATGATAAATGACAATTTTAAAGCATTGTTTAGTTCAGGCTTTATTATGCATACCAACACAATTTTTGATATTAAGAAAGGGCATCATGAGATATTCAGTATTACATGTTTCAGGATAGATACCATAAACATTGTTTTAGATTACTGTTAAAACACAAGATACTGGTCAACGTATAGCAGTACATTAAATAATGAAACCCACTTCAACAGATACATGTACCCAAATCAATGTCATTTTGCATTATATATAAACGAAGCAAATTTGACATGCATTAAAAAATATCTGTCACTAGATCAAAATCTAATCTAAGAGTTCTCAACATTAGAGCGGTCTACAAATTCACAGCGTCTAAGCACCAAGTCTTTTCGTTCCTCCAGTAACCGCTTCTCTTTATTGATTTGCTCTCTCTGAAATAAATGAAATTATTACATATTAAATACCTTGATGTCATTACCATTGGTTTCAAAACTTTATTGAAAATGGTGAAAACCGACTTACAATATTGCAAACTGAGTAAGTACAAGGGCCGTTCAAATTTTACGCGGACTTTTTTTAAATAGATTACTCTCTGAAGACACAAGCAAAGCAAAGTCACATATATCATCAACCAGCATTCACTTATTTGGTTCTAAAAAGTTTATCCAAAACATTGTATATGTGAAAGATTTTTGTTAATTATTTAATAAATGTCAAATAAACAATTTTGGGCACACATTTCTGAATGCACTCCTTGTCGATTATCTTAGAGAGACAGTACGGCGCATCTTATAAAAAACCGACCTTTAAAAAATTTTCCCATTGGGTTCAGTATTTTTGTATTACTCATGAATGTATAAACTTTCAAAAAATTACAAAGTTCTCCATGAAATAAATCTAACCATTTCACTAAAATTTATAATTACGTATAACCTATCACATAATTATTTACATCGCAACGTGTTACGGGGTTCAGCCTTCTATACTATTACGCATGCATATTTACTGTAAACAAAATACATGCAGGGCTCGCGAAGATTCTCCTGGACATGCTTGTTGATAAAAACATGTCTTTTCTACTTCTCCCAGGTAACAATTGTTCAAGGTTTTTAAAATAATCACAATTATTATTTTGTAAGCATGTATTTTTCGTGTTTATCATAAGAGTTGCTACAACCTGTATTCATTTTTGTAAGTGAGGCCCTTTGAGGGGTTACATGTATTTGACATATTTCATTTTAAAATGAACCGAAATTGGTAAACTATTTATAAATTATCGAGTAAGTGAGGATGTGTTCCGTTTGGAGAGCCCCTGTAACCTCGTATACCATGATGACCGTAGTCGAACGGATATCTTGTAGCTTTCAGCACGTGTCAATTACTGTCAATCAAAGTCCACGTGGTACAAATAAACGATATAAGATTATTCTGGTTTGTACGACCCTTACATTTCCAGAAGCTCATAATTACGTTAATTAAGTATGTGAACGGGATTTTATGTATTTCAACTATTACAACCAACGTTATTTCTTCTGTAACGATACAATAGGTAAATCTGAAGTTATTCACACATATGATTTCAGCTGTACGGTCTCTTTAACATTATAATCTTCAAAAAAATATTAAGGGATTCACATTGCTGCATTTTAAGTATTTTCGTAAGTCAAAATAGTACATGTAATAGTATTTAAAAAGCAATTGCAAGCATTTTCAATATCGTTTGTCGCCGTTCATTCAAAATCCAATCAAAGTTCTATAAAAATCCTATAAAAATTAATAAAAAAAGGTGTACATAAAAATTACTCAAATTATATACAAATTTGTTTCTGTAATTTTTTTTTGCTATTTGACGCCTGTAAGAATAGATTATAGTGCGTAGGCGTAATTTTTGAACGGCTTTGTACATACTAGCTAGTATGCTCGATCATTAAAAAATTACAGTAATTGGAGCCAGTACTCTGAAATTACCTGTTTTTGTGTATATTTTTTTTTATTTTTGAAACTTTCAATTTCTTTCAATTCGGCATTAATTTTCCTCAGAGATTGCAAATACGCTTCGTGGGTAGCTACATCTTGCCAATCTGTCTTTTTCTGCTTTCCTGAATTTCCTTGTTTCAATACAGGTCCTTCTAGCTGTATGTTACTACATAACATCACAGGCCGTTTGTAAGATTGCTCCTCACCCTCGGATGGAGTCAAGTCTATTTGGATATATGCTTTTGGTCCACTCCAACTAAATCCAAGATAAAATACGACGCTTTTTTGCCACAAACTTTTTGGGCTTGGGTATGAATTCATAACTTTGATACTAGATGTATTTCCTGCCTTACTGACAAATGGGTACATGATTTCCCATCCATCACTAAGAAGTGTTCCTCTTAATTGTTGCAGTTTGTCTTTTACAGGCTTTGATCGCCACATAGCTTCTCCGTCTAAATTAGGCTGTTTACATTTAAGATCTTTATAATAGACTATCTCTTTCGAGTTGTTTCCTTTACCCAGAAAATAGTATGTTGTCACTCTCCGACGAAAAGAATGAGCTTCATCCTTTTGTTTACTGTGTATTTTGTAAAATGCTTGTTTCCATCTTTTGATAGCTTCTTCGACAGTCTCTACAGGACATAACTTAAACTTTCTCTTACTTTCGGTTGGCCAGTGGATCATTACAAAGTACATGAACGCCTCTAGTTGTGGTCGTTCATCCTCTCTGAGACGAAGAGTCATTTCATAACCAATCTTACTCCACTCAACTAAATTTCTGAAGTCTTCTTCTGGAAAAGTTTTATTTGTCATTTGTTTAACAAGCGTGACTGTTATAAGTGTTACATAATCATAAGCATTCGAAAACCTGGAGTCGATATTTTTCATCAGTTTTGATGACATTTCGTCTAATCTATTTTCTCCGTCTGGGGACGATCTCAGGTCTAATATACTTGAACAAGATCTACCACCTATGCGCTTGATTCTTCTTCTAATAAAGGACGCTGTTGCTTCAGGTGACAGATTATCAGGTATTTCGCTAGTTTGCTCCCCTAGATAGTTATCTAAGTTTTCTCTCAGCTGTACAAGTTCTTGACGCGGATTGTAACCTGCGTTCTGAGTAAAAATTTCTCCCTCTCTTTCATTTTTGAGCTGCGCAAGTTTGTCCTCTATAACTTGCATCGTCTTCTCTGATCGAGAATAAAGATTTTTCAAAAAGCTTCGGCTTTCCTCTGAAAAATGCTGGAAAATGGCAGGGTTATCCAGGTTTACTAGGTATGCATGCAATTCCGTTTTATCTTCGTCTGGAAACCAAAGATTCAGCAAATCAAGAAGTTGCACAATAAGACGTACTTCTCCAAAATAACCTGCATCATTTTCCCGTCCAAAATTGCTGTTTTCACTTACTGTCTGTTCTTTAGTAAAATTGGCCATTCCTTTCATGGCTAGTTCGATAAAGTCTTTCATTTCAGAGTCAGTTGGGGGTGTATCATTTGCTATACAATTTTTATATCTTTCTGTCAGTCTCTTTTTATATATCTGTCCATACGTATCCCAAAGATACGAGTTTTCGGGTTTGCTTTTCACTGCCTCTTTGGCGTAATGTTCTGCCTTTCCCCAGTTTGCAACATGTATGTAAAAACGAGCTATCTGTTGTGCAAGCATGGGATCTTTTGTTTTATTATATCCAGTTTCAAGAACTTCGGCAGCTATGTCTTTCCCCTCTTTTTCTGCAATTTCCAATATCATAGGAGAAAACATTTCTTTCTTTTGATCTGCAGTAAATTCTCGTTTTTTCAAAACGTCTTGTATAATTCTTTTTAACATTCTAGTTGATGCGTTTTCTACGATGAACATTGGGCAACACAAACATTCAATCATCACTTTACCTATTGAAACATTTTCCTTTCCAACAATGTAGTCTAAAATAGCTTTTGCAAACAGTTTACTAATAATGGAAAGTGCTTGACCACCAGTCAAAACTCTAGCGTTTCTATTCAATAGTACCTCTGTTGATTGACGTAAAGTGTGTTCCCAATTCCTTCGAAGGTTTGATGCCCTCTTTCGCATCCCAGTCACACTGCCCATCGAAATTATGACATTGTCTTTTCTTTCGGCCATCAGTGGATCAAATGCACTCAGTGGTACAGATTGAAAGTCAATATCATAAGAATTAATCAGAGACAAATATTTAATGAGTTTTATCTCTTGATCAACGTCAATGCTATCAACAAATTCTTTAACTGTACGTTCAATGTACTTTGCGTCAAAATTTTCTTTCAAAATGTTAAACGATATGAGGAGTTTTGGATTCACCCCTTCGTTGTTCTTAAACCTTTCATTCAATGACTGGTATTTTCTTTTTAGCCAATCCAATTCTCTTTGGGACAATTCATGCTTTAGTTGAACTGTGTTACTGTCGGCAAACAAAGGAAGGTTTGCTCGCCTCACACAAAGAAATAAAAGGCAATAAATTGTTCCCGAATCATTTTTGCCACTTGTTCTTGCTTTGTATTCAAGCCGAGAACATAAGTCCTGTATCTTTTCTTCGTCACCATTATCAATTAAAATGACCGGAGGCTTCGGATTGTCCAGATCTTCAAAGCATCTTAGTCTCTCTATCTGATTACAAGTTTGATCTGTAATTTTTCTTACTATTGCACATCTGTTGTTTTTTCTAAAACGCCACAGCGTATGATGGGCTGTAGTGGTTCCACCGGCCCCTGGTTGGTGGAATAGTTTAAAACAAGGAACACGAGTGTCATCAACTCTTTGTTTGGGTTTCAGTAACTTTTCAATGCTTTCTTGGATTCTTTCTTGTTGTGATCGCAGCAACACATGATCATCTTCAAAGTGTAGGTTCCACCAAGTCACTTCTCCTCCTCGATAAAACGTTTCTTCTACTAGCTGCCGGTGCTTTTCAAGTTTATCATCATCCTTACAAATGTCATGATTTTCGCATTCATTTACACTGAGAATTTCTAGATCACACAATTCATTCCTAATTTTGTCTTTTAAGTAACAAAATGCACCTGCCGATGTTGGTAGTTGACATTTTGATGCCATGGACAAAGATGTGCTGACTTCTTTTACAATGTTATTTAAATGCCTCCAAGGTAATCCAATAATGCATCTCTCTTTCAAAGTTTTCTTGTCAACACTGTCTCTTCGCAGTAGCTCATCGCGCCAGTTTTCTATCAGTTTTTCGTTCTCTGACATTGCAATCCATTGATTTTGAAATTTAAGGATTACTTCTTCTGCTACTTCAAGCATGATGTCATAGTTTTTTGAAAAAATGAGAAATATAACAAGAGCTCTTTCATTTGGAATTTCTTGTTGAAGAAATCGTGTAACTTCCTTAAAGCCTTCACTTCTTTTCTTTTTCCATTCCAGCCTATTTAATGGTGGTTTCTGCAGAGGTTCATACCCATTACAAAATATCCATGGTTTCAATTGACTTGTTCTCAACTCTTCAAGAACATTGTTTAGCTTGTCAGAACTGTTAGCATTTTCTTCACTGCTTCTGTCAAAATTGTCAGTAGTATACACTTTTACTACTCTTTCTAGATCTGCATCAACAAAGTTGTACAAACATTTTTTATCCAAGCTTGAATGAAAATCAAATATCGCAGATGGTTCTATATTAAGCAAGAATGCAAAATTTTCAGAAACAAAATCTTCACTCATTGCACTATCTAATGGACTGAGAAAGAGAATGGGATATATATCATTTGTAAGTTTGTCATTTCCGGCAGTATAGAAATTGAGAAATTGTTCTCGCAAATTTTCATACTCGTTTGACGATAATGAGCTTATTTCTGTGTATTTTCTGTTGTTTGCAATTTTAATTTTTGCTGCCATGTAAGCTTTCAAGTCATCATCGACCAAAACCTTTGGAACATTTTTTTCAAATTTGTAAATCCTTGGAACACTTTCATTTTTCTCATTTTTCAACTTCAAGTAGAAAGTGTCATGAGTTGTCAAGCTGAAATTTGGTACAATATCAACTTCAACTACAAACAGTTGTTTATCACGTTCGTTGGTAAGCTCTTTGTGGTGTACTTTGACAAACTGAGGTGGTCTTAAACATTGTAGCACAATGCTTAGCTGGTCCTTGTAAAAGGATGCTTTAATTTCTTCATAAAACAGATCAAGAAATCTTGACTGGTTTATTTGCAATCCAACCACTTTTCCCTCTAGATGACCATCTGCATCACAAATTTCTGATATTCCAAAGTGTATTGTTCCATTTGTGCGATCCGAAAAACATGCACCAGCAAATTTAACTGTCTCCTCTGCAATCCATTTCATTAGTATTGTTTGGTTTTGCTCAATTCTATGTCGAAAACAATGTAATGGTTCTATCAAATCTGATATGAACAAATTGCTTGTTCTGAAAACCGCATGTTTTCTGTAAGCATCGACTGCTTTTGCTGAAGTATCAAAAGTCCGAAATATTTCCTTAAACTTTGTCTCGGGGTCATATTCATCTCCTTCATTCTGACCTACAGATAAATCTCTTTTCATTACTTTAGTGTCTTCGATACCCTGACAAGAAGCTTCTGCAATTTGAAGAAACGGGCCTGCTGATGACTCTTCTTCTAAGATGGATTTTTTAATATTGAAAAGTCTTTTTTTGTCTCCATATGGCATATCTTTAAACAACCTATCAAGGTCATCCATATCACAATCTGCAAATACTTTTCCATCAATTTTTTCTCGATCAAAGACCTCCAAAAACCTACTTTCTATTTCATCTTTTTCAAAATAAGGTGCCAAAACATATTTCATATCAGGCGTCTTCAAATCTTTAAATTGCTTTGGAGGAATATGTTTCTCACTGGTCTCCAGTTTATCTTTTGTAGAGATAAATTCATCTTTTGCATGGATTGATTCTGTTGATTTAAGAAATCTCTTTATAATCATATATTTGATTAAAATAAAATGTTTGTAACCACTTACGAACGTTTAATGATGTTATTGTAAATTATAATATTTTTAATGCGAATATTCATTTTCTAAATAAGATGATAGATTATGAAAATAATGTCAGTTTTCATTAGCAGAAGACGATTCTATCAGTAGCTTTATTAATGAAAGAAAAAGTGAGCAAAAATGCATGTCTATTCCTTTGTCTTTAACAACTACTAATTTTCAACTCAAGAAGGCCAAAATTTCTAGAAAAAATAATTGGAATATTTACACATTGTGTCCGAAACACCTACTGTTTCACTAAATTCAATGCAGTGATTTATTAAGAAGTTAAGTTACAAACTATTCATTACTATTCAATATCTGGCCAACATAGAATGTTTAAAAAAGGCCAAAAGAAATGATGGAATAGGAAGTTCCTGGTATATCTAAACATTATGTTTTTAAATATCAATAGGGTTTCACGAAATTCCGAGCAGCTGTGTATGAGAAGTTACGCTCACGAAAGGTTCATTACTACATATGCTATCTATTCAACACATTGCTGAAATTCAAACTCAAAAGGTTCAAAATTATAATGGAATCAAACTTTCCTGAAATACCGGTATTCACATCTACATCCTATATACCTCAAAATTTATATTGATTCCATACAAGGTTTAGAAGAAGCTGTTTATTACTAAATGTATATTCAATATATTGCCGAAATATTCTAGTTAAAAAGGGCCAAAATTCCCAGAAAAATAATGGAATCAATATTTGATGGCAAAATGTACATCTGCAGTATACTTTATATCCTGAATACGTACAAAGTTTCACTAAAATCATTAATGCAGCCGTTTAAGTGGGTTTGCATTTACAAAAGGACTTACTGACTGACTTTATGACTGATAGATTGGCAAAAACCAAAAACATTAACCCCCTTGCAACTTCGTTGCTTGGATTGTGAATGTGTATGTAATCATAGCTAAAAATCGTGAAAGTGTGACTAGTGCTACTAGTTACTATTTAAGGTTGGGTTCAAATGACAGTATGACGAAATAACAGACTTATTTATCTGGATAACAACAATACACATGATTTGAATAATTAGTTTCCATTTTCAGAAAAACAAACCAGTGTCTGTACAGCTTTCTTCTTCCTCTTCAGATGTTTCTAATTCTGTTTTGTCAATGTTGCAGTACTTCCAGCTTGAAGCTTTTAAGAATCTTAATCAAAGTATCATATATCATGACAGATTAACTTACTTATTATCATAATTTTAACAACACAATAAAATGCTTTTTGGTGATTCATGTAGGTATGAAGGTACAAAGCAATACTGAAAAATAAATAACCCACACTAAAGGAAATCGAGGTCAGGCTCAGTACCCTTCTGTATAGGTTTGGACCAGTATTTAACCAGCTTAAGACTCTAACCCAGTTTCACCTTCTTTAAATAACTTGATAGTGAGGATCAAGCTCTATATCTGACTCTTTTTTTATATACATATACACTGTATATGCAAACATGCAAATTTGAATGGGTTATTACCAGTATCAGGCTTGGGGCGAATGACATGTTAAATTGATGAATAACATTACCATTACTTCCTGAATATGGGCATAAAATTATCATAACCATTATTTAATTTATTGAAGTAATGCATTACATTACCATTACATGAGTAAAGTAAACATTACCATTACCATGATAGGAAGAGAAAGAGAGAGGGAGAGAAATTATTTTCAAATGGGATATAATACTAGAAGTAGTTTTTAAGTTTTAAGAGAGCATGGTTGGACAGTGCATTCTATTTGTGCATTCATTTTTGCTTTTAAGGGCGTATGACTGTTTTCTATTCTAATGGAGCGCAGCCAAGAGAAAGGTGGTGATTGGGGCGTTTAGCACCTCTTAAAACAATGGTTTTCATACTTAGATTATTCTGGGGTCTCTGTGTACAGTTGTTGACACATTCTTCACCGTAAAGAATTCATTGAACGCACAACTAATTGGAGTACATTTTTCAAATGATACGAAATTCTAAATAACAACACTCTTAAAAATGTTATGAAATTGTTTTGTTATAGCTAGTTATATTGACAATTTAAGAATGGATTTTTAATTTTTTTTAATCGTACAACCAAAATATTTTTATCTCAAGAATTTGTCTTCTTTAAAACAACTGTTAATCAAATACAATTTCAGTTATTCATTTCATCAAAATTTTACAAATGACTGTGCACAGAAAAGCATAGTAATGCCATGTAATGCCAGCATTACACTAGATTTTGGGAAGTAATGCATTACATTACTATAACTTGTAATGCTAAATTTGTGGCATTACACATTACAAACTTAACTTTGAAGACATGTAATCCATTGCAATGTATTATCATAATATTTAGCATTACCCCAAGCCTGACCAGTATTTTCATGTACCTGGATATTTGACCTGCTCAGAAGACTTTAATCAGTTTTATTTTTTTTTACCTCTTCCAGCATCAAATATTGATGGCTTGGATTATTAATCTTCATCTAAACCTAGCTATCAAGAAAATAAGTATTGCAAGATGCAAGTGCTCTATCTAATAAGTTTGGTAACGTTAGGACCATTAAGAAGTTAGATGAGGGTACCACTCTAAATATTTAACTTGATGTTGATACAAAGTGTAAAGCATAAGCTCTCCGCCTATTGTCTTTTTTCCCTTAAAGCTATACACGCTATAATTTGCACAGGATGAATGACCATCTTTAAGTCCTCCTTAAAGATAGCTTAAAGATGTTTAAAGGTAGCTTAAAGACGATCTTTAAGCCACCTTTAAGCTACCTTTAAGCTATAAGTATTGCTTAAAGGTGGCTTAAAGAAAGCGTAAAGATGGCTTAAAGGCAGCTTAAAGACTATCTTTAAGCCACCTTTAAGGACAACTTATAGGTCCTTAATGTCCAAACTTCTTTAAGCCACCTTTAAGCCACCTTTAAGCTACCTTTAAGCCACCTTTAAGCCATTAAAAAAAATTTAATTCAATATTGTGCTTAATTTCCAACAAAATGTATTAACTTTATGAAAGAAAAGGTATTAAAACGGTTTTTGTTCTAGAAAGAAAAATGAAAAAAAAAAACACACAAAAAAACCGGCCACGGCGAGAATTGAACCCGGAACCCTTAGTTTACTAGCATCACCACACATCCTCTGCGCCACGGCAACTTACATATATATGATCGTTTTTATATCCTATATATCAGTGGATATTGAATCACTGTATTGAATGTGTTTACTTGAAAAGATTTTGACAAACCATTCAGTTTGTAACAATCAATTATATCTAATTTATAAATTACATGCATGCATGTATTTAGAATGAAATACGGAACTTGGTCTTCAGTAAACAAAAATATATTATACCTAAATGGAAACCGTTAGGTTCACTATAGTAGGCTTTCTTAGTTAATAAATTTAAACCGAGTAGATATACGTTCATCTAATTTATAGCTATAAAAATGTAAGAAAGAAAATGAAATCATTTTTTTTATTAAATTATTAAATGCATTGATACTATTAGGGTATTTGTTCAATTTCCCGCAATTTCCCGGTTTTCATGATCGCGGCGCCGTTCCAATATGTTTAAATATTTACATGTAATTGTATGTACATGTACATGATTTTTAAACCATCAATTCTATAACAAACAAAATTACCAATTACCGGTGATGTATTTACTGCATGTGGCAATTGCAAATGACTTGTACATACAATTGTATGATGTGCCAGGCCGGGTATATTTGACATATTTACCCTTATACATATACTTAAATAATCAACCCCTATTTATGATCACCGGTACATTAATTAATTAGCCTCAAGATTTTACTCTTACTTAATTTGTAGACGTAACATCTTTGAAACCCAGAGCTAGGAAATAATACTTTGAAAATGAATTACAAATGTAAATTAACTTTTATTCACTAGACTTATCATATACTCGTACATACTAAGATTCAACGCCTTTAGAAACCCTGACGTGCACCTGGGCACACGACACACCTGTTGTGTATATCTTGTATATTCTGTGTTAGTTCCAGGGGTTTTCTTAAGTTGGACAAACAATAGACTTTAATTAGATATACACAAACATGCACCTGGGCACACGACACAACTGCTGTGTATATCTTGTATATTCTGTGTTAGTTCCAGGGGTTTTCTTAAGTTGGACAAACAATAGACTCTAATTAGATATACACAAACGAACAAAACTATGTCTAGACAAACAAAGCCGTAATATCCTGCCCGATATAACAAAGGCAGTTGAGAGTCTTTTCATCTTTAACATCTATCTAGCAGATCTAGAGTTAGAAATAATGAAAATTGAAAAAAAAATACAAACCTTAAACCGATTAACAAATTAAATCATGCATTTTTGGTTCATTATCTTTATTTTGTTTAATAACCGAATGAACTGAGAGAGAGAGAGAGAGAGAGAGAGAGAAATTTTTTCACCGATTAATTTATAATAGGAAACAAACATACTTTAATTAGTTTTATGCACATATTAAGATACAGAGACTGCGCTCATACCTACAATAATTTTGAAACCCCCAAAAAATTATAAAGAATTTTATAACGGCAATCTGTGTCCATCAGAGCGGTGCTGATGATAGCGATCTGTGTTTAATGGAGCAACGATTAAAACCGCCTGGAACACCCCCCCCCCTTCCTTGGAAATTATATTATCACTCGGATGACCCCCTCCCATCTCTATAAAAGAGCTTTTGCATTTAATATATGTTTTTATTGTTCAGCTTGATCAATATTGACTTAAAGGCCACTTAAAGACAGTGTAAAGGCAGTGTAAAGAGAGCGTAAATGCCACTTAAAGATGCTTAAAGGTGGCTTAAAGGTGGCTTAAAGGTAGCTTAAAGAAGTTTGGACATTAAGGACCTATAAGCACTTGCTTAAAGGTGACTTAAAGGCGGCTTAAAGGTTGTATAGCCTTTAAGCTCCTTTAAGTCACCTTTAAGCCACCTTTAAGGACTTGCTTAAAGATGGTTTTTCGCCCTGTGTTGCGTCAATTTTGAATGACAGTGAAAACGCATGTGTTTGTCTACTTATAAAAGTTATCCTTAATCTGTAAATTACAAGGGTGAATTCCATCTCGTTACAAAGATATAGATTTTTAATTGTTTATTTTCCTGCCAGGAAAATATACCTTTTCATGAATATTGATGAAGGAAGAGCAAACCGACCTCATTGCGCATGTCCGCGGAGAACTAGGTGGTCGTTATTGTTTGCCTAATTAAATATCCAACTTGATTTTTAATATGCTTAACAGTTGTTAATTTGAAATACATACATGTATAATGAGTAAAATACGCTTGCCATTCACGATACCCTTACTTCTGCATTAACACTTATAGGATCTATAAATAGCACATAGGGGAAAAACACAGGTCTACGTCATTTTTTTAAAGGAAGTATTCATATCTACTCACAGGCTTGTATTTTTTCCTTTTGTTTGTACTCGTATATCGGACAAATTTATGCTTTACTGAAAATATCCTTTCCTTTGTGAAACTATCACAATTATGAAGATGTTGACCCTTCACCAGTTTTGGTATGATAGGCTAAATTTAGCTGTCGATATCACGTGATAGATTGATATTCACGAGGAGGCATTACTTTCCTGGCAGGAAAATAAATATTTTTTATTGTTTAATATTTGATATATTTGTTACGTGATCGAATTGGGCATTATAATTAACAGAATAAAGGTAACTTTTATTAGTAATCAAACACATACATTTTCCCCTTTATTCAAAATTGACGCAAATTATAGCGTGTATAGCTTTAAGCCTAGGGAATTATTATGAGCATGGTAACTTCAGCATTATTTATTTTACATGTTTATTTTTCCTTCACTTAATTATATATCATCTATATACGATACTTGATTTCCTGTCCAATAAAACTGATAAAATATCAAAAATTTGCATTGTCAGTTTATAAAACTCTATGATTTTATAAAGTTACATGTATATCATGGCATAACTAGGATACTAGTACTTTGTTTTTATAAAAATTACTTAATTTCTACATTACTTTAGCTCTTATAAGCATATTTTAATAGTTCTATTCATAACATCAAAACACAAAATTTCACACAAAGTATTTTAAAACAAGAGAAAAGCTGTCAATGTGACAGCAAACTGGGTTTTCTTTTGTGTAAACAGTATCCATAATCCATTTGTCAACCCTGAATTGATGAACACTACCTATCCAGAGGTAAGGGGTACTCTATATGCAATATTTTGCCAAATATAATGAAGTTCAAAAGCTGGTATTTTTCCATAATTTATAAGAAATCAAAATCCTAGCAATATGCACACCTCTAATATATGTACAATTTATCTGCATAAGAAAAAATTCCTATCATAAAAACTGTAGGAGGAGTTATCTGTAAAATAAGGGTTACTTTTTGGCAACCATCCACCCGACTGCCCACCTAGCTGCTATTTTTAATATTTCAGTAACCGAAATATCTTCCTATTTTGGACAAGAACTGTCCTAATGGGACTAAAACCCCCGCATGGCTAATTTCAAATGGGACAAATAATTGAATTTAATAGAGGTTTGGAACACATACAAATAAAAAAAATTCTAGAATTGTAAAAAAGAAAATTAGCTAACAAAGGAAAATTAAAATCAAAATTGTCTGAATTTCACTGAAAAAACATATGTATAACAGTAATACATTTATCTGATATATTTTTTTTATTCAATTGTTTTAAAGAAAAACCAACAAAATGACAATAACCCCTCCCTTTGCAGTAAATGGAAATACCGGTAGCCAAGCAATGCTCTTCTGTTGATAATCTTTGAATATCTTTCTAATAAGAGGCTTGACATATGCAATTAGTTGTTTCAAATTTTCCTCACTTTCTCCTATGGTACAATGGAACTCCATATCAGAAAACTGATCCAATAGGACTATGATTTTCTTTATTTAATAAACTCACAAAACATCACCATAATTACCATACTATGTAAAAATATATAAAAAAAAATTAATATTACAAACAATTTTAAAATTGCCAAAACACTACAATCATATCAGAAATTTTGAATTTCATTTAAATTAATGTCCTATAGGGTCACTTCATCAATTTACTTGACAAATAAATTTAAACAACTTCTAAAAAAGTAAACTTCTTTATTAATAATGATATTATTCATTTCCTTAAAATGATTGAAACTCTTCGTTTATATGAAACAGTTTTAAAATAGCCCCAAAACAACTGCCCATTTTTACCGATAATCAATTTTCCCTAAACACATGCTCCATCTAATCCATGGCTCAGATAATGGCCCCCTTGGGACAAATGAATTCAGCCACACTTGTCTTTGATGATCTTATTGGCTTCTTAAAATTTATCATTGACAAACAAACATTTTTTATTGTCAGTTGATAGAATTCTTATAAAAAAATAAATTTAGTTAAAACATAAAGACAAAAAACCTCCATCTGGTTGTATTTATATAAATATATTTTAAAGTGTTTTAATACTATTCATTAATTAATAAAATCTGTTAGGATTACCTCCCTTACTTTTCAACATCAGTGTACAACATATAGAAAGCATTATATCTTGTCTGATCTTAAAATGAATTGCAGGTGCACATTTTCAGATGGTGACCAACATATGTACAAATTTTCAGACTGTTCCATATGTAGTAGTAAAAAATTCTATAGGGGGCACAAAGTTGCGTCTACAGACAGGACAGACAGACAGACAGACAGACAGACAGGATGAAACCTATATACCCCCCATTACTTTATTTGCAGGACTATAAAAATGTAGAAGGAGTTATCTGTACAATAAGGGTACCTTATATGCAATATTTTGCCAAAAAATGACTGAATTCAACAGCTGAAATTTTTTTCATAAATTATCAGAAATCAAAATCCTAGCATCTTATTCCTCTGATATATGTACAATTGATCTGCAAAAGAACAACTTCCTATCATAAAAAATGTAGAAGTTATCAGTACAATAAGGGTTACCTTTTGGAAACCACACGCCCGACCGCCCACCCACCATTTTTACCATTTCAAAAACCAATTTTCTCCTTTGGAAAGCCCGGATAACTATATAAATGAAAAGGATACACTTTTTTACTCTTCTTTTTTACTTTTTTTCTCTTTGCTTTTGGGAACAACTTTTGGATGCATTCAATCAAGCTGGGCTGAATTTCTTGTTCACTAAGTTTTTTCTTAGTCTTCCAGTATTCAAGTGTGATTTCCCTCAACATATCTTCTTCTGGTACAGATTTATCCTCAACAAATCTGTATCTTTTTCTTACAACATTGCATAGAAACTGGATCCTCTCTTCTTTTTCTGTAATGAATATATTTTTTAAATCATAGTTTATCAAATGTTCAGCTCATTATATGGTGGATATCACTCATGTAATGAATTTTTGAGATTACACTGTATATTCATACCCAATGTGATGTCATAATTTAACATTACATAGGTTTAAGCAGTTGATTGACGATTGAAAAAGTAAAAAAATAATTCAATTGAAAAGTAAAGAGTTGTACATGTGAAGCACTTAATGCTGTTTTGTTTGTTTTCATGAAAAATAATTAATATATGTTCAAAAATGAAATGTCGTTTGTTTATCTCAAGTGACTCCTTTCAAGTTGTTGATGTCTTGTAGCAAATGTGTTGTGCAGGTCATAATCATAACTTTTACAGAAAAGATTGAGGTGTAACAAAATAGGTGGTAAACAATGCATGTGACAAAAAGAATCTCTCATGATTTGCGATGGTAGATGATCTTTATCCAGCGAGTTGTGTGTTTTCTATCCCCAAACCTTGGCAATGGGATAGAAAACACACTAGTTGGATAAAAATAATATGCTGAGTACCATCGCAAAACAGATATTTATTATTTTGCTAAAGGTATATGTGGCATATTTGGAGAAAAATTTTTGACATAGGTTTGAGTAAAAATATACATCATGCCTCTTATAATTAGACATTTCACAAACTCCAGGCCCATTAATAAACATGCTCTGGCTTAAGTTAATTGTGTCTAAACTTTGCTACAGGTCTGATGAATATTAATGTAATCCACCATTTATAACGCCGCTGCGTACGAGTACGGGAAAACCTAGCATTGAAAACAAGAACAGTTAATTTTCTTGAAACCAAAATGCGTCCTAATTCGAGAATGTGCTATATTTCCCGAGTAAGAATTATGGAGCTCATCTGACATGTCAGCCGTGCGCCTTTTAAGGGTTTAGATAGTTCGCATCTAGAATATTCATGGGGGCATAAATTAAGATGCAACATAACATTAACACTTTTAGGTCATAAGTCTCTAAGTTTCAGTAAGAACAATTGCAAACATTTCATACAATAATAGCAATAACTATGAGTATAATTAAATATACATTTAAATATCAAATATGTGTGTACCTTTTACCTGATTTCAACTAAGCCGGAAAACATGAACATTAACATTTAACTTGGTTCTTTAATCGATAAGATTGTATATATAATATGATGTTTAAGTCTTTCAAAATGTATAATCCATTATAGATTTTGCTTACAATGCATTGTTTAAAATTCAAATTCAATTTAATCAACTTAAGAGCATAAATTAAGATGCAACATAACATTAACACTTTTAGGTAATAAGTCTCTAAGTTTCAGTAAGAACAATTGCAAACATTTCATACAATAATGGCAATAACTATGAGTATAATTAAATATACATTCAAATATCAAATATGTGTGTACCTTTTCTCAGCTCTTCCTCAACATCTGTCTGTTTCAGTTTTTCTGCCAAATCAGGGCGAGAAGACTCAACTTCTTTTAAGAAAGGTTCAAAAGAGTTTCCACTTGTAATCAATATATTTATCAAGCAACTTGCTTTGTCTCTGTCTGTTTTTTCCGCATGAACTCTCTGCAAGTCATCATGTTCAATCACACTTTCAGTAAATAAGTTATCTGTGATTTCATCCACAAGCAGCCCATCTACCAGATTGGTGAAATTCAACTGAATCTTTAGCCTTTGCTCAGAATTCATTTCTCAAGAATACTCCAATAACAAGCAACTGAAAGAAAATAAAATTTCTGTGCAACAATAGACAACAAAAGCTATAGACTGTCTTAAATAAAGTATCAAAATACAAACAAAAAGTCTGTGAGCCAATTCTCACCAGTGATACTTCCGCTCTGATTTAAATAAACAGCAAAGTAGACAAATAACATGAAGTTGACCTTCAATTGATGCAAAAGTGAATTCAACTTCATAGCATGCCTAAACAAAGAGTGTGTTCAAATTTCAGACATTTGTAATTAAAAGTTGCTGAGAAATATTTGAAAAAAATTTGTTAGAAAATTTAAGCTAAAAATAAACAAGTCATCATTTAATTGGTACAAAAATGAATACACTATATAACATGCCTTAATTAATAAAAAGTGTGTTAAAATTTGAAGCTTTTGTGATGAATAGTTGCCGAGAAAAATGCAACAGAATTTTTTGTTACGAACAGATCGACAGTCACACAAGTGTAAAAAAGTAATACCTTTGGGGTGGGGTGGGGGTATAAATATCTACACATATTAGCTGACAATTATTTTTTGCCAAAAAATAACTAAGTTTAACAGCTGATATATTTTCTCAAAAATTAAATAAAAATAAAAATTTGAAGTAAAATGCACATCTTTGAGATATGTACAATTGATCTGCAAAACAACAACTTCCTACCCTGAAAACTGAAGGGGTAGTTATCCGTATAATAGGAGTACCCTTTTGATAGCTGCCTGCCATTTTCACCAAACCAATAACCAGATTTTTCCTTTGGAAAACCCAGTAAAAAATGATAAGATATTTTAGAAACCAACCCCAATTTGGATTTGGTTACCGTTACTTTAAGGTGGAATAACACATCATCACAAAATGGCTGATCCCTGATCAAAACGACATTTTGTTTAATTAAACAGATTTTATCAACGTCAATATGTAACTTGCACCATAGCCGAGTGGATAAAGTAACGGGCTTGGAGTTCGAATCCCGCAGGGGCTTTTATTGTTACTTACTGATTTGAATTTTTAAGAAATTCATTTTTTATCCCTAAACTGCAATTTTTTTTTACTTATTTGACTATGTACAACTTATTTATCATTATATCTTTCATAATCACATAATTTACTGTTAATTTGAGTGACTTTTTCCAGGTGTATTATTCCACTTTAATATCAAAAATTACTAAGAACATTGCAACCATATGGTTCAGATCTTGTCTCTAAATAAATTGTGCGCTGTTCGCTAAAGTGGCAAAATATCATTTTTAGAAGGACCTAAAAAATTGGGAAGAATGACCAGGGTAGAGTCTGTACATTATACTGACCATGCCAGAACCCATAAAATGAGGCATTATACGGCAAACATCACAAATCTACTGTAACAAATGACACTGACGATCAATAAAAAAATTAATGCACAAACTTAATGGGGCATGGTCACGATTTTGGTCAAAAATTATTTTTTCGATTTAAGTGTTTACAATTCTTTAGTAAGGCATTTTAAAAAGGCAACCAAAATTTAAGTGTCATTTGATGAGTTACAAGCGAGTTACAGAGCTTACAATTCTTCACTATGTTAACAAAACTTTTGTTTATATTTTGAATGTTGAAGTGAAAATTCTAGTTTTAAACACAAAATGAATGTGTTAATCGTTAGGAACTGTTAATTCATGCTTAAAATGAAAAAGAGGATAGACAAATCAGTTTAAAAAAGATTTTTACTGGTATATTGAACCTATGTAAACAAAAACAGGGCACGAGCCCTGTTTACATGACGAAGAATTGCGAGCCCTGTATCTTGCCTAAAACTCAACAATTGGCACCCAAATTTCATTTGATCATTAGAAATGCATTCATAAAGCACTGTAAATAATAACAAGAGGCCCATGGGCCACATCGCTCACCTGAGGAACAATAGGTATGATAAAGTCAGCTTAATGGAGTCATAATACAAACAATCTGGACAATGTACAATAATACATGTAGATCCTGTATAAATAAAATCCATTTTTCCCCCTTGGAACTCGGATAGCCCTGATTGCTGCCAATATTTACAAGAGCAGACTTTAATTACCGCTCCTGCACATGTATAAGGACTCAACCTTACGCAGGCAGGGATGTCCGCACACCTACGCAGCTCAACAGGTACCAACGTTAACGCAAGCAGGGATAACCCAAGCAGGAATGACCGCACACTTGCGCCAATAGCTCAACATAACGCAAGCAGGGAGTGCCGCACACTTGCGCTAGAAAGGCCAGAACACCAGCAGAGATGACCATTTACTAGTGCTCCGCCACAACCACCACAAGCAAGTATGACCGCACACTTGTATTAATGCTATACAGGGCAGGGAAGAGCGCACACTCTGTATCAAAGGTTAGAAAACACGAAGATTAGATAGAGCAGGGGTGTCCACACACTCAATCTATCCGTACCTGTTCAAGTTTAACCCCAAACAGTCACACATTGTAATGCAAGAGACACTGTCCCTATATATGTGCCGGCCTAAAATAATTCATAGTATCTAAAAATTGGAAATCAAAAATAAACAAACTAATCCGGCCTAACCCAAAACTACTTATGCAGAACAACTTATATACATTGAATATTTATTATTGTATAAAAAAAAATCATCACAATAATTGGTTAACAGTGGATGCATTAATTAAAATAATCAAGAATCAATAAATCAAGGGTAATAACTCAATACAGAAATACAAAAAGATTTTAATGAAGAAATAGCTGCCTGCCTCAATTTTATAGTCATATCACATGTTGAGTATTGCAGTTTTCAAAAAGATCCTTTTCAATTGTTTATATATGGGATATTTAGCTGCATCAAACTCTGAACCTTCTTGTGAGGCTGAAGAATTGTCCTGGAGCCAAAGTCTTAACAATTATAAAGTATCATCTTGCTGATCCGTTTCTAAGAAGAAGATTTTTAAAGATTTGCTCTATATATTCCTATGTAAAACTTTAACACCCCCCCCCCCAATGTGGCCTCACCCTACCCCCAGGGATCATGATTTTCACAACTTTGAATCTACACTACCTGAGGATACTTCCACACAAGTTTCAGCTTTCCTGGCTTATTAGTTTCTGAGAAGAAGATTTTTAAATATTTACTCTATAAATTCCTATGTAAAACTTCAACCCCCCATTGTGGCCCCACCCTACCCCCAGGGATCATGATTTTCACAACTTTGAATTTACACTGCCTGAGGATGCTTCCACAAAAGTTTCAGCTTTCCTGGCTGAACAGTTTCTGAGAAGAAGATTTTTAAAGATTTACTCTATATATTTCTATGTAAAATTTTAACACCCCCCCCCCCCACAATGTGGCCTCACCCTACCCCCAGGGATCATGATTCACAACTTTGAATCTACATTACCTGAGGATGCTTCCACACAAGTTTCAGCTTTCCTGGCTGATTAGTTTTTGAGAAGATGATTTTTAAAGATTTACTCTATATTTTCCTATGTAAAACTTCGACCCCCCCCCCGTTGTGGCCCCACCCTACCCCCAAGGGTCATGATTTTCACAATTTTGAATCTATACTACCTGAGGATGCTTCCATACAAGTTTCAGCTTTCCTGGCTGTTTAGTTTCTGAGAAGAAGATTTTTAAAGATTTACTCTATATATTCCTATGTAAAACTTCGACCCCCCATTGTGGCCCCGCCCTACCCCCGGGGGTCATGATTTTCACAACTTTGAATCTACACTACCTGAGGATGCTTCCACACAAGTTTCAGCTTTCCTGGCTGTTTAGTTTCTGAGAAGAAGATTTTTAAAGATTTACTCTATACCTATGTAAAACTTTGACCCCCCATTGTGGCCCCACCCTACCCCCGGGGTTCATAATTTTCACAACACCTGAGGATGCTTCCACACAAGTTTCAGCTTTCCTGGCTGTTTAGTTTCTGAGAAGAAGATTTTTAAAGATTTACTCTATATTTTCCTATGTAAAACTTCGACCCCCATTGTGGCCCCACCCTACCCCCGGGGTTCATGATTTTCACAACTTTGAATCTACACTACCTGAGGATGCTTCCACACAAGTTTCAGCTTTCCTGGCTGAATAGTTTCCGAGAAGAAGATTTTTAAAGATTTACTCTATATATTTCTATGTAAAACTTCGACCCCCCATTGTGGGCCCACCCTACCCCCGGGGGTCATGAATTTCACAACTTTGAATCTACACTACCTGAGGATGCTTCCACACAAGTTTCAGCTTTCCTGGCTTTCTGGTTCTTGAGAAGAAGATTTTTGAAAATTTCTCGAAATTTTTCATTAATTTCTAATTATCTCCCCTTGAAAACGGGTGTGGCCCTTAATTTTCACAACTTTGAATCCCCTTTGCCTAAGGATGATTTGTGCCAAGTTTGGTTGAAATTGGCCTAGTAGTTCTTGAGAAGATGTTGAAAATGTGAAAAGTTTACGGACAGACAGACAGACGGACGGACAGACGGACGACAGACAAAATGTGATCAGAATAGCTCACTCGAGCTTTCAGCTCAGGTGAGCTAAAAACAGAAAAATAATATTATATGACCAAAATTGTGACCATACCCCTTTAAAGTTGATTGTAACGGTTCAACAGCTGGTATTTTTGCTTAATTAATCAGAATCCAAAATCCCATCAAATCTTAAAAACTGTAGGATGTGTTATCCGTACTATAGGGGTACCCTATTGGTACCCCTATCCGTTAAAATATATAGATACAAGACAACTTAATGAAAGTATTTACTTGTGGCTTTTATAAATAAATGTAGCCCTGCTTCGGTTATTCTGTTATTTCAACAATTAGACAGGCACAACTCAATAACCACTGTGTAGATACCAGCCAATAGCATCTAGTGACATTACTGGCCCCTCATCTCCTTCCTCTCTCTCTCCCCATTTCTCCCCTCCTCTCTCTCTCTCTAAATGACCAATAATCAGTAGCTTCAAAATATTCTCAAAACATGGGTTAAACAACTAAAACTAGAGGTACTGTGAGCAAGCTCACAATTGATACCCCCCGCTAAGATAAAAATCATAATGCGTGTATTTTTCCAATTATAGAAAATATTGGATGAATCAATTTCACCGTCCATTTTCTATAAATAACAACTGCTCTATTTTTTTTTAAAATGTTGGTCATAAGCAATCTTTGTGTGAATTAAAAACTTCCAATGTTTCTCCATAACAAAGATATGGACCGGACACAAATTTTGCACTTTTTCTGCCAGTGACCTTGACCTTGCCCAAATGACCTTGGGTCAAGGTCAAGACACACTCTATGGTCCTAAGCAATCTTTGTGTGAATTAAGAACTTCCAATAACTCTCCATAAGAAAGATAATGACCGGACACGAATTTTGCACTATTTTTCGCAACGACCTTGACCAAATGACCTTAGATCAAGGTCATGACACACACTTTAGTCATAAGCAATCTTTGTGTGAATTTAAAACTTCCAATGTTTCTCCATAACAAAAATATGGACCGGACACATATTTTGCACTTTTTCTGCCAGTGACCTTGACCTTGCACAAATGACCTTGGGTCAAGGTCATGACACACCCTTAGGTCATAAGCAATCTTTGTGTGAATTAAGAACTTCCAATGTTTCTCCATAAGAAAGATATGGACCGGACACGATTGCACAGACAGACAGACGGACGGACAGACGGACGGGCAGACGGACAAGGTGATTCCTATATACCCCCCCAAACTTTGTTTGCAGGGGGTATAAAAATATCTTTAGGAATTCTTCAAACAAACAATTTTATGGAAGTTTGAAAATCATCAAACCTATATATCTGCACATTTTATCAGTAAACCTAGTTAAATTTGACAGGATGCATATGTTAATTCTTGCTAATTTATCTATAAATATACTTTTAAATCAAATCTAGGTTTTAAATCTTGCAAACCTATTACTGTATTTTCCCCATTTCGTTAATTAAGTATATTGATATAATGATTTATATTAATAAAGTATCAACAGGAAAATATAAAGACTAAAATCTCCAGGAAGCAACATCTCTAAAAGAACCAGAACCAAGGTACGACTTCTCTTAGAAAACCTACAGTATCGATCAAACCCAACCTAACAGAAAGAAAACCCCAACTAAACCCTGGGCTTACTTTTTGGGCTTATTCCGGGTTTACTAGAATGGACCCAGAGTAAACCCAAAGTAAACCTACAGCGGACACAAAATAAACCCCGATCAGAAGAATTGCTTTCATATGACGCAATATACAGTACAACTTGGTTATAGCAAAGTCCTAGGGACCAATGGCTTTACTTTGTTATATCCATAATTTGTTATATCTGTTTAATGAATTCATAATAATATCTATTATAGCGAATTCACTACATACATGTTTTTTTTCACCAGACTACAATTTTAACTTTAGTGGCTTAGAATGAAAATCAATTTTTTTGATGCCTTTAAAAATAGGATTGTGAATTGAAGAATTTATGTGAAAATACATTCATTAAAACTATTATGTTTAATGGTGGTGCAAACTTTTTAAACTGTAAAGAAATTCGCTATAAAAGTGTCAAAGGACTATATGATATGGGCCTAAAATGGCCCCCTAAAATGAACATCATCATTTTACTGTAATTCTGTGTTTTACTTGTACAGATATATAGTGATGTTTTTAAATTAAGTTCATTTTGATTCCAGTGCCCACAATTAAGAAATATGATATCATAAAGACAATCTTTTCCCGCCATTTTTGCATTTTTACTAGCATAAAACAGCTTGTTTTCAAGCAGTTTTTCTTTCAGAGAACAATAGAGCGCATGCTTGAACAAACAAAATATTTTAATCAGAGATGTTATTAGCCAAGACAAATAACTGACAAAAAAAATTTCCTTGTTCAAGCATGGCATTGCACTCTATATTTCCCATTTGTAAAAAGATAAGAAAAATGTCAATTTTTGACTGATTTTGATTGAATTATACAAATAGCTTCACTTCTAACGTCATATACAGTAACTGCAAGTAAGTGCAAATAAATCAAATAAATAGGTGAAAAATATACCGTATTCTTTTAATATCAACTCTTCTAAAAAATAACATAACCTTTTATTGTTCCCGAAACATTTTAAAAAATGGCGAATTATAAGGGCCAAGTTCAACTCATATCATATATATATTGTTCTTTCACTATTATTCACCTCTTCAGGAATCAAAATTGGTTCGATATATCCCGAAATTCATTATATCCGAATTTGTTAAAATCGTAAGATTTTGCAAAGATTTATGAAGAATTTTCTATGGACTCAAAATTACTCCAAAAAAAACTTCGCTATATCTGAGATTTCCCTATATCTGAGTTTGTACTAAAGAAGTTTTATTACATAGTTGTCCCATGTCATCAATTCAAACTTTAGGTACTGGATAATGCAAACAGTGACTGATCTTGCTCTAATTAAACATGAAAAAACAATTTTCAACATTATTTAACATGCACAAATTTCTTTAGGGGATGTCACAGTACTGTTGTGAGTGTTATATTAGCTCAAGTTATTCATAATCATTTACATGTAGGTTACATAAACAGAGTCTGAGCCGGTGAACAAATCACTTACATTCCAATCTGCAATACAATATTGTACATGTATTTATATCATGTGATATTGTATACAGTAACATATAATATGATATCTTATCAAGATCTGATATTGTATGATATTGTATCATTTAATATAATTCAATATATTATCATATGATACAATTTTATACATTTATTACATGATGGTGAGGGAGATATGAAGATTTATTCCCCCATAAAAAAATCATATTTCCCGAGGGCAACTTTCTATGAAAGTTTTCTAATATATAAAGGATTTAAAAAGATTTTGTAATAGAATTAATCATTTAATATAATCGTATGTTCATCATCAGGATTTATCTTCATCATAGAAATAAAATTCAAGGGAGTGGGCTATGATGAAAAATATGACAATGACAAGAAAATATGAAGTTTTATCGCCCTGGCACGTGATTGTCTAGAACCATTCAGATGTTGCGTTATACAGAATAATCATATTGAGGTATAATAAAATATAATATATCATCCTTTCAAATAATTAAAACAATATTTTATCATAACATGCAAAAATTTTAATACAGTTTCATATTATATCATATATTTATTTTACAGTTGAATATATGGTATAATATTGTATCATATAATACAATAGTATATCATATCATACAATACTATAACAAAGAAATCATGTTATATCATTTAACAAGTAACAACAAACACATCTATCAAGTAAGTTTGAGTGAGTTAGGAGGTTTTTTTTAGCATTCCTGATAATGGAGATCAGGCTCTGTATCTGAAGCTATCTCTGCAGTTCATTTATAAAGATAATCAACCATGAAAGTTTGAAATAGTACTATTATCTATTTAACATGTGACCTGTTCCAAAAAACTAAACTTCCTCCATCATCAGAAACCTAACATACATGCCTGTGAATTGCATCAAAATTACAAGATGCATCACCTATTCAAAGTTGACAAAGATTGAACCAATAATAACCATGATAACTAAGAATTGTCAATCACAGGGCACCAGCTCTAAAAGCTTTAACCAGCTTAAAAAAACCTTAACCTCATCCAGCATCCAAAACCTATGGCTAAAAATAGATTCAGCATTCAAACCTGCAAGTGCATAAGTATTATAAGACGAACCATTGATGCAAGTTGGTGAAGTTAGGACCAGTAATTAAGATCTTCCGTTTCCAACGGAAGACCTTATTGTTCTCGTTCGGTTTCTTTTTCCCTATTTAAGGTCTTCCGTTTTCCAACGAAAGACCTTATTGTTTTCGTTCAGTTTCTTTTTCCCTATTATTATTTTTTTTCTTACAAAATTTGTGCAGGCGATTTCTCAGAAATGGCTCTGCAGATTTTCGTGAAACTTTCAGATCTAATAGATAATAATCCGAACTTAATATACATTTTTTTATTTTGATGATGTCATTTCCGTTCTTGAGAAAATGACGTTTTAACGATTTTCAGAGGGTTGGCTTGTCCAGGGATCTCCTCCTAAACGGTAAAAGATATTGAGTTCAAACTTTAAGGGATTGTAGACAAGAGATTGTAGATGTGCTATTTGGCGTTCATATTTGTCATGCTCAAAAGGCGTTTAAGCTCGCCTGGTCCCGAAAATTGAGACTAAAAAACGTGGTAATTTTTAATGGTTTTCTTAGTTTATCTCTTTTCTGAAAAATATTTTGTTAACACATGTAATGTAAAAAAAGTTTATATTTACCAACCTTTCATTTGATATCAAGAAAAAGGGGCTGGCCCCTTAAATTAAGGGACCAAAGGGCTCTAAATCTATCATCTATAGCCCTTTACTGAGGGATATTTTGTGAACGGTTATAGAAGCAAATATGTTTATCTTACAGTTATGTATCCAAACAATGTAATGATTTTATCGTGTGTTACGTAATAAGGGGTTTTTAGGGGCCAAAAGTCCAGAATTTTGATCACCCATATCTCAGAAAGGAAAAATATTTTGAAATAAAGTATAGAAGAAAAGATGCTCAGAATGATGTATTAAATCATATGCAATTTTCAAAATTTCGTTAAACGGCCCTTATAAGGAGTTTAGGGATCGGCCCCTAAAATGTTCTTTCCCATATATCTCAAGAATGGTGACGAATTTTTAAACAGTTGTTGAACGAAATGGGTTGGGATTTAAATGACCTTTTATTTGATATCAAGAAAAAGGGGCTGGCCCCTCAAATTAGTGGACCAAAAAGCTCTAAAGTCATTCATCTATAGCTCTTTACTGAGGGATATTTTGTGAAAGGCTATAGAAGCAAATATGTTTATCTTACAATTATGTATCCAAGCAATATAATGATTTTATCATGTGTTATGTAATGAGGGTTTTTTAGGGGTCAAAAATCCAAAACTATGACCACCTATATCTCAAAAAGAAAAATATTTTGAAATGCAGTATAGAAGAAAAGATGCTAAAAATGATGTACTTAACAACATGCAATCTTCAAAATTTGGTTCAGCGGCTCCAAAAAGGAGATAAGGGACGGCCCCTAAAACTTTTTTTCTAAACTACCTCAATAACAGTGACGAATTTCTAAACACTTGTTGAACAAAGCTCATACACCTGTAACAAAATAGTATCTGGCCCCTAGAATGTAGACCCTGTTTTTCTATTCTGAATCATGTTTAGCTGTTAAATAGCAAAATCAAGATAGAACATATATCTCAAATTCTAAAATCAGACGGAAGACCTCCTCGTTGCTCGCAACGAGATCGTGTCTAGTTAAGGTCTTCCGTTTCCAACGGAAGACCTTATTGTTTTCGTTAGGTTTCTTTTTCCCTATTCTTCTTATTATTAGGGTCTTCCGTTTCCAATGGAAGACCCTCTTGTTATTCTACGGTTTCTTTTTATTATTATTCTATATTTTTCCTCTGACATTTTTCGAGAGCTATAACTCAAAAACTATTTGGTCGATTTTCACCAAATTTACAGGACTGATAGAACATAAAACGTGCTTGTGATTATAAAATTTTAACCTGATGACGTCACTTCCGGTTTGAGATTTTGAAGATTTTGTGAATTTGCAAGGACCATTTTGTCCACGTAACTCCTCCGAAACTAAAGGGTATAGAAACGTGAAACTTTCAGGAATATGTAGATGGATGTCTGTATATGATCCTCTGTATTTGACATTGTGAAAAATGCGCACGGCGCCAAAGCTCGCCCGAGGTCAAAAATTGGCACCAAAATTTTTGGCAAAATTTTAACACGTTTTGCAAAATATCTTTTAACCTGTAGATAATTTGTTAAAACATGTAATGCAAAAGTTGTTAAGATTTACACGAGCTTTTGTTTTGTTTAATTAAAAAGGGGCTGGCCCCTTTAATTAGGGGCCAGGAGGGCTCTAAAGTCTTTTAATGTTAACTCTTTACTGAGCAATAATTTGTCATTAATTATAGAAGCAAAAATGTTCATTGTACAGCAGTTTATCTACACAATACCTTATTTTAAAAATTTGTTACGTAATAAGGGGTTTCAAGGGGCCAGAAGACCCAAACTTTGATCATATATATCTTGAAAAAGGAAGAATATTTTGAAAAGCAGTGTTGAACAAAAGTTGCTTAAAATAATGTTCTTTAGAACATTGTACCTTACAATTTATGGTTTATGGCCCCAGTAAGGAGTTTAAGGGTCGGCCCCTAAAACACTGTTGTTCAGATATCTCCAAATCGGTCAACAATTTCTGAAAACTTATTGAACAAAATATGTTTATATTTATAAGATCTTTTATTCAATATTAAGAAAAAGGGAATGGCCCCTCAAATTAGGGGCCAAGAGAGCTCTAAAGTCTTTATTTTATAACTCTTTACTGAAAAATAATGTGTTATTAATTATAGAAGCAAAAATGTTCATTGTACAGCTGTTCATCTATTCAGGACTATACTAAAGTCGTATGTTACATAATTAGGGGTTTCAAGGGGCCAGAAGTCAAAAACTTTGATCATTATTATCTTGAAAAGGAGATAGGTGTTTTGTAAAGCTTATTAAGCTGAATCTAACACGGAAAGCCGTTTTAAAATCGGACGATATCGGGGTTTAAAAATTGATTTTTCAGGAAATTTTGATTCCGCGTCCTTGGTTTAAAAAATAGTGTAATGTTTAAAATAAAATTAACTCGTACCAAAAATAATTGTTAAGTCGTACTTGAACACATCGGATTATTTTGTTAAGTCGTTCTTGAAATCAGAAAGGTTTTTGTGAATTCGAACTTAAAATCATTCGAATTTTGTTAAGTCGTACCAGGAATGATTCGATTATTTTCATCTTTTTATTTTAGTTACTCTTGTTATTGGTTTAAGAGCTCTGCTTCTTACAGGAACTTCCAGCTTTACATCCGACACTAACGGAAGACCCACTCGTTGCTTTGCAACGAGCTTTGCTCTAGTTATATTTCTTTTTTTTTTTTTCTTACAAATTTTGTGTACGCAATTTCTCGGAAACTGTTCGACCGATTTACACGAAACTTTCAGATTTGAACGATAGTGATCTGAACCTTATTGGAAATTTTTTTTACCGATGACGTCACTTCCGATTTTGAGTTATTCACATTTTAACGATTTTCAGAGGGTCGGCTTGTCCAGGGGTAAACTCCTAAACGATTTAAGATATTGAGTTCAAAATTTCAGAGATTGTAGACAAAAAGTTGTAGATCTGACATGTGGTATATATATTTTCCTGTGACCAAAAGCGCCGAAGCTCGTCCGAGCTCGAAAATTACGATTAAAAAAGCGTCGTGATTTTTCGTGGTTTTCTTTCAATATCTCTTTCCTCGATAGTATTTTGTTATAACATGTAGAATAAAAAATCTTTATAAAGTCAAGAGCTTTCATTTGAAATCATGAAAAAGGGGCTGGCCCTTCAAATAAGGGGCTGAGGGGGCTCTAAAGTCTTTTGATGATAACTTTTTACTGCGAAATATTTTGTGATACGTTATAGAAGCAATTATGTTTTTTCTAACATTATTCACCTATGCATGGCAATCATTTACTCCTATGTTACATAATTAGGGGATTTAAGGGGCCAGAAGTCCAAAACTTTGATGCTCAATATCTCAAAATGGAGGAAAATTTTGATAAGCAATATTGAACAAAAGATGCTCAAAATATTGAGCTTAACAATGTACAACCATTTATTCTTTTTTATGCGGTCCTTAAAGGGAGTTACAGGGTCGGTCCCTAAAACGACCCTTTAAAGATATCTCGAGAACGGCACAAAATTTGTAATTACTTGTTGAACAAAATGTGTTTAAATTGACAAGAGCTTTCATTTGAAATCAAGAAAAAGGGGTTGACCCTTCAAATAAGGGGCTGAGGGGGCTCAAAAGTCTTTTAATGATAACTTTTTACTGTGAAATATTTTGTGATACGTTATAGAAGCAATTATGTTTATTCTAACGTTATTCATCTATACATGGCAATCATTTACTCCCATGTTACATAATTAGGGGATTTAAAGGGGCCAGAAGTCCAAAACTTTGATGCTCAATATCTCAAAATGGAGGAAAATTTTGATAAGCAATATTGAACAAAAGATGCTTAAAATATTGAGCTTAACAATGTACAACCATTTATTCTTTGTTATGCGGTCCTTAAAGGGAGTAACAGGGTCGGTCCCTAAAACGACCCTTTAAAGATATCTCGAGAACGGCACAAAATTTGTAATTACTTGTTGAACAAAATGTGTTTGAATTGACAAGAGCTTTCATTTGAAATCAAGAAAAGGGGATGGCCCTTCAAATAAGGGGCTGAGGGGGCTCTAAAGTCTTTTAATGATAACTTTTTACTGTGAAATATGTTGTGATACGTTATAGAAGCAATTATGTTTATTATAAGGTTTTTTACCTATACATGGCAATCATTTACTCCTATGTTATGTAATTAGGGATTTTAAGGGACCAGAAGTCCATCACTTTGATCCTCAATATCTCGAAATAGAGGAAAGTTCTGGAAAGCAGTATTTAACAAAATATGCTCAAAATAATGTGCTTAACAATGTACAACCATATATTGTTTGTTATCTGGATCCTAAAATGAGTTTTAGGACCGGATATCAAAACGATTTTCCCAGATATCTCAAAAAGGGTAACCAATTTCTAAACACTTATTAGCGGTACACAAAAATACCTTTTAACTAAAATGAATGAAAAGGAGCAGATCCTTCAAATAAGGGACACCAAAGGTAAAGATAGTCTTTCACCGATTACTCTTAGATCCCGCCTCCTTTTCCTGATACGTTTCGTTGACGAAGATCAAGAGTAAGGTCATTCCATGACCTAAAAATCGGACGGAAGACCTCCTTGTTGCTCGCAACGAGATCGTGTCTAGTCTTCTTATTATTAAGGTCTTCCGTTTCCAACGGAAGACTTTCTTGTTATTGCTTTGTTTCTGTTTCCCTTATTGTTATTCTTCGGTTTCTTTTTCCCTATTCTTATTAAGGTCTTCCGTTTTCCAACGGAAGACCTTATTGTTTTCGTTCGGTTTCTTTTTCCCTATTCTTTTTTTTTCTTACATATATTGTGCAGGCGATTTCTCAGAAACTACCTGGTCGATTAACAAGAAACTTTCAGATCTGATAGATATTACTCTGAACCTTATTGGAAATTTTTTTTAATGGTGACGTCACTTCCGTTTTTGAGATATTAACAATTCAACAATTTTTATAGGGTCGGCTTGTCCACGAAGGTTCTCATAAACTAAAAAAGATATTGAGTTCAAACTTTCAGGAATGATAGTCCAAAGAATGTAGAATTGCAATAGCGCATTTATAATTTTTCGGCGCAAAAAGCGCCGAAGCCCGGTGGGGCTCCAAAAATGAGATAAAAAAGCGTTGTGATTTTGCATGGTTTTCTTAATTTATCTTTTTGTCCGAAAATATTTTGTTAAGACATGTAGAACAAAAAAGATTTATGTTTAAAAGATCTTTCATTTGACATCAAGAAAAAGGGGCTGGCCCCTCCAATTAGGGACCTAGAGTTCTTGAAAGTATAAGCTCTATAACTCAAAAGCGGTTAAGATTTCAATATGGCTGTCGCTGCAAAATATGTTCATTATGATCTTATTAATGTCGTAACAATAATATTTTGTTCGTGTATTGCGTAATGTGAGTGCAAAACGCTAGACTTGTTACCATGTATTTGTGTTTTATTTGGCAAATAAACGGGGTATTTGTGCGTATAACTGGCATAAAGGATACCAGTTTACATACGGAAAGTGTATAAACATTTTAGTTATTCTATAGTGAAACACATTATGGATAAAAGAACTGCTTCTATGCAATGCATTTGAGTCGTATTTAAAATCTAGCTGAATTCCGAGCTGTGTATGTGAACAATTACGTATCCGATCCCTTGCCCGCGGCCGAGGAAATAGGTCACGGCTGGACTAGCGAGCGGTCTGCCGTTATCTAATACACAAGATTTGCGTCTGTCTGTAATGCACACGTGGGTTTTATTTATGTAGCTGCAAACTCAAAAATTCCGATTTTAATGATTTTAATAGTAAATAAAAAAGATTATACCTTTACCTACTACCATAGACAAGTGTACTTGCGTTCGGAAAGTGTTTAAACAGTTTAATTCTTTTCTAGGGAAACACATTATGGGTAAAAGAATTGCTTCTATGCAATTGATTTGAGTCGCATTTAAAATCTAGCTAGCTGTATTCCGAGCTTCATGTATGTAAACAATTATACGTATCCGATCCTTGCCAGCGGCCGAGGAAATGGGTCGCGGCTGGACTAGCGAGCGGTCTACCGTTATCCAATACACAAGATATGCGCCTTGCTGTAATGCATACACGGGTTTATTTATGTAGCTGCAAACACAAAGACATCATATTTTAACGATATAAAAGAGAAAATGAAAAAGGATTATACCATTACCTACGAAGTATTGCTGTTTTGCTCTCGTAATTCACTCACCATTTTTAAACAAGTTGAAGTTTTATTTACATTCAGGCCGTAAAATAATAAGGGTCACAATATTGGTATGACCTCTTCTAAATGGTAGTCAGATTCATTAAAAAGCATACTCATTGCTGAATTCATTCATTTACTAATTAATTTTTTTTTTTTATTCTGAAAGAATATGTGAGTTTTAAAAATTTTATGTACATGTACATTCATTGTAAAAGTTTTGATTGTATTCGGACAGCTGTGAAGATCGAGTAGCGAACACATGGTTAAAAATACTACATGTACTTAGTAGATTAATTCTCTAATACAAATCGAATTGTCTTTAAAATTTGCATATTCAAGCACACTTAAATAGTTAATACATAAATTATATATAATTATATAAATAAAAACGTCTGTATGCTGTATTATGTATTTGCTGTCTGATTAGGACTGTTCTTCCCCAAAAAGAAGCGCTTTGCGATCACGTAAAAAACGTTCTGTAAAGTACAACACCTGATTCGAGTACATGCTTATATACATTTTTTTTTAAAAATGTGTACGTTTAACTAAGCGAAATTGTAGATGTCATGGAGTCAATAGGCAAATCGAATTCACCAATCAGGCAATAGCAGTTATCTAATGCCTATGACTGATAATTTTACAAGGTAAATTAATACATGTAAATATGAATTTTAAAGCATTCCCAGCTCCCCTGTTCAAAACTCCCTTTACCTGCATTCTTTTATTAACGATTTTTGTGCACACATTTATTCGGAAATGGTTCAAATTTTGTTACACGGACCCGATAAGAAGATGAAAGGATGACCCCTAAAATTCCTTTCCCAAATATTTCAATAACGGTCTCAAATTTCAAACACTGGTTAGATAACATATAACTTATTTTGTACAAATTTTATGTGCATGAATAACAATGTTCCTGTATCTTAACAAAAAATGACACCTTTTGAAATCTAATAGTTCCTAAATTCATCATTAAAATAAATAATGTTAGACGGCCCATGCAGCAAGTTTTTCTAGTCGAGTCTGTCGTTCAACAGCGCATCGATTGTGAACTTTCAGCGGGGTTTACAGGGTGAAACGACCACGAATTTGGACAAAGTTTAAAAGAGATGGACACAAAAAACAGGTGCGATTATATCTTGTAGGAGATAAAAATTGATTAATCTATGTTTGCCATAAATACAAATTTTTATCATAAGAATATTTAAACATTTGGATCCGCCGAATATTTCCATTTCCCTTCATTGTTTGGTGCCTGATTTGAAATAACGTTTCGAAGTATAATAAGTTGAGAAATTTCTTTAAGCTGCATGTTCCGATTTGTCGGCCATTACAGTATCAAATATAATTTTCCCTGCAAACCAAATGAATGATCTTACAAAGTTATAGACGTATTTACACGGAATTGCTCTCCTTTCAACGTTAGAAATATTCAAAGTAAATAAAAATAAATTTTGGGCATACAACCCCCCCCCAAAAAAAATTATTCCAATGATGGAATGTTTAAAAAAGGAAACCGTTGGGTTTTATCCTCCGAATGATTGGGTTTATTCATTTTGCATGTTTTGTAATGATTATTAACAACGTAGACATCAAAACTATAATGAACACATGTACACTGCTTTAATTTTGTTTAAAAAGTCATGCCGTATATTTTATGTGTTATAATAGATTATATAAAAAAGACAGATGTCAAAGTCGTTATATAATCATACTAGCTTCGACGTAAGGGGCCAGTTTAATAACGCCAAACTCTTTTATGTCGATTATTTTGTGAATATACAACTTGTCTAATCCGGCGGAGGGGGGTTCTGAAAAAAAATGGCCGGATTAGGCAACATCCAGTTTAGAGGACATTGTTGCAAATTAATTTTAGTATTTAATGCAGTAGGTCCTGATCGTGTATTCTTGCAAAATTTTCCATTGTTCTGAAATATTTTAGATTTCATCGATCTTATTTACGGTACCAATTTTCATTTATTTATTTTTTTTTTGAAACAATAAATCCATAACGGAATACATACGATGGAAATACTTATTGAATCAAAACATCGTTATTGATAATTTTTCAAACTTCCGATTTACCTGAAAAGTGCATGCTAAACCGTAAATTGTTAAACAAAACATTAAAAAGTCAACAGGTGGCTGAAATACCTGATGGCGAGAACTGTTTTGATGCAGGGAAACAATGGATAAATTTTAATATAAATGAGAATTTTATTTTTAAAAAAATTGAGCATTTTGACAGAATAATATGCAACTCTGTACGTGTAGCCATACAACAGGGATAACAAACGATATCGGTAGTCTTACTCTCACAGTATCCTGAATCACGGCCTGAAAAAAATTGGGTGATCTAATTATCAAATTTTTGCAATTCATAACAAGACTTTACGGTATTAACTGAAATAAGTTGCTACTTTGGATCTATATTTACAGTTGTTTAAATCAATAGCAACAACAGAAAAATTTGTGGATAATAGACCATTAATATCTCGCAGAAGGCCGATCGATCGATAAGTGGACGGACTACGGGAGATAACTCTCACTAATTATAAGCAGTAGGCTTTTTCATTGCACTGGTTTACAGAATAGACAGGATCCGGATTGCACAAATTTAAAACAAAAATGATGGGAAAATGTCAATAGGCTGAATAATGTCGCAGGATTTGGCAGCATGCCGTAATACACAACATCCGGATTCAACGAGCTTCAACATGTACATAATTTTTTCATTGAAATATGGCTTAACTGACCGGGAAAACTACTGCAACGTATATTATTGCATACATACTTAGCATAACCATCGTTTAAAAGCGTACAATTATTTTATTGAAAATCGGACCAAGCAGCTTTAACATTAAGATTTACATGTAAGACACTTTATTTGTCATGTGCATGATCATGTGCATTAATTATTTTCAATACCTGCTTATTCTCCACAATGATCTCCAATTCCATTCACAACTGCTGTCATTCAAAATCACATGAATTAAACAAAATTTTAAATTTTGTGTAGATCTCAACTGTTATGTATCCAAGAAATCTATTGATTTTATCATGTGTTACGTAATTAGGTAATAACGTTTTTAGGGGTCAAACTTAATTCACAAATTACCATTTTTCCTTCGTAAACATTCATAGGATCGAAAACAGATTTACTAGAGAGATTTATAATGGGGAATGTTTACATCTTTTCTCAATTCGGAAGTCTCTCCGAATATCTAGCACATTTTTTCAACGTTATCATCCGGGCATTATAATGGCTGATGCAAAATCCCCGTAGACATTTTTTTTAGCCGTGTATTGAAACCTGACAAGCTGCAGGGGGCGTTGCAAAAAAAAGGTAATCTTTTGATTTTTTCATACTATCGAATGAATATCGTCTGAATCAAGAGATATTTACAAATATCGAATAATTTAAGAAAGTGTGTGGCAAAAATATCTTGGGACAGACTTTAGGTATAATACGTTTATATATCCTTACAATATAATGTTTTTCTCATGCAATACCTAACTAGGGATATTAGGGACCAGAGGTAAAAAAGTTTCATCTTTTTTATTTCAATTGGAAGAAATGGAAGTATTTAAAAAGGCAACGTAAGAGAACTTATAAAAAAGCATTACAGGAAAGCATTAATTAGTACTTCACTCCTATTTCCATATCATGTTTTGTTGTCGAAAATTAAAGTCGATGACGTCATTTCACCTTCTAAAAATCGAACGGAAGACCTCCTCGTTGCTCGCAACGAGATCGTGTCTAGTTATTATTTTTTTTCTTCCTTTTTTTGTGCACGCGATTTCTCAGAAACGGCTCGGCCGATCTCAATCAAATTTTAGGATGTGATAGATAGTGGTCTGAACTTGATTGGAAATTTTTTGTATCGATGACGTCACATCCGTTTTTGAGATATTGAGATTTTTCTAATTTTTATATGGGTATTTTGTCTTCTGTTGTTCTCCTAAACTATAAGAGATATTAAGCTCAAATTTTTACGGTAGGTAAAGGAAAGATTGAAGTTTTGCATGATTGTTGTTTTGTATGTTTAGCACTACTTGCGCCAAAGCTCACTATGGCTCGAAAATTGACATTAAAAAAGCGTCGTGAATTTTTGTGCTTTTTTCTCTTTATCTCTTTTCTGGAAAATATTTTGTTAAAACATGTAATGTAAAAAAAGTTTATTTTTACAAGACCTTCCTGCTGATATCAAGAAAAAGGGGCTGGCCCCTCAAATTAGGGACCTAGAGGGCTCTAAAGTCTTTTACCCATACCTCTTTACCGAGGGATATTTTGTAATAAATTATTGAAGCAAATATGTTTATCTTACAGTTATAAAGCCAAGCAGTATAACGATTTTCTCATATGTTACGTAATTAAGGATTTTTAGGGGTCAGAAGTCCAAAACTTTGACCACCTATATCTCAAAACGGAAAAATATTTTGAAATGCAGTATAAAAGAAAAGATGCTCAAAATGATGTACTTAACACCATGCAACCTAAAACATTTGGTTCAGCGGCCCCAATAAGGAGATAAGGGACCGGCCCCTAAAACATTCTTTTTCAAATACATGTATCTCAAGAATAGTAACGAATTTCTGAACACTTGTTGAACAAAATGTATTTATAATTAAAAGACCTTTCATTTGATACCAAGAAAAAGGGGCTGGCCCCTTATATTAGGGACCTAGAGGGCTCTAAAGTCTTTTTACTATAGTTCTTTCCTGAGGGATATTTTGTAATAAATTATAGAAGCAAATATGTTTATCTTACAGTTATGAAGCCAAGCAGTATAACGATTTTCTCATATGTTACGTAATTAGGGATTTTTAGGGGTCAGATGTCCAAAACTTTGACCACCTATATCTCAAAACAGAAAAATATTTTGAAATGCAGTATAAAAGAAAAGATGTTCATAATGATGTCCTCAACAACATGCAGCCTAAAAAAATTGGTTCAGCGGCCCCAATAAGGAGATAAGGGACCGGCCCCTAAAATATTCTTTCTGAGATATCTCAAGAATGGTAACGGATTTCTGAACACTTGTTGAACAAAATGTCTTTATAATCAAATGACCTTTCATTTGATACCATGAAAAAGGGGCTAGCCCCTAATATTAGAGACCTAGAGGGCTCTAAAGTCTTTTTCCTATAGTTCTTTACCGATGGGTATTTCGTAATAGATTATAAACAAGAGGCCCATGGGCCACATCGCTCACCTGAGGAACAATAGGTATGATAAAGTCAGCTTAATGGAGTCATAATACAATCTGGACAATGTACATTAATACATGTAGATCCTGTATAAATAAAATCCATTTTTCCCCCTTGGAACTCGGATAGCCCTGATTGCTGAAAATATTTACAAGAGCAGACTTTAATCACCGCTCCTGCACATATTTAGGGACTCAACGTTATGCAGGCAGGGATGACCGCACACCTACGCAACTCAACAGGTACCAACGATAACGCAAGCAGGGATGACCTCACACTTGCGCCGACAGCTCAACCTAACGCAGGGAGTGCCGCACACTTGCGCTAGAAAGGCCAGAACACCAGCAGGGATGACCATACACTAGTGCTCCGCAGCAACCACCACCAATACAAGCAGGTATGACCGCACACTTGTATTAATGCGATACAGGGCAGAAATAACCGCACATTCTGTATCGTTGGTTAGAAAAACACGAAGATTAGAAAGAGCAGGGATGTCAACACCCTCAATCTCTCCGTTCCTGTTCAAGTTTAACCCCAAACAGTCGCTCGTCGCAATGCAATAGACACTGTCCCTATATATGTGCCGGCCTGAAATAATTCATAGTATCTAAAAATTGGAAATCAAAAATAAACAAACTAATCCAGCCTAACCCAAAACTACTTATGCAGAACAACTTATATACATTGAATATTCATTATTGTATAAAAATAATCATCACAATAATTGGTTAACAGTGGATGCATTAATTAAGATAATCAAGAATCAATAAATCAAGGGCAATAACCCAAAACAGTAATACAAAAAGATTCTAATGAAAAAATACCTGCCTGCTTCAATTTTATAGTCATATCACATGCTGAGTATTGCAGTTCTCAAAAAGATCCTTTACAATTGTTTATATATGGGATATTTAGCTACATCAAACTCTGAACCTTCTTGTGAGGCCGAAGGATTGTCCTGGAGCCAAAGTCTTAACAATTATAAAGAATCATCTTGCTGATTAGTTTCTGAGAAGAAGATTTTTAAAGATTTACTCTTTATTCCTATGTAAAACTTTAACACCCCCCCCCCCTATGTGGCCTCACCCTACCCCCAGGGGTCATGATTTTCACAACTTTGAATCTACACTACCTGAGGATACTTCCCACAAGTTTCAGCTTTCCTGGTTGATTAGTTTCTGAGAAGAAGATTTTTAAAGATTTACTCTATATATATATTCCAATGTAAAATTTTAACACCCCCCCCCCCCAATGTGGCCTCACCCTACCCCCAGGGATCATGATTTTCACAACTTTGAATCTACACTACCTGAGGATGCTTCCACACAAGTTTCAGCTTTCCTGGCTGATTAGTTTCTGAGAAGAAGATTTTTAAAGATTTACTCTATATATTCCTATGTAAAACTTCGACCCCCCATTGTAGCCCCAACCTAACCCCAGGGGTCATGATTTTCACAACTTTGGTGAGCTAAAAACAAATATGTTTATCTAACAGTTGTGTAGCCTAACATTATAATGATTTTTCTCATGTGTTACGTAATTAAGGATTTTTAGGGGTCAAAGGTCCAAAAATGTGATAACCTATATCTCAAAAAGAAAAAATATTTTGAAATGCAGTATAAAAGAAAAGATGCTCAAAATAATGTACCTAATAACATGCAACCTTACAATTTTTGTTCAGCGGCCCCAATAAGGAGATAAGGTCCGGCCCCTAAAATATTTTTTCTGAGATATCTCAAGAACGGTGACGAATTTCTAAACACTTGTTGAACAAAACTCTTAAACCTGAAACAAAATAGTATCAGGCATTTAAAATGTTTATTCCTCTTTTCCTATTTTAAATCATGTATAGCTGTTAAATAGCAAAATCAAGATCGAACATAAATCTCAATTTCTAAAATCAGACGGAAGACCTCCTCGTTGCTCGCAACGAGATCGTGTCTAGTTATCATTCTTTTTTTTTCTTACGCATTTTTGTGCACGCGAGTTCTCGGGAACGGCTTGGCTGATTTTAATGAAACTTTCAGAACTAACAGATATTGATCTGAACCTTATTGGAAATTTTTTACATTGATGACATCATTTCCGTTTTAGAGATATTGACGTTTTTACGATTTTTAGAGGGTCGGCTTGTCCGGTGTTTTTCTCCTAAACGAAAACAGATATTTGATTCAAATTTTCAGGGTTTGTAGACCTATGTTTGTGGATATGACAGAAGTATTTTCATTGTTCTGTGACGAAAAACACCGAAGCTCGTCTGCGCTTAAAAATTGAGATAAAAAGCGTCATGATTTTTTTGTGGTTTTCTTTGAATATCTTTTTTCTCAGAAGTATTTTGTTAAGACTTATAGAACAAAAAAACTTTAAAAAGTCAAGAACTTTCATTTGACATTAGGGAAAAGGGGCTGGCCCTTTAAATTAAGGGCCGAAAGGGCTCTAAAGTATTATAATGATATCTTTTTAATGTGAAATATTTTGTTATACTTTATAGAAGAAATTATGTTCATCGTAACGTTATGTACCTATACATGACAGTTGTTTACTCCTTTGTTACGTATTTAGGGATTTTAAGGGGCCAGCAGTCCGAAATTTTGATCTTATATATCTGAAAATGAAGAGAAATTTTGAAAAGCAATGTTGAACAAAAGATGCTCCAAATAATGTCGTTAACAATTTGCAA
Organism: Magallana angulata; assembly: GCF_025612915.1. NCBI lineage: Eukaryota > Metazoa > Mollusca > Bivalvia > Ostreida > Ostreidae > Magallana > Magallana angulata. Next base: position 52,434,094 of record NC_069116.1, read on the forward strand.
CCATAATTTTTTTGTTATCCGGTCCCTAAAAGGAGTTATAGGGTCGGCCCTTAAAACGATCTCTTCCAGACATCTCGAGAACGGTACATAATTTCTGCATACTTGTTGAACAAAATGTGTTTAAAATGACAAGAGCTTTCTTTTTATATCACGAAAAGGGGCTGGCTATTCAAATTAGGAGCCGATAGAGTTCTTAAGTCTTTTAATCATAACCTTTAATTGTGAAATATTTTGTAATACATTACGGAAGCAATTATGTTAATCGAAATGTTATGTACCTAAACATGAAATTGTTTACTCCTATGTTATGTAATAAGGGATTTTAAGGGGTCAAAAGTCCGAACTTATCATCAACGTCCCAAAATTTAAAAAAAGCAATTTTAAGGAGAAATATTGAACAAAATACGCTAAAAAATGTGATTAACAATCTGCAACCAAAACTTGTTTGTTATCAGTTCCCACTATCTCTTCCAGATAAATCAAGAACGGTTACAAATAATTTTTTGCACAAAATGTATCGAAATCAAAAGACCTCTTATTTGATATGAAATAAAATGTGGCTGGTCCCTAAATTGGGGATCCAACGGGGTGTATAATCCTTCATCCATCGCTCTTTTAGATCACATCTGCATTTCCTGATATGTTTCGTTGATGAAGATAAAAGGCAAAGTCATTTCCTCTTCTAAAAATCGGAAGGAAGACCTCCTCGTTGCTCGCAACGAGATCGTGTCTAGTTATTTTTCTTTTTTTTTCTTACAAATTTTGTGTACAGGATTTCTCAAAAACTACTCGACCGATTTACACGAAACTTTCAGATTTGATAGATAGTGGTCTGAACTCTATTGGAAATTTTTTTTTACCAATGACGTCACTTCCGGTTTTGAGTTATTCAAAATTTAACGATTTTCAGAGGGTCGGCTTGTCCAGGGGTAAACTCCTAAACGATTTAAGATATTGGGTTCAAAATTTCAGGGATTGTAGACAAAAGGTTGTAGATCTGACATGTGGTATATATATTTTCCTGTGACCAAAAGCGCCGAACCTTGCCCTAGCTCTAAAATCACGGTTAAAAAAGCTTTGTGATTTTTCGTGGTTCTCTTTCAATATCTCATTCCTCGATAATATTTTGCAATAACATGTAGAACAAAACATCTTTATAAAGTCGTGGGCGTTTATGGGACATCAAGAAAAAGGGGCTGACCCTTCAAATAAGGGGCTGAGGGGGCACTAAAGTCTTTTTATGATAACTTTTTACAGTGAAATATTTTGTGATACGCTATAGAAGCAATTATGTTCATTCTAATGTTATTCATCTACACATGGCAATTATTTACTCCTTTGTCACGTAATTAGGGATTTTAAGGGGCCAGAAGTCCAAAACTTCGATGCTCAATATCTCAAAATGGAGGAAAATTTTGAAAAGCAATATTGAACAAAAGATGCTCAAAATATTGAGCTTAACAATATGCATCCATAATTTCTTTGTTATGCGGTCCCTAAAAGGAGTTACAGGGTCGGCCCCTAAAACGGCCCTCTCCAAATATCTCGAGAACGTTACAAAATTTGTAAACACTTGTTGAACAAAATGTGTTTGAAGTGACAAGAGCTTTCATTTGAAATCATTTAAAAGGGGCTGGCCCTTCAAATAAGGGGCTGAGGGGGCTCTAAAGTCTTTTATTGATAACTTTTTTACCGTGAAATATTTTGTTTTACATTATAGAAGCGGTATTCACCTATACATCACAACCATTTACTCCTATGTTTCGTAATTAGGGATTTTAAGGGGCCAGAAGTCCAAAACTTTGATGCTCAATATCATAAAATGGCGAAAAATTTTGATAAGCAATATTCAACAGACGATGCTAAAAATATTGAGCTTAATAATAATCAACCATAATTTCTTTGTTATGCGGTCCTTAACGGGATTTACAGGGTCGGGCCCTAAAACAACCCTTTCAATATACCTCGAGAACAGTACAAAATTTGTAAGTACTTGTTGAACAAAAAGTGTTTGAAGTGACAAGAGCTTTCATATGAAACCAAGAAAAAGGGGCTGGCCCTTCAAATAAGGGACTGAGGGGGCTCTAAAGTCTTTTAATGATAACTTTTTACTGTGAAATATTTTGTGATACGTTATAGAAGCAATTATGTTCATTCTAAGGTTATTTACCTTTACATGGCAATCATGTACTCCTTTGTTATGTAATTAGGGGTTTTAAGGGGCCAGAAGTCCAAGACTTTGATGCTTAATATCTCAAAATGGAGGAAAATTTTGAAAAGCAATATTGAACAAAAGATGCTCAAAATAATGTGCGACCATATATTATTACTTATTAGGTTTGTTACTGACTGTTTAGAGAAATTTGTGGGGTCGGTAAAGTCCATAGAAGGCGAGGCGGAGCCGAGCCTTCTATGGACTTTACCGACCCCACAAATTTCTTTAAACAGTCAGTAACAAACCTAATAAGTGTTTTGTTTTGTCGAGGACCTAAAGTTTGATATGTAAAAAAACGTTTGTGTAGAAAATCAGTTCAAATAAGGTTACGTCTGCCATGTTGCGCTATAAATTTTGACGCTTGCCTTTTAAAGAAATTTGTAAGGCAGCCACGTGACGCGTTTCATCCAATGATGTCGCGACATTCTAGTCCGAGGCAAAACAATGTTTGTTATCTGGACCCTAAAAGGAGTTTTAGGACCGGATATCAAAACGGTTTTTCCCGGATATCTCAAAAACGGTAACCAATTTTTAAACACTTATTAGCGGTACACAAATATACCTCTTTACTAAAATGAATGAAAAGATACGTTTCGTTGACAAAGATCAAGAGTAAGGTCATTCCATATTCTAAAAATCAGACGGAAGACCTCCTCGTTGCTCGCAACGAGATCGTGTCTAGTTGTTAAGAAATAATCATCAGATGGGCACCTGCTCCAAAATTTGACCACTTCCAAAAACCTTAACCTCATTCAGCATTAGAATTTAGAAACCTGTGGCTCAGATTCAGCATTCAAGCCTGTCAAACGCAGAATTATCATAAGACACACCATCCATGGAGTTAAGACAGTAATAACTTAGTATGAAATATCTGACGTTTTCCTTACTTTTTTTGACGATTTTGATATTTTACATGCCTGAAAAATGTCAGACCTGGCACCATTACGAAAACTGGAAATTAGCTGCAGATATATGCAGTATGATATTATAAATACACGTAGTTCTTTACAATGTCGTCGTGTATGCCGCAATGCAATGTTACCCAACTTTAACTTCTCTAGGCTAGACAGAAGATCTCTCATCCAGAAAATAGTACAATAGGTCCATTTTATAAATCTATTAAAGAAGATTATCTATTATAATAAGGGATTGATACAAAAGCGAATAGGGCCACATAAAAAAATATTTTTATATCTCGTAATTACGAGAAAAGATCTCGTTATAAGGAGTTAAATGTCTTGTTATTACAAGTTAATTTTCTCATAATTACGAGAAAAGATCTCGTTTATAAGGGTTAATTATCTCGTTATTACAGTCTGAGAAAAGTTCAATGTAAAATGGCGCGTTTCATTGGCCTATTCTCTTAATGTAAAGTGTATAAACTACTGCAATGTCTATTATTATGTATACATATCCTTAGCATAATCAACGTTTAAAAAGCGTACACATAATTTGATGTAAAATCGGACCAAGCAGTTTTAAGGAAATTTCAGAAGAAGTAGCAAAGCAGATTGATTAATAAATTCATTGAACTGTTCATTAATAAGAAGGATACATGTAATTTGTCTTCAGACTCCAAAATGTTAATATATCAATTATTTTTCAATATACATGTAGGTTGAGTATGAACATACAAAACATATAAAACTCAATTCGGGTAAATCCTGTAGTCTGTCCCAAGCAGGCTTGGGGTAATGCTAAATGTAATGGTAATGCATTGCAATGCATTACATGTTTTCAAAGTAATGCTAGTAATGTGTAATGCCACAAAATTAGCATTACAAGTAATGGTAATGTAATTCATTACTTTCCAAAATCTAGTGTAATGCTGGCATTACATGGCATTACTTTGCATTACTATGCATGCCTATTTATGCATGTTCACTTTAAAAAATGTGATAAATAAATGAATAGCTGAAGTTGTATTTGATTAAAATTATTTTAAAGGAGAAAGCAATAATTCTTGAGATAAAAAATGTTCTTCAGATAAAAATGTTTTAGTTGTATTATAAGAAAAGATTTTTAAAAAGTTCATTTTATTACTTGATATAATGACACAACTCCATAACATTTTTAAGAGTGTTGTTATTAAGAGTTTGAAATCATTTAAACAATTTACTCCAATTAGTTTTCACTTCAATTAAGAAGGTGTCAACAACACACAATGCCCCCAGGATAATCTAAGTATCAAAATAATTAATCTATTGTTATAAGAAGCACTGAACACCCAAATCCCCTCCCCTTGGCTATGTTCCAATAGAAAAAAGGACATGCACCTTTAAAAACAATGCACTGTCCATCCATGATGAAAATCAAAATCACTTTCAATATTATAACCCATTTGAAAATTCTCTCTCTCTCTCTCTCTCTCTCTCTCTCTCGTATATTAAGTACACTAGTTTACACTGATAGAAAATACAAGATTTATGTAATTTTTCTATCATTGCTCTTAATATATATCCTAATATAAAGATTGCAAATAAGACATTCAGTCCCAGCTTCCACTGCTCCTGTAGAAGGTTTATTTAGTATACATGTAGCTGGGAAGATTTTCAAACCTAACAGGATGCAGTTAAGAGATAAACCCTTTGAAACTTTGGTGATCATAAAGTGCAACAGCAATCTTTTGTCTTAAAGTGTCCTCAGTATAAAGAAATCCGAGTAAAATATATTAAGAATTACTGGGAAAACCCTCTGTTTATAAATTAATAAAGTAAGTTTCCAAAATTATAAAGATTTGTTTAATCTGGTGAAATACCCCAATTTAGCTTAAATAACAGCAACGTTATACCATAATTTGTTTTCTGTTATGCATGTACTTCTGTGTCTCTATTTCATACCTGACATTGAACCATGTCAAATGTCTATAATATATATCAATTTACTTTTATGTGATATGTTATTCATAATGCCATAAGATATGATTATATATTGAGCAAATACATAATGAATCTTGTATAATTATAAGTCATTGAATTTGAACCTGATACTGAAAATGAACCTGTAAATATGTTAAAGAGTGTTTTTTATTTGCAACATTTGCAAAAACTATTTAGCTTTAATTTTTTAAAACAAAGTAATGGTAATGGTAATGCATTACTTTACTTTAGTAATGGTAATGGTAATGCATTACTTCAAGAAAATCAAGTAATGGTAATGGTAATTTAATGCCCAAATTCATGAAGTAATGGTAATGTAATGCATTACTTTACAATGTAATTCGCCCAAGCCTGTAGCCTTTTTCACAAAAAAACTTACGATTAATTTTTATCGTAAGTGAAAACTTAAGTTTTTATTCATTTTCACAAAACATCTTATGAGATTCTTACGTGTAAAATTTGTCGTAACTTTACGATAGCTCATACCCTCTCGTAAGCATTTCAAAACTGTAAATAATAATTGTATTATGTAAAATAGACAAGAAAAACAGCTAAATTTAATGTTTTAAGCCGCACTATACCATTATTTTGCATTATATAGCAGTTATTGTTGAAAAAATACACAAATAAATTCTCCAAATATTTTTACGGCAAATTTTTCTCGTAAGATTTTCCTACGTCACACTAAACAAACATTGTGATTGTGACGTCATATTTGGATTTCTACTACACCACATTGATTTCACTCGATGTAAGTGGTATATAATTTTAGTTTAGCATCTTTTTTATGAGAATGTTGGTTAATTTATATGGTTCTCCTGTTTTATAAGAATTATTAAGTGAATTCAAATCGTTGCTAGGGAAAGGATAACTCGTACGTAAATTCTTAAGTGAAACCTGTTACGAATGCGTTCGTGAAAAGCACTTAAGATTTCTCGTAAGATATTCTTAAGTTGAAATCTTACGCAAAACCTTAAGATTTTTTGTGAAAAGGGCAACTGGTCCCAAGTTATTGCTTCCATCGCTTTTTGATGATTTTTAATAAAATTACACATACCTGTGAAAGAAATACAGTTGAAATCGTTAAAAGGGAATATACGCAGTACAGTTAAGGTGGTCAATAAAAATATGAGCAAATTTTTGTGATGAAAACACGTATACTTTAGTTAAACTGGCATGTCCTTTTTAAAATCAATAACAGTCACTCAAATGCAATATATTTCTAAAATATATATATAACAGTACAATATTTTATGTTCATAGTGGTCACGTGATATGGCAGTCGCATGTTACAAGCAGATGTATTTGTGGTTTTGAGGTCATTTAAAAAATTCAATATTGCAAGGGCATAATTATGTCAAAATTCACAACTGAATTATGAAATAACTTGATGTTATATCGTAGATTTTGAAAAACGGTGCGAACTTTTTAAGATAAGAATATTTGTTAGTAGAAACCGTAATTTATGATGCATATGTTGAATAATTTTGAAGGTCACAGGGTTAATTTCATTAAAACATAATTAATTTGTAAGATTTTACAAGGATCGTAGAAGTTTTTAAGTTTCATAGCATATTTCAAATTCACATGTAAAAGTTTGTTGGGATCAGGTAAGTGTATGCCCTTGCAATTAAGTGATTGATTTAGGTACTCAGATTTTAGATATACGATATTTTATACAAAACCGAGGTGGCTTCTTTATACGATGCATACTTTTAACAAAATGAAAATAAGACTATATAGGTAGCATTCTACTAATAATAATTTTAAACAAAATATTCATTTATACTTTTCCATTAATGTATGATATTTATTTTTCTTCGCTATAAAACTGCACGATAGCCTTCAATGATTTAACTTAATGCGTCATTTTGAAGCATATGACGTCATATTTTGTAGTACAGCGAGAACCACATCTCGCTTATTTTTCAGTGTGTACGATATAACGGACATCAAAATTGTAAGTAATAGCATTTGTTGTTTTTAATTAAAAGATTAGTATAAGTTAATTTTACTAATAAATAGATTAATAAGTACTTTCGAGGTTTGTAATATACTGTGATGTCATAATGCACATTTCCCGTACTTTTTGTCTGAACGGAGTTTATTGACAGCCTTAACTGTGCTGCGTATCCAAGATATCTTCATTGAATAATTATCCCTTTTCACTCATAAAATTTCACAGGAACGAAAACAATTTTCTTACTGAGACTTATAATGGGAAATGTTTACATCTTTTCTCCATTCGGAAGTACTCGGGATACCTCGCACAATTTTTTAACGTTATCATCCGGGCTTATTAATGGCTTATGCAATGCAAAATCTCCGTAGAGTTTCAATTTCAGGTTCAAAATCAGTTTATACAAATGTACACAAACACAGTCATGGATCACATGTACAGTAGGAGTAATAATGACGAAAAAAGGTTAAGTTTACAATACAATAAGTTGTTAAAGTTGGTTTCTGGAAGAACAGACTTTTATACTTTTTTTTACTTTTTTAGGCCAGCATTTTTTTATTTTTAGGTTTACAAACCCGCCGCTCGGTTTTCTGAGTTTTTAGAAAAAAAATAAAATTAATAAAAAAGATCTTTTTTCCCCCGATAGCATATTTTTGACGGGATCAAGATTTTTTTGGTTCAGGATCGAGATTTTATATTGTAAGGCAACAACTTCCTGTCTAAGATGGCGCGAGAAAATGTTCACATTGAACTGATGTTTACGTTTATTTTGGCATTGTTTAGTCTGAAATTAGTTCGCAGGGGTGGAAAATGCCTTGATCAACAATTTTCAAAGATCATATTATCTTGTCAGACCGATATGTAATTAATGCATGTCGATGTGTTGCAAGTTGAAAGGAACCGGTCAGTTGAGCATCCAAATCGCAGAATAAAATAAAATTCTAATACCATTTGTATAAAGAAAGTTAACATATTCTAAAGCAACATTGTCTAATGATGATGTCCATGCTTAGCACCTCTGATTATAAATTTATATTTGTATTTTATATGAAATTTTGTTCCATTTGTTTTAGTGAAGATTACCCTTAACATATAATTGGAAAACTATTTGTAACTAGCTAAAAAGTTTATAAGATACAACTGTAACTAAAGATTCTTAAATGATAAATGACCCTGATCCCTATAAAATGGCAAATGAACATTGCTACATTTAATATCAAAGTTGTATGTCTAATTATAATATTCTATTGTACTATTTCACTGATATGTTTCACAGATTATACATCCTTTTCACATGCTACACTTCATGCTCCACTTGATGCAGTTACACACCACTATCATGAAGTTGCCATTCATTATATTATTAGAATAAAGATGATGTCAAACCCCCCCCCCCCAATTTTTCCTCATATAAAACTTTACAGTTTTGTGGTTTGAAACCTAAACAAGAGGCCCATGGGCCACATCGCTCACCTGAGGAACAATAGGTATGATAAAGTCAGCTTAATGGAGTCATAATACAATCTGGACAATGTACATTAATACATGTAGATCCTGTATAAATAAAATCCATTTTTCCCCCTTGGAACTCGGATAAGCCTGATTGCTGAAAATATTTACAAGAGCAGACTTTAATCACCGCTCCTGCACATATATAGGGACTCAACGTTATGCAGGCAGGGATGACCGCACACCTACACAACTCAACAGGTACCAACGTTAATGCAAGCAGAGATAACGCAAGCAGGGATGACCTCACACTTGCGCCAACAGCTGAACCTAACGCAGGGAGTGCCGCACACTTGCGCTAGAAAGGCCAGAACACCAGCAGGGATGACCATACACTAGTGCTCCGCCACAACCACCACCAATACAAGCAGGTATGACCGCACACTTGTATTCATGCAATACAGGGCAGAAATGACCGCACATTCTGTATCGTTGGTTAGAAAAACACGAAGATTAGAAAGAGCAGGGATGTCAACACCCTTAATCTCTCCGTACCTGTTCAAGTTTAACCCCAAACAGTCGCTCGTTGCAATGCAATAGACACTGTCCCTATATATGTGCCAGCCTAAAATAATTCATAGTATCTAAATATTGGAAATCAAAAATAAACAAACTAATCCAGCCTAACCAAAAACTACTTATGCAGAACAACTTATATACATTGAATATTTATCATTGTATAAAAATAATCATCACATTAATTGGTTAACAGTGGATGCATTAATTAAAATAATCAAGAATCAATAAATCAAGGGCAATAACCCAAAACAGTAATACAAAAAGATTCTAATGAAAAAATAGCTGCCTGCTTCAATTTTATAGTCATATCACATGTTGAGTATTGCAGTTCTCAAAAAGATCCTTTACAATTGTTTATATATGGGATATTTAGCTACATCAAACTCTGAACCTTCTTGTGAGGCCGAAGAATTGTCCTGGAGCCAAAGTCTTAACAATTATAAAGAATCATCTTGCTGATTAGTTTCTGAGAAGAAGATTTTTAAAGATTTACTCTTTATTCCTATGTAAAACTTTAACATCCCCCCCCCCATGTGGCCTCACCCTACAATATGTACCCCCAGGGGTCATGATTTTCACAACTTTGAATCTTCACTACCTGAGGATACTTCCCACAAGTTTCAGCTTTCCTGGCTGATTAGTTTCTGAGAAGAAGATTTTTAAAGATTTACTCTATATATTCATTTGTAAAATTTTAACACCCTTCCCCCCCCCCCCAATGTGGCCTCACCCTACCCCCAGGGATCATGATTTTCACAACTTTGAATCTACACTACCTGAGGATGCTTCCACACAAGTTTCAGCTTTCCTGGCTGATTAGTTTCTGAGAAGAAGATTTTTAAAGATTTACTCTATATATTCCTATGTAAAACTTCGACCCCCCATTGTGGCCCCAACCTAACCCCAGGGACCATGATTTTCACAACTTTGAATCTACACTACCTGAGGATGCTTCCACACAAGTTTCAGCTTTCCTGGCTAATTAGTTTCTGAGAAGAAGATTTTTAAAGATTTATTCTATATATTCCTATGTAAAACTTCGACCCCCCATTGTGGCCCCAACCTAACCCCAGGGATCATGATTTTCACAACTTTGAATCTACACTACCTGAGGATGCTTCCACACAAGTTTCAGCTTTCCTGGCTGATTAGTTTCTGAGAAGAAGATTTTTAAAGATTTATTCTATATATTCCTATGTAAAACTTCGACCCCCCATTGTGGCCCCACCCTACACCCGGGGGTTATGATTTTCACAACTTTGAATCTACACTACCTGAGGATGCTTCCACACAAGTTTCAGCTTTCCTGGCTGATTAGTTTCTGAGAAGAAGATTTTTAAAGATTTATTCTATATATTCCTATGTAAAACTTCGACCCCCCATTGTGGCCCCACCCTACACTCGGGGGTTATGATTTTCACAACTTTGAATCTACACTACCTGAGGATGCTTCCACACAAGTTTCAGCTTTCCTGGCTGTTTAGTTTCTGAGAAGAAGATTTTTAAAGATTTACTCTATATATTTCTATGTAAAACTTCGACCCCCCATTGTGGCCCCACCCTACCCCCAGGGGTCATGAATTTCACAACTTTGAATCTACACTACCTGATGATGCTTCCACACAAGTTTCAGCTTTCCTGGCTTTCTGGTTCTTGAGAAGAAGATTTTTGAAAATTTCTCGAAATTTTTCATTAATTTCTAATCATCTCCCCTTGAAAACGGGTGTGGCCCTTAATTTTCACAACTTTGAATCCCCTTTGCCTAAGGATGATTTGTGCCAAGTTTGGTTGAAATTGGCCTAGTAGTTCTTGAGAAGATGTTGAAAATGTGAAAAGTTTACGGACAGACGGACGGACAGACGGACAGACGGACGACAGACAAAATGTGATCAGAATAGCTCACTTGAGCTTTCAGCTCAGGTGAGCTAAAAAACTGTTGGTCAAAATTTAATTTTATTTTTATTTTTATTTCCTCCTCGTACAGAACTTTATCATTTTGATGTTCGTAAACCTAAAAATAAAAAAATGCTGGCCTTAAGATCTGTGTACAAACATAGAATTGTGAGCAAATCTCTGTATCTTGCTTATAATTCGAAGCTTAACACTCAAATATGGTTAGTAAATAGAAATTGTAAACAATTAAACACAAGAAACATGCACTATAACAAATAAAGAACACAATTTATTTTCTCGAAATGAATCATATATATACATGTATATATACCTACATATTTCCGTCAGCGGTATCAAACTCTATTTAAACTGAATAAACTCGAGAAAATGCCGAGCTTCTTAACAAAACCTTTTGCATTAATCTAGCTACCATTACGCAAAAGATAATGCCGAATTACCGATAGAATGAATTGTATTTTAGTACTTTTTTGATACATCAGGTTAACTGTTTGATTATTCGAAGTCTCTGTTTGATTTGATACGTGAAAATCATGAAATACAGACAATAGTTCCTAGGTTACAAAGCATAAATAGTGGAAACGAAAATCAGAACAAGCTAACACCAACGTCATGTGTGAAAACTGTCAACGCATTGAAATCTTTAGCCTCATTTTACTTCACAAAATCGGCACCAATATATTTTGCATGTTTCAAAAATTTCCCTTCATACGCGAACTGTTGCACAACAAGCAAATTCATTATAGTCAGATCGACCCTTTTTCGTATAATGTCATGGCTGCTTTAAACAAAGAACCTCATTTTAGAAAATACGAGTCTTGGTAAAATGGGTATGCAAACCCGAGCCGTGGCAAAATAAAAGCCGGGGCAGATTGGCAATCGTCAATTCCAAATACCCATTATTTTGCAGCAATATCTACAGCGAATTCAAATATACTGGTCCATCAAATATCCTGAAATTTTAATAAGATTGGCAGATTAATAACTGCCAATCTTTTGTTTTGCTCAGGCCAAGTCTTGCCTACCCATTTTACTGGATGCCGAACCCGAAGCTATTAAACTGATTGAAACACGCCTTTCCTTTATTATTATTTTCGTAATAACTCAGATTTGAAACAGAATTATTCCTTAATTTTTGCAATTTAAATTTTCCTTCCCATAAGGATAATTTATGCTAAACTACGTTGAATTGGACTCAGTAGTTCTTGAGAAGAAGATTTTTAAAAATGCACCCCCTTTTTTCTACAGTTTCAAGGTTTTCTCTGCTTTGAATATCGGACTTTTATTTCTGCAATTTATATTCGCCCTCCCTTATGCTTTGTGCCAAATTTGGTTGAAATTGGATAAGCAGTTTTAGAGAAGAAGTTCAAAATGTAAAAAGTTTACAGACGGACGGACAAACGGACGACGGACAAAATGTGATCAGAATAGCTCACTTGAGCTTTCAGCTCAGGTGAGCTAAAAATTAATCAAAATTAAATGAACCTTTCTGGAAAGAAAACGATAGACTGAAAGGGTGATCCAGTCGACTAGGAGGTCTTTTCACAAACGCACCATTTTATATAAATCTTTCCTGTAATAATGGGTTCTTTTCTTGTAATTACGAGATAATTACCTCGTAACAGAGACATAAAATTTATAGGCCTAATTATTGTTACATGTATTTATGTCTCTGCTCGTAATTACAAGATTTTTTCTCGTAATAATGAGATATGTTATTGGCACAAACACAATATACAATAATTGGAAAATATATCTTACCTTCTTTGGTGACTCTTCGTTGCCCATACATTCAGTAGATTTTGTACTTTCGTTTCCTTTTCTTGATAATCTCCCGTTAGCGACAAGCTGGGCTGCGTTCAAGATCACAGCAGGTAGCCTGACCGTTAAGTCGTACATAATATCTAAATGTCTGTTGACCGGACCGTAGGTTAGCCGTTAGGTCTCTCATTCGAGTTGGAAATATATGACGTCACACCTTTATGGCGTCATAGTATACAGACAGAGCAATTGCGATTATAGAAAAATAATTGCAGTTCCTCCGTATGGACTTACAGTGAAAAAGAACAATGCATATGCAAATATATCGACATAATTTGTTAATTTCAAGTGAAAATATACATTATAAATTTCTTTATAACTTATAGGATAAACAAAACATCACTACTGGTTATATAATACTAATAACGGTTAGATCTTATGTTTCTTACAAAATGGTAACGAAGGTGGCAATCTTGAATTTGATGCTAAGCATAAAATATTTAGGCAACGAATATCTACGGAGTGGCTACAGGTTAGTTTACCGTTCAACCGCGTAGCCCTACGTAGCAGCTACGATCTTGAACGCAGCCCTGGTTTTCGAAAATATTTGCTTGTGCTTCCATAACGACCCGTTCTGGAAAGTTCTTTGCATGAAAACTAAAATCTACGAAAGACAAATAGGGCCTCATAAAAATATTTTTATCTAGTAAATACGAGAAAAGATATCGTTCACTGGCGTCGGAAGCAAATTGAAAGTGGGGGGGGGGGGGGCAAACTAATCCTCGGAAATATTGAGGAAACAAGAGGCCCAGGGTCCACATCGCTCACCTGAGCAACAATTGCCTTAATTCTGATCAAATTAGCATTACAGTATCAAAATATCTTGACAACTAAGTACAATAGATCTTTCTAAAAAAAAATTGAAAATCTGTCAATTTTTATCCATCTCTATTTTTGGTAAATACCAAGCCCTTTTTGTTGTTGTACCTGTAAGAAGATTTTTCTCTATTCCTATATACCCCCACCCCCATTTCGTGGCCTCACTTTTCTCTAGGGAATCATGGTTTCATCAAACTTAAATCTGCATAACCTGTGCTTTCACACTAAGTACTGAGTTTTGGACCGAAAACTTTCCCAGAATATTTTCAAAGATTTTCTCTATATATTCCTATGTAAAAATTCAAACCGCCATCACGGCCCCGCCCTATCACTAGGGACTGTGCTTTTGCAAACTTGAATTTACACTACCCGAGGATGCCTCTACACAAGTTTAAGCTTTTTCTGGCCAAATAGTCTTTAAAAAGAAGATTTTTAAAGATTTTCTCTATATATTCCTATGTATAAATTCATCCTCCATTGTGGCCTCCCCATGCCCCTGGACTATTATTTAAACAAACTTGAATCTATATGATCTGGGGATGCTTCCACTCAAATTTGGGCTTTCCTGGCCTAATAGTTTTGAGAAGAAGATTTTTAAAGATTTTCTCTATATATAAAAATTTATCCCCCATTGTGGCCCCGCCCTACCCCCAGGGACCATGATTTGAACAAACTTGAATCTACATTATCTGAGGATGGTTACACGCCAATTTGAGTTTTTTTGGCCAAATAGTTTTTAAAAGAATTTTTTTTAAAGATTTTCTCTATAAATTCCTGTATAAAAATTTATCCACTAATTGTGGCCCACCCTACCCCCGGGGACCATGAATTGAACAAACTTGAATCTACACTATCTGAGGATGCTTCCACTCAAATTTGAGCTTTCCTGGCCAAATAGTTTTTGAAAAGAAGATTTTTAAAGATTTTCTCTATATATTCCTTTGTAAAACTTGATCCCCCCATTGTGGCCCCACCCTACCCCCGGTTACCATGATTTGAACAAACTTGAATGTACACTATCTGAGGATGCTTCCACTCAAATTTGAGCTTTCCTGGCCTAATAGTTTATGAGAAGAATATTTGTAAAAATTTTCTCTATATATTCCTATGTAAAACAATAAGTGGGGGGGGGGGGGGGGCTGAACTCTCTATCATGCTATGTTTCTAATGGTTAGGTATAACTTTGCAAAAAAGTGGGGGGGCTAAGCCCCCCCCCCCCCCCGGTTCCGACGCCTATGTCGTTATTAAAGAATTAATAGAGAGGTTAAGCATTTGAACGTGTACGTGTACGAGTACGTGTAACATGGGGAATCCCCTAATTCAATGTATAATACGTCATAATTTCTGCGTGCCGCATAATTCTACAAATTGTACAAAACGTGTAAAATCAAAAGTACAGCGAAGTGCATAGAAGCGTTTTCTTAATTAAGGAATAAGGAATCATTCTTTGAGTATTATGAGGTAATAATTTCGGTCGGGCCGTGATCAAATCCAATAAAGCCTGATAGATTTGATCACGCCCTGACCGAAATTATCACCTAATAATATGTTTAACGGTGTGACCGTTCCCAGGCCGAACGCAGAAGGGACAATGTGTACACATCTCTCATCATTGTTAAATGCAACCTGTGGACTTGCTCAACCAAAAACTTTGGCTTTATGTTTGATTTAGCATTCCTTTGCTTTTTATTAATGATCATTAAATCAGTATACAAAATAAATTGCGCGTCTGTGTTATTTCTCATTTTGTTCCGTGTTGTTATCTGTGTTTTAATTATTTTCCTCTGTAACATCAATTTTGTTTTTAATTTTCTTGATTTTTTGTATGCTATATATGCATTGTAGACATTTGCCCTCCCCCTTTTTTAGTGTGTAAATAAGCGCGATCTCCAATATTATTTAAAGATTTTGCCACATAAGCAACTTTAAAAAAAACACCTTTAAATATTTTAACAGTTTATTTTTTCTCATTTTTGTTTTATTCATTTATTACAAAATGACGTGGCTGCACGTAGATCTGATAATAATTAGAATTTTCTCTTTTATAATTTTTTGTCACCTACCTAACGTATGCATATATGATTGGATCAATATACAGTAAAAAGCTTGGAACTTGCAGATGTATTTACTAACCAAAAACAAAAATCAAAACATAACTAATCAGCAAAAGAGTCGCCATTAACACTTTCAATTTCAATTTCAATTTCTTTATTAACCAATTAAGGGCCCTCAAGGGGCAACATGAAGACTGTACATACAACATCCAATGTACATAAAACATTCAATAAACATACATGCATGTATACAAGAGGGAAAGAGTTGGATGATTGAAAGAGCTAGGACAGACATGAACATTTAATTAGTACATGTACATGTGTGTGTGTGTGTGTGTGTGTGTGTATATATATATATATATATATATATATATATATATATATATATATATATATATATATATATATATATATATATATATATATATATATATATATATATATATATTGAAACACAATAAAATCCACAGAGGTCGGCGAGTTATAGATCAAAATTAAATAAGAAAACACGGAAAACGTTCAATATAGCTGAAGGTGTAATATCCCTCTGCTATTAATTTTGCCATAAATTTTTTTAAAAATTTCATATTGATTTTCATCAAAGTCAATATCAATCGATTCATATGAAACAAATTTTTCAAAAATTGATAAAATGTCTAATCATGATATGAAGAAAACTAGACATAGTGATTAGAAAAAACAAAATTTTACCATCGCAGCATAAAATTAAAAATCCAAAATGTATATGAAAATAATATATAGTTATATACATTTTCAATTCATATTACAAAACATGTTGAAGCGCTGCATTTTAGTTCAGAATAGCACTTTGTTGTATAGGTTTGCAACAAAAATTGCTTCAATCAACAAGAGTTATCTTTCTTTATCATAGACTATTGAAGGTTTTACATACATGTTTTACATACAGTGCAAGAAAAATTGCCACAGTTTCTTAAATTTCAGAAAAGGTTTTCTTTTTTAAATTTGGATAAGATGATAGTAAATGGATATATATATTTAAGAAATCCTAAAAATGTAAACCAGAGCATTTTGTTATGTAACACAAAAAGGGGATC
This sequence comes from Magallana angulata, assembly GCF_025612915.1. Taxonomy (NCBI): domain Eukaryota; kingdom Metazoa; phylum Mollusca; class Bivalvia; order Ostreida; family Ostreidae; genus Magallana; species Magallana angulata. The sequence continues at coordinate 52,450,857 of NC_069116.1, forward strand.
AAGTGAATAATCTTCCAGTAATTGGTATATCAATACAGGGATATACTGTCTTGAATCAAATGAGCTGAGATATTAGGGTTTTTTTCAATTTGTTTTCCCATATCTGCTTCCTCAGAACAGAAAAGCTTTATTCAATTTTAAACATTTGAAATGTTATAAGTTATATTTAAACGATTTCCACTAAGTCTAGAATTTGTAATTGTCTAGGTCACATTTTTCCCAATTATAATTCATTCAGCTCTGTGAACGAGCTGTAGATAGAGAAATAAAAATATTCAATCCAAATATTCTCTGGCCTAAAACATCAAACATGTACCGTACATGTACTGAACAAGTATATAAAATTTAGTTATATTTTAAAAAAAGAATAAATCCATCGGGAGGGGGGAGGGGAGAGGGGGAGGAATAGTCATGTAGATATTGCCTCATAAATACTTTATCATTATGATACATTTCTTGTAATATTTTGTAAAAGTTTTCTTTACTTTTTTGCCCCCCTGCTTCAAAAGAGCCATGGGGTTCAGTTCTAATTTTCTTTTTCTATCTTTGAATTCAAATAAGTGTATCGCCTTCCAACATAAATTGGGACCATGCACCACCTCCCTTGTTGTTACATGCATTAATAATTGTGAGTTAACAGAAACAAAGTGATATTATTTTCTACAGAAGTTATCTCTCTTATCAATGGGACATTCCACCTTAAGCGCTTTCATTTTCAAAAATGAAAGCGCTTCAGCTATATTGAACGTTTTTCGTGTTTTCTTATATATATATATATATATATATATATATATATATATATATATATATATATATATATAAGTGACCGTTTCATTACGAGGGTCAGTCAAAAAGTACGAAGACAATGAGGCTGTCTATCATATATTTTTCGTTAAAGTCAAAACAAACATATTAATTTTTGCAACAATTCTTATTTTATTGATAAACGAAGTTTCATTTCATTTGATGAAAGCGTATTTGTGTTCCTCGATTTTAAAATCAACATGTTTTATCACCACGGCGTACGGTAACGTAGAAAACAAGACTTCAAGATGACGCTAGGACAGTTAATAGAAATATCCAATCTTTATATCACCCTGAGTCTTTTGTGTTTTTCACCATACAATTTAAATTGGGACTATTTCACCTGACATCTAATTTGTTCATATTTGTTCGAAAATCATGTTCACGTGGTTAGTTCCTCAAAGTTTTTTTTTTATTTTTACCGCATGCCTCTTTGTTTACAGTAAAGAAATCCCTGAATGTCAGATGACGTGGTTTATTTTTTGGTCAAATATTTACAGATATTCTACTATCTTTCGTACTGTTTAATGCTCAAAATACATCTATTACAGCCCCCTGCAAAATGTGTTAAAGGCAAATATGCAAATAATTTTGTACTTATTTTTTCCACAATTGAGCATTTCACAGTATTTATCGGCCTTTCCCCGAGTTGGATTTATACTGTTTATACATTTCGTTGCACCGTGACGTCCGGCGACATCAATGTTTTTAGTAAATTTTAAAGATGACTTTTGTTACTGATATCTGTTCAACAAATCTACCAGTATACATCCCGTCATTATTTGGTACATAGAATATCATTACAATATTTAACATGTCCAATTCATAAAGATATTACTTTCAACATAATATGATTTATTCTTGACAGAACAACAGTGCGCCTTGACCTCATTTTTACAGGATTAGACTCTAAAAAATTCATAGAAATAAAGGAATATATGAACTTTTTTATATCAAATTGTTTAAAACAATTGCTAAATTATGTCTTCTAAATCTAGTAATTATAATATGACGTTAAATAACATAGCTATGGCAAAAGTCTTCGTATCTTTTATTGACCCTCGTATACTATGGAGTAAACTTCATCGCAGATACAAATGCCTGTGATCAAAACACATCAATTTAAGCTTCTTCAACTCCTTGATGTTTAAGTTTATACACTAGTTGAGAAAAGTTTTAAAGGTTTTTAACCAAAAATAAGAACTACATACAGCTTTGCAATAAAGTTTAGAAATTCTTCTTTCTTTATTTTATTTCTAAGCGAAAATATATACTTTACATCTCTATGATAACTTTTTTTTTCTTTCAAAGTTTACTTTAAATTAAGGCAAAACTTAATGGTACATGTAGTTTTGCATGAAATAGAAGTAATATATTACTGCGTTTATAAAATACATGTGTACTCCACAATTGGATCAAACAGCTTTTAAATTTTTAAACAAATGCTTACATGTAGTAAAATATGAAATATACAAACTTACAAGCGGGATCGGAATTATATTAGCTATTGAGATAAGTGGTGGGGAGGGGTGGCAGAGATTTAGAAAATCCGTACGTCTGGTACAAGTCCGCTCTGATAAGAACGCTTATAAATTGACAATTTAGAAGTTTTCCGATGTAAACACCCGGTCTTATCTACCCAGTATTCGGCGACCTATAAATGTGATCATGGACAACCGGGCATTCGAAGGTAAATCTTTGGGATTTTCATTTTATGAATGTTATTCCATGTAACAGTATTGCAATGGTTTATTTTTGTATAACTAAACATGTACATGTACTTATATCAACGGTTTGTTAATATTTTTTTAACCACAGAGAAAACAAGGTGTTTATCGTTGTCTGTTTACATGAAAGTTCCATCCAATGAATTTTTTTTCAACATACCAACGCAGAATATGTTTTTGATAAACTTTTTTTCAAGAATGTGGGATTTATGATTGAAAACAGACCTTTGGTATACATTAAGAAGAAAAATAATGAATGTCTATTGTTTAGTTGCTTCGATTTAGAACACTCTGCTAAGTCTCATTTGTAAGTGTATTTGCATTTTTCACCTTAATCAAATTTACATATCAAATATTTCAAATTCACAACAGACTCGGAAAAATCTACAATAGTACCCTCTGAAAATGGTTCCCGCAAAAGATATACAACGGAAAGTACGGAGTCTCCGGACTATTCCGGTAGCGACGTCAGCATCCGGCAAGAGAAAGTTCGTATGAAGAAAACAGTGGGCCTTATTAGTGGCACTTCTCTCATAGTGGGAACGATTATAGGTATAGGACAAGCAGACGATATCTGTTGCATTTGAAGATCACAGATTATAAAACTGACGATAACAGGGGGTCGTAAAGCAGACAGAATTTAGTAGTGTCACAGTAGCGGAGGAATTCTTGCTCTATAGAATGGGGCACATAGTCTTCATCACCACATGATTTGCAAATCCCTTTTTTACCATTGATTTATGAATTTATAGGGCCATAAGTCATGCCCTTTAAACTATTTCATTGTTGCTTAAGAGGCGCTACAAATAAGTAATAAATAATTGTTCTAAAGTAATAAAAGACTTAACTAAGGCTTTACGCTATATGTGTTAAGTAATATGAAGAAAAAAACATGAAAACATTACAAGATCAAGAGTTTGTAATTGCAAAGTTTGTTATAGATCCTTGCTAGTTTTGAATTTATTTTTAGGCTCTGGGATATTCATATCCCCTAAAAGTGTTCTAGATAGAACTGGATCAGTAGGATTAAGCCTCGTTGTCTGGACTGCAAGTGGATTTCTGGCCCTTCTTGGTAAATGATAAAGAGGAATGGTTTGATATCCCGTAAATAAACAATTTAGCATCTTCTGTATTTTGAAAACAGTTTTCTCTCGTATCAACACATGCCAGGTATCATCTTAAATTATCGGCTGAGCCTCTTCTTTATTCAGAGCACTGAACGTTGTATTAACATTTAGGTTCCTTGTCGTATGCTGAATTGGGAACAGTGATACGGAAGTCTGGCGGTGAATACAGTTACATCAAGGAAGCTCTAGGCGATATCCCAGCCTTTCTGTTTGCATGGACGTCAGTGATTGTCGTTCGGACCTCCTCGATGGGCATCATTTGTCTGACGTTTGGGGAGTACATGGCCACCTTCTTCCCTTACTGCGGCTCGCCCATCATTCCTATTAAACTCGTGGCAGCCCTTGCTATCGGTATGTCCCACATTGAAACAATATTAACATGTCACTGAAGACGGTTCGACAATTTTAATAATGTGTGATCACTAGTTATAGGTTAATTAACATTATAATATCATAATTTTCAAATCTGGATTTGTTTTGGAGAATTTGTTATTTGTTAGGTGATCAGTTACATCCATAAATATATCATGCAAGGCAGAGTTCTATCTACTTGGCAAGAGGGCCCCGTCGATCTTTCTTATGTACATGTACGGGTGGTATGTCAATGTCGAGAATTCTTTCTTTCGTTGCAGTGTCCTTAGGGGTCATCAACAGTTACAGTACCACGTTAGCAGGGAGAACCCAAGTCGTCTTTACGTTTGTAAAACTCATCGCTCTCATCATCATCGTCATCGGAGGAATCGTCAAATTGATTCAAGGTACCACAGTCTGTGATGTAACGACCAATATTCTATTAAGTAAAACCTTATGATCTGAATTCAGTCATTTTTTAATTTGTTTATTCTATGCTTACAGGGAACGTATCACAGTTTCAAAATAGTTTTGAGGGTACGACGACTTCACCTTCCAACATCGCCCTGGCGTTCTACAATGCTCTCTGGGCTTACGACGGCTGGTAAACACAACAAACATTTACAAAGTCGGGTCGTGTCCTTGCTATGCTATCGTATACATTGGGCCATTTTTTTCTTTACTTTATCGTGCATTTTATTTATCTGGCAGGAATAATCTCAATTACGTAACAGAGGAACTTAAGGACCCTGCAAAGTAAGTGCTTTTCTTCTTGATCTGAACTTGAAAGATCTAGAGTTATAGAACAACAGACCAAATATCGTTTAAGGAGACTGACTGGTCAACAGGTTGTCTGAACAATAATCTCCCTACACACTTAAATACAATGATTTTCACAAATCAGTATGCACATATTAGCACCAGTAAAAACTATTTGTATTACTGTTTCAAATTATTAATCTAATACTATGCATTACAAAGTTAAATTTTTTACATATGTATCTGTTTGTATTATGACATGCTTCGACTCTAACCCATTCTTGCAGAAACCTTCCGCGCGCTAATGTTCTGGGTGTCATGATAACCACGGTCATCTACCTGTTGGTCAACATCTCCTACCTGACGGCGATGACGTCATTAGAACTCCTCAATTCGCCGGCCGTGGCCGTGGTATGTAAACATCATTGCATGTCTTTAAGATTTTTACAATGATAAAGCTGACCTTTTGACTCTGTTATATAAGATTGTTTGCGTGTCTTAAATAATTTTATAGATGCGCTGCAAAACGGACCACTGATATGACTCAGAAAATTACGGTACCATCCACTTATAAGTAATGAATGAATGAGTACTCATCCGAATGACTCTCAAGTTATTGGTCCGTCAAAATATAGGCTACTGAGACCATTCGACAATATGTAGGGGTTTTTTTGGCATAGCAAAATAAAACCGTCGTTTTTGGTATCTGAATCCTTGTTTTTGGTTTATTTAGTTAGGGTCATAATACAATTCACAGGTTAATAAGCAAGTAAACAATAATTCATCAGTCAGTCGATGACAATTTAAGATATTGTACATAACCTTTCATTTACGTGTCAGTATTGAATGTATGTCTGTTTGTAGACGTGGGGAGACCGCGTTCTGGGAGGGGCTGCTGTTCTGATGCCCCTGTCTGTGCTGTTCTCAACGTTTGGTGCTGCAAACGGAACCCTCTTTGGAGGAGGAAGGTACCTACACCATTACCGGATAGCTGGCTCTTCTTTCATAAATTTTTGTTATCCACCAACTTGAAACTCAGGGAATATGTAGTAACTGTTGCTGTTTTATCAACTTGTTGTAGGGTGGTATACGTTGCCGCGAGAGAGGGTCATCTTCCAGAAATGTTATCATACGTACAATGCAAATATTACACACCATTTCCTTCCATCATATTCACCGTGAGTCAAAATCATTATTTTGTAATCTGTCGATTTTAGATTATTAATATTACAAACATTACACACCATTTCCTTCCATCACATTCACCGTGAGTCAAAATCATGATTGTCTGTCGATTTTAGATTGCAAACAAAGAAAGAAACCCATTTTTTAAAGTACATGTATTAAAAACGATTACCATCTACAATAATCTCGCGCTGTAAGCTTGCCTAGAGGTCACAGATCCTCAGTGTAATGGAAGTACTATGGTATCATAAACATTCGTTGGCATCAGTTTTCGAGATTTTAGAAATAACAGCACTTCCAAGAATACGTTAATTCGTTGCCAGTAGTTATATCAATGAAATCAATATTAGATATTGCACTTCATGGAATATCATAATTTCGTGGTTCTACCAAACAAAAAAAATCCACGAATTTTAGCATTCAACGAAACCACGGTAATTAAAAAATGTAGAAAAACTTTTAAGGTTACAAACTAACAATTCATAGATTTGGCTCGTGATTTCAGATCGTGATTTCGTTGATTATGATCATCCCTGGAGATATTAGTTCCCTGGTGGACTTCTTCAGTTTCTCCGCGTGGCTGTTCTATGGGGTGACAGTCTCCTGTTTAATTATCTTCCGCTTCACAAAAAAGGACGTGGAAAGACCAATTAAAGTAACGTTATTTTGTCTTATTGATGATCAAAGCTAAACTAAAAAATACTTTGTAAATATATATGAAGTACACTTTGTATTAAATCTGTTTAAGATTAATTTTCCTCTAATTATCATAAAAGAAGCTGTAAACTCATTCTTATTGGATCAAGTGAATATTTTTGTGGTTTTGAGTTAACAGTATTGCTTGGACTATCCTTGACCTATGGGTGCTGCATTATCTGCCATTTTACCATAGTTTTTTGTTCTGTTTAGGTTCCTATTGTAATACCGATCCTGTTTGTGTTGATTGCTATCTACCTCGTGATTGGTCCGATCATCGAGAGCCCACAGATCGAACTTTTGTATGCGTTCTTGTTTATCATTGGAGGACTGCTGTTCTACTTTCCATTCGTCTACTTTAAGCTAAAAATCAAAGGATTCGGTAAGATTCCTTTTGATGTTACTTTGTACCAAAAGTTATATTCGGTGTATCTAAGGGGCTTTAATTGTTAACTTAAATATATATCGATATATCACGAGCATTTAATATTCATTTGATTTGTAACATCAGTGTTTCACCATCGGAACAAAAATACTAGTATACTTAATAAGAACAATTACTAGAGGGCTTTTTTTTTAATTGTGTAAAAGACGTTTCCCATTACCCTCGTTTCGATTTTTCAGATGTTGTGAAAAAAAATTTTTAAAGATCTCAAATTAAGGGTTCTTTGACAGGTTTGTTGTAGTGAAGAATACTTTTTTATAACGATTATATGAATGTTTCTTTCCTTACAGAATGGTTAACCACATCAGTGCAACTACTCTGTGAAGTTGTTCCTAGTCCTTACGAACCAGAAAGCTAGTAGAGATCACAACTCTAAAACATTGCCATACCATATTTGTTTTATTCATTTTTCTCCATGTAACCCATCTTCTTGTACCAATATTTTCAATATTTATATGTATCAATTTTCTTCGAAGCACAAAATTTTACTTATTTAAAAATATCACGTTTTATAATACATTTCTTTATATATAATTTAAAAGTAAACATTTTTTTTCTTGAAATCTTTTATTTTTTTCGATGAAACCAAAATTGTACTCAGTAATCTTTTTATAACATTCTATTCATAAGCAAGATTGTTTTCGAATCTCCAGATTTACGTCAATATAAGTCAGTTTACTTTGTATTCTTTTATTTTGCTTTGAGTAGATGCTTTTTGAACACGAGGTTACTATTGTTTCGTTGCTGTTACATGTGATTGCAATGTCTTTTAGCCTGTGATATGCTTTATTTTTTTATACAATAAATAGTTCTCGCTTTTGTTCATCTGTTTTTTATGTGCATTAAGAATTCCAATCCTTCCTACAAAATTATAATTTTACAAGGTTGGTTATTTTCATATCAAGTTGTTCTTTAGACTTTTAAGTGAAAGTATTTTTGCAAGTCGCAAGTCTATTTTGACTGGTGACAAAAGGAAGGGGCCGTCAACGTTACAGACCATCATTCATACATATTCATTAACATTTATAGATACCGTGATTTCAAATACGTGTAATGTATGTAGGCTTACATGTATTTTATTATTCTAGCTGATATTTTCATAAATTTATACTGTTTGTAACTTACAAGCATTAATAAAGAGAAGTTTATTCATAAACAATTAAGAAGTCAAGAAGAAAGTACTTCAATTCGAAATCTAATATTATTTTCAATTTATGGGCATGAAATCGAAATAAAATATTCTGCAGAAAAATGATCATTGGTTACTCTGTGTTTGGTAAGGTTTGCGGTTACAGGGAGATAACTTACACATTTTCATTGTGACGTAACACTAACTACCCTTTATTTCAGTTATGACGTCAAAATTTATATGACGTCATAATTGATTTCAGGTTTTTTTTATTTCGCGGGTTTTTTTAGTTTCAATGAAAAAATAAGAGGACACAAGCATTTTATCAATTTCCACGAAAACGAAATCCGCATCATATGGTTTTGAATAGTGTTTTAGAAACATCAGATTACACATATTCTAAGATACGTTTTTCCTGAAATCGGTGGACTTGGAAAGGTTTCAAATAAGATGTTTTCGTTTACATAATAGTAGTCCAAAATTAAGACTTTTGTTGCATTTTATTCTATTTTTAGATAGCTCATCAGAAATTAATAAAAGTGAATCATGATATCAATAGTGATATTATTTTCGAACATTTTAAGCATAAATAACCCCCATAATAGTCACATATAAAATGTACATATTTTCACGAAATTGTTTACATTTCATCAAAATGAAAATTGGAAATCATGAACTTTGACCTTTTTTAGTTATAAAACGGGACGGGCAAAATTCATTTGAATTTCATGAGGAAAAAGACTTTAGTATAGTGAACAAAATGGTATGTAACTTTGGTACAACCTCTAAAAAATGCAAGCCGCAAACCTTACCTTAAACAATAAAATGCTCTCTTTGGTGATTCAATCGGAATATGAAGGTGTCGACATTGCAAACAAAATGCATAACCCGCCTTAGCGGGTTATGTTAATTTTTTTTAATTTTTTTTTGCAATGGTCGTTACCATCTTTACCTGCATGAATTATCAAGGAAAGCATTTTATTGTTAATATTTAAATCTTTCTTTTTACAAAATAATATTGTAAGATTGTAAAATGTAAGTAAAATACACTAAATTATTCCGTAAGAAACAGAGGAAATCATACTTGGTAATGTGAATATATACATTATTTATAATTATGCTTACGTGTATGAAGGTTTTTCCTTTATTATGTGCAAGTTATACATCAGACGCTCCTAAATCTGTTAGGTTTTTGGAAGACCGATTTTGTATTTAAGGGCGACTATCTGGAGATCTAATGATGATTATCGTCTTGCCTGATTTTGGTTTAGTTCGAGAATCATGCGACGACCCACCGACTGTTCATTGGTGTAATAACTGTAATTGGTTTAATCAAAAATCGTACATGACTGTATCTTTACGCCCGATTTCTTGGATGACCAGACAGCAATTCTGCTCGCGGCACCTATGAGTTAAATTCGACTTGAGGTGTCACTGATATTTTTCTTGTAGTTGAGAACGGGAAGTAGGCAAACACAGAAAAAGAAAACAATTTTATCAAATATCGAAAACAAAGTTGTAACAAATGAACAATGAATAAAATAAATACTTTGTAACAAAACAAATCAAACATATATATCTAAACATTTTATCACAGACAAAACTTTGTAACCTCCCATTGATCAATTTGATAAAACTAACATGGCATGATGACATCGCTCTGAACTCTTTGCATTCAGAATTTTCTCGGTGACTGGCAATTGAACTAGCCAAATCTTGCAGCTGCCAAATAGAATGGTCTCTGTGATTTATTGTTTTTGGTCGCAGGAAAGAATGATTCCCATGCCTAAAAGAACGATCCCGTGCCTTTATCATTATATTTTGGACCAGATAAATCGTTAAAACCCGTTCTTGTCCGAATAAATATGACCCAATGGTGTAACATGCAACACCTTTCACAGCTTGGTCACATAGTCGAAGGATTCCTCGTACCTCGGCGGGGGCGAGTTTTCGCCGCTAGAGGGCGAGCTACTGAAGTTTGACACGGAGTCGTCAATGGTCCCGTCCATCGACTCAAGGTCATCCAGTGACCCCATGGTGTCATAGGTCGCCACCGTGAACACGTCGGAAAAGTCAACTGAGCATGCGTCGTTGGAGTCCTGGCGACCCATCCTTCTTACCGAAGAGGCGTCGTCAAACTCGTTTATCATTTCCTCGATGGGCTCCAGTGTCGTCATCGGCGCTACGGACGCCGGTCGCCGGGATTTCTTTTGTCTCTGACGCTTCTGGAAACGTCTGTAAAGAAAATAAAATGCATAAAATTGAACTGGTGTCTCGTTTGTTTTGGAAACGTCTATTAATATAGATATATATGCATTTTGGCATTACACTTACTTCTCTGGAACGATCTCAAAGAACAGTTGGAAGAAAACCGTAAAGTAATCTGAAATACAAAATTTTCCACTGAAAGCCTTTAGTTTCTTCTAAAGAAAAGGACTGAATCTACGTTATAGTAGACAAAAAGGTGTCCATATTTAAAGTTATAATGCTTTACCAAGTAAATACATTTTTTCCTTTCAAAGATTGCTAATTTCAACTATACTCTCAGAGTGTTTCGTCTTCCTTTATAAATCTTTACCTGTAATCTTTTTATTCCAACTCCACCTGACTAGCGGGACATAGAACACAACGGCGGACCCAGCCACGGCCAGCGTCAGGATGAACTCGCCCTTCAGTGGGTAGACTGTGAGGGGGGCAATCACCAAGTAGCCCGCCCCCAGGGTCACAAAGATAGGGATTAGTATGTTCACCTGTAACAGAAAATACAATCCACACCTGTCGTCTTTATATTATTACATAACATGTTTGAGGGTTTTTTTAAAAAAAAAGGATCGTGTCCATTTATCGACTATTAGACATAATATCTTAATATTCTTTGGACAAAGAGCTTTGTATATAAATATAAAGGAAAATATTAAATTTTAAAATAAAAATAACTGAATATTTTCTTTACAAAAAATGTAGTTTATGGCGATAAAGACAGACGCATGCTTACTTTGTACGGCCTAGGGAGGTGGGGTTTGCGAATCCTCATGACGATCAGACCAAAAATGGCGAGTCCGTGAAACAACCAGACCGTGAAAATCCAGAACCGTACCATCAGCTGGGAGGACAGACACGTGGCCATGACGATTGCTGCTATTGCCTGCAATATGTACATGTACATATACTTGTTTAGGTAATCACTTTTAAAATTCAATAAAAGTCAGATAATTCTATTTAACAATGTGCATAATAATAATTCCCCTCGGTATTGAAACTATATGTTTCCACAATTATTTGTTTAAAAACATTTTACAAACAACTGCTGCCATAGTATTGATGTAACATGATACCCTCATAATGATGGCCGGAATATGACTCTTCGTCCTGACGTGTCTGTATGTTAGAAACTCCGGGACATATCCGTCCTCCGCAGAAATTGACGATAATCTGAAGGAACAACCGATAAGAAAATTTCTACTTCCCAATGTCTATTTCTCATTATACGGATGATAAAAGACGTTGTTATTTAAAAAAAAAACTATTGAAATAGTGATTGCAATCATTCGACAGTGAGGCCTTCGTTATTTTACCTCCCCGATGCTATGATTGTGTTGTTGGCATTTCCCAAAGCAACAAATGCAACGCCGACAGGGATAAGAAAGCCTGCCCCTCCTAACATTTTTCGTCCCCACGTCTGCAAAAAACCACAGTGAGTCTAAATTTCCCGAACAATACATGCGTTTTTTGGTTCTTTCTGGATGTTACCACCAGTTAAAGCTGGAGCTCATAATTTGAACAAGTGGTTACGCAATATGTAACAAAGGCATAAAAAAACTTACAACCCCAAACCAGCGATGCGCCGTCATTTCTTCCGGCGTCAGCACCGTGAAGTATGACGTCACAGTGGACAGGTAAATCAGCATCACCGTCGGAATGACGATCTTTACCAATCGAGGAAGATTTCTGAAACGTACAGAAAAAATTATGATTACAACAGAATACGAATAGTCAACTGAGCGTATCTTTTTCAGCGTTTTAAATACAATGACTGCATGATTCAGTCTATCATACATATTGTCTGCTCACAGATAAGACCCGAAATATAAACAGTAAAACACGGTTATAGTGAAGTACCATAGACAAGACATCCATTAAATATAAAGGTATTTTGTTACATTCGACAGGTTCATTATACGTTTTGATAGTTAGAGTGGAATTGAATTCGCTCTCAGCAGGAATTCGTTATGATCGTGTACGCTATAACCATGTTTTACTGTAACAGGTCTACTAAGATAGTGGTATGATTCCAGTCCCCGTATACCATTCTTGCGTGTCTGAGAGAATAACTATATTCCCATTGCATCTCGATGGACTAATCCAACCGATAAAAAAATCTGTACGAAACAAGAAAATATGCATGCACAAGTACATAGTCAGTACATAGTCAGGAACATAGTGCTATAGGGTAGGCATGGTGCGGAATCCGGCGGGACTCCACGCTTACTTACTTGGGTGGTTTTTTGACCCCAGCTGTGACAGATGGGACATTTGACCTGAAAGCACACAAATTAAGAACACCTTATGATGCATTCCTATCAGAGTATTCGCCATAATGGCGCACTACCCTCCAACCCTATTTCAGGGTAAGACAAGGTTTATATTTACATGTATTAACCTACCATCCACCATAAGCCCACATGGAGTTGTAGACGGCAAAGACCACGTGGTTGTTGGAGGACTCGGTGTTTTTAAATCCCTCCCCCAGCGACCCCGTTCTTCCTATTTTGGTAATAAATATAACAATGTGTATGTAAAATTCATTGTATTCATTGTCCGGTGTAGAAGCTTAAGAAATGAACATTCCTGCTATTGCTTATTCTGCAAAAAATATTACTAGAAATCGAAGAAGTGTACATGGTATTAGCAAAATAAAGGTGGGAATTATTTAGAGTCCTATGACTATCTACAGATATATTCAATTATAATAAAACTTACCGGATGAAATATTGTATATTCCGCTGGCTATAATGGTACCGATAGTGATGACTTTTGCCAGATTTGATACAGATATCATCTGTCTTGCCAACTGTACGTTGTATGCATTGACGATGGACAGTGTTACTGCAGAGTAAGCAATACTACAAGCATCAACGAAGCATCACGTGAAATAGAGTATTTAAAACATGATATTGGCTTTTAAATAGCTTACTGATCGCTAAAATGGCCAACAGCTTGTGTAGGATAGCTGGCGGTCCACAATCGTCGCCGATTAAATCTGCGATGTAGCTGGCAAACGCTTTGGCAAAGACAGCAGTGGTGCAAGGTTCGGCCGCACCAATACGCATCCACGTGTAGATAAAGGCGGGGAGGGGACCGAAGGCTTTGTGGAGGTAGCCATACTCACAACCCGCCCGTCGGACAAAGATTTGGAGTTCAGAGAAACACAAGGCAGCTGAAACGAATTCGTGCTTTATATCTATGAATAAGTTATAGATATACATGTAATTGAAATATTGCATTATATAGACATATATACAAAAAGCCAAATATCACTCTTTAGCATACTGTGTTCATTGTAATATCTTTAATTTGACAATGTATAACAGTATATATGTACAATGTACTGGTAGTAATGTAGCTTACTAGCTATATGAATGTACTAGTAAATTAGACACCTACATGTGTAACAGGTATTTTTTTTGAATTTTTGGATCACTTTGGGTCTCTTTTCTTTATCCTTAGAAAACCTCGAGACGTTTGATGTGTGTGTTCTGTATTGGCACATTAGACCTTTGTTTTTAACTCTAATGGAGAATTTATCTGAAGACAAATGTAATTCATACAAATTTTATTTGCCGGACGTCTTCGAGATAAGAAAAGGCTAAACACTTAAAAAGACAAACAGAGTATTAAGATGGAATGTACTGCTGCACACCTTGAGAAAACATTACCAAGGCCTTATCAAATAGGATTGGGGGAAGGAACATTTTCCATTCAAAAATAGGTTATCTGCCATTGGTTTCCTACATATATTGGACAAACAAGTTGTGTTTGCTAAAGCTAGAAAGCATCCCAAGTGATGTAAAAATTAAGGTCCTCTTGTCTAAAAACAGTCCATCTGGGACAATAAAAGCTTTTCATTTAAGCAAACCTTGTGTACTTATTGAAGACCCCGGGGTAGATAGCTGATAAGATATAATTAATGGACATCCGTAGTGTAGAATTGTCAACAATGTAGTGTAGTGTAGTGAAAACCAAGGTTAATTTAGCGGGGGTCCATTCATAAAACGCAAACATTTGAATTTTAATGCTAAATAAATATTGTTATTTGGTGAAAAAATGTTAAACCTGACTGTAATGAAACATTGTACTTTTACAAGTACCGGTATATAACATTTACTTATTTTTTAAATTTTATATTGACTGTGTTTTCTTTCCTGTCATTTCTTATAGACCTATTGTAATCTATTTTATACTTTAAAGAGTGTTATTGTTTTCACTACGTGAAGGCAGACAGGTATAAATCGACATATTCTTCATTGAATGTGCTTATTGTTTTGATTATATGTGGAACACATTTAATCTTTTGCATTCATAAACAAACTGACACAGATAAGGTATAACTGGGTTATTGCCAGGTTGCAATAAGCACGTGATCTACCAAAAAATAGTAAAAACGTGCACACGGACAATCTTAACACAAGCCCTATGTACAGTCACAATAGTCTACAAAATTTATTTGCCTGTGATAAAGTTGGAGTTGGATACATCGCGTTGTCGTAAAAGTAACAAAAATAAAATAACACTGCATTCTGTTAACCCTTAACTGGTCAAATAGTCAAGTACTGAAGTATGAAATTATAAATACTTCGTTCGAAAACTTTTACTTTCGTTAGTTGGTACTTTTTTGTATTGTTTTATTTTCTTATCTATGAGAACACTACTGTTTTAATAAAATAGAATATCACCAATTTGACGTGAACAGTTTAAAATGTACAGTATCTTTTAAAAATTAATAAAAACCAAAAAAAAATTCTTATTGTAAATTCTGAGGGCAAAGAATATATCATATGGTTATATATTTTGATACTCTTCTAGATAAAAGAAATGTTAAACTCACCACATGTAGAGAACACCCCACACAGGGCCCAGATGACAAAGGTCAAGCCCACGGACCCTGCTCCCGACACCACGTTCTTAGGGGAGGTGAAAATTCCGGGACCTGGAAATGGACTCTTTTTTCAATTAAGTCTGTTTTAAGGACATAACAAACAAAATATTAATTTCGCTTATAGGACATTTGATTGATTGGTTGATTATTGTTTGACATCCTGGTTGAGTTTGACATCCTGGTTGAGTTTGACATCCTGGTTGAGGATGTTTCATCAACACCCGTGTGCCTCTAGAAATACCGGTGAAGGCCAAGATCATTGGTATAGGTATATAATTTTCACGGGATACATCAAATTATAATGATGAGTTGATTTTTTTTTTCGGGGAGGCGGACTTTCGGATTTGTTTTGGTTTCGGTTCAAGTCAGGGTGTCTGCGATTAAGGCGAAAAATTAATGGAGATTATAAACACATACTTGTTAGTTTTATCTAAGATATCATAATATGACAGTGGCAGCTGCATTACTCGGGCAATACTGTCTTAATATTGAATACATATGTTCATTTGTAAATAATCTTAATCTACATCTCTCAATGTCAGTCAACAACACGATGGACGAGGTTATTGGTTGGACTTTGTTGTGTAAAATGAAATATAACAAGGAGTGAATTCACCATCACAATTACATCTACTGTGTAGATTTCAGCTGGCTGAGTATTCAACAAATTACCTATCATATCAACCAAAAATTGTTAATGGGGTTCATTTGGCAATAAACAATTTATTTTTATTTAAAAAAACCCCAATAAATATTGTAGCTGTAAAGTTTGAATAACTTTTTAATTAAATATCTGTAAACATGGCTCTTTTTCTTAAGGTGATATGGTACACATCCATATTGTGACGTACTTCTTGTAGAAATAAAAAAAAATAAATCAGGTATGATTTAAAAAATGTTTTCTTTTAAGGTAGCGCAATGAGTTAGAGCGTTAAATACGAATCTGTTAATCGTTAGTACTAATCCCGTCAGGGCTTTTATAAAATATTAATGTTAACTTTCCAACAAAGTTTTAAACTTATTTTTAGTCAAAAATATTCTAAAATTTGAAATTTCTAAATTGGTGAAAGTGTTTTGATTATGACGTACTTTCATCTACATTAATATCGACAGGTATCCCAAACCACCTTAAGGAGATTAATATGGGTTAAAATTGACAACAACTCTCCAGTCCTCCCAATGTACCTAATACCCAAAATCTAATGTCAATATGGCTTTCGAACATATACAGTGAAGTAAAGGATGAGGATGGTTGTTGGGGGTGGGGGAGGGGGGACTACCCACCGATCACGGTTTGCATTATGAGGGAGCCTCCCCAGAAGATTCCAATCTCCTTTAAGCTGGCATGCCAGTCCTTCTTGATGTTGTGTGATTTGATGGCGGTGTCTATGATGTCGGCGGACCCCCGCCTCTGGGTGGTAACCCATATCGACACGTCCAGTAAGTCTGTCTGTGTGCAGGCGCTACTCCGCCGGTCACCTAGGAATCAACCACAATAGTGTGAAGATATATAATTATTTCAAAGTTTCGCTACGTAAAAAAAAAAGGACTATCTTTATTAAAAAACCAATTTTTTATTTTATTTCAGACAAGTTTTCGAATAATTCATGACATTTTGCACTGAATTTGAATTCAGTGTTAAATCATTATTCGTGAATACTAAATTTCGTGGATGTCGTTCTTGACTCAATTCATAAAATAAGAAAAAAATTGTCTTATCTAAGAGAGAGATTTGTATAAGCCTTTTGGCTGGTTTCCCAATCTTATTGTACATTATGTCAAATACATGTACCTGCTATTGTAAAATATCAATAAATATTGTTAAAGATAAAAAAAAAATAATCATAAAATGAAATGTATATCGAAATAATTGATTTGACGGTGTATTCTATTGACAAGACTGTGCATTGTCTTCGAAATTATGTACCCGTATCCTGTTTTATAAAATCAACGAAATATGATTCCCATTAATCTCTCTCTCTCTCTCTCTCTCTCTCTCTCTCTCTCTCTCTCTCTCTCTCTCTCTCTCTCTCTCTCTCTCTCTCTCTCTCTCTCTGATGTGAATATTTCATTCAACTGATTCGTTCAAAATGTCATCATATCTATGCAGATAAAAACACTCAACTAACGATACATCAAAAAATATATGATGCAAAGAATTGAATAAGCGATTGTAGTTATGCATGCAGCTTGTATAACAATATAACTACTAATATTTATGGGATGCTAGCTGCAGATCTGTGGCAATAATGTTACAATATTGATATCATGATATATGATATAAATTTATCGCTATAAATATCAAAGTTATCTGATATATCAAATCTAATCATTCGTTTGACACGACGTTTCTTCGTAAAATACAAATGTTTTTCACTTTATTATTTTCTTTGAGGGGGGTTGTTTTTTATTTGGATTTTCTTTTTTTTTTGGGGGGGGGGTCTCTTCGGCATGTTTTATGTTCTTTGCTGTCAATATTATATTAAAAACACTCCTGAATGATCAGATATACATGATCTACGCGATAACTATCCATTGATCATGATAAATCACCTAACATGCCTACTGTTCAAATTAGCCGTTTCAATTTTTAACATGTTTGGCCTTATTGATGGGCTGGTATTGACATGCAAATCTTTATTTGTCCACGGGTTCTGTTGGACTTGCAGAAAAAGTGTTTAGCAAACATTTCTCAAGAGGTCGGTTTATATTTTAATCTTTGCTTCCTCTCCAAGTGTCAGCAATGGAACTATTTACTTAAAATATCCAAACACATTATACCTGTAAACAGGATGCAGTGTCGGCTTTGCCATTTGAGATCACATTTTCTTATATTATTTTTTAGTTTAATATATACTGTAAGTGTAATTATCTTCATTATTTTAACTACTCTATCATCCTGATCAAATAGAATATTTTTGGTTACAGTCATAAAATAATAAAGACAAATTGGATCTTTCATTTATTTTTCGTTTGATAATCAATGAAAATAAATGATACTGCAGTAGTATTAAATTATTTTTGCAACGCTCAAAAGTTTTCCAATCTCTTGATTTTATATATGATATAAAAAAGTAATACATTTTTTTTCTTTGATGATGTCATTGAAGCAATAGCTTCAATGGCATTAACTATAAAATCACTATATACACGTAATGCAACGCTAGCCAAATAACATGGAGACTTACCGACGTTCCGCCTCATCCCTGCTGTAAACTGATAAAGATGACTGGGATGTCCTTTCTTGTTTATTTATCTCTTTCTTCTTGTATCTGCTGTCCCCCTGAGTAACCCCCGCCAGATAACGCGCCATATCCCCCCTCCAAATCGACAGTGACCAAACACCGACGGATCACATTCTAACCATCATGCTCTTTATCTTAAAAAATAATCAATTATTATCCAAAATAGACAATCTTGACTTTTTTTTTTAAATGTTAGCCATATCGTCCAATCGTTGCTTCTGTGTACTGGATTTTTAAAGAAGTTGGAAATTTCTGCAATGGCTATACTTTTGACTGCTGTTTAATTTTTCCTTAGAATATTTACTGGATTCTGTTACAATAACAACAATACCACCAAAAAAAAAAAACAAGCTTGACAATTTGTGTTTTTAATGTAATGGGGCCTAGTAAGTGTCTGGCTTTTGGAGTAGACAGTAAGCACAATAAATTCTATTATACCAAAATGCATGCAATGAATTCAATAATACCAAAATGCATGCAATAAAATGCATAAACACTACTTTGCAAGTATAAGATGTATATCTTTTCATATCACTTTAGGTGTTAATAGTTTTCTGTTGCTTGTTCTTTGCGTTTCTTTGATTGTCGTTTCTTTGACTGTTGCATTGCTTTAATTGTTATGTTGCTTTAGGTGTTGCTTTCATTTTTCTGGTTTTTTAATGTCTTTCTTTGATTATTGTGTTGTTTCAATTGTTGCGTTGCTTTATTTTGGAGTTGTTTTGATTGTTGCGTTGTTTTCGTAGTTTTGTTAATTTAATTGTTGCGTTTCTGTAACTGTTGCGTATTTTAACTGTCGTTTTGCTCTTATTGTTGTATTGCTTTCATCGTTGCGTTATTTTATTGTTGGGTTGCTCTAATTGTTGCGTTTCTTTAATTGTTGCTTTGTTTTAATTATTGTGTTGCTTTTATTTTGTGTTTCTTTGATTGTTGTGTTGTTTTAACTGTTGCCTTTCATGATTTCTTGTGTTGCTTTAATTGTTATGTTTATTGTTGTTTTGCTTTTAAATTAATTGTTGCGTTTCTTGGACTGTTTTGTTGCTCTAATAGTTGTGTCTTTTCTAAAAGTGCATGTATTGTGTTACATTGGTTATTGCTTTGGATTCCCAGACTTAAAGTCATTTTAATCTACTTATTTGGTTATTATGTTTTGACAAAAGAGGACAAAATGTGTGTCTCAGTAAATGTTGACATTGATTGGCTTCCAATGTCCATCAACCTCTTAAACATAATCTAAAAACAAACTTTGGAACAAAAACAATCACTTTCTGAAAACCTCTTGCAGAGATTCGAATGCTTTGTCTTTGGGCCTTAAAACACCCACTATATATCCTATTAAAGATAAAGATTTAATTTAAAATGATATCAGTATATGTTAATCCCGATCTCGTTTTGTGATCTTTAGAGTTATCCTTGATCTTTTCTTGTTTGGCACTTGGATTTAAGGAACATTGACTCCAAATTTCGTCATTTAATCGTTTGTCACTGTGATGAAAAAATATGAACCTTTTCATAGGTACATGTATACTAATATTCAAGACAAATATCTAGTATTCAATACTTGAATTCCATAAAACTCTTTTGACGCAAGAATAGTTAACATTTTTTTAGATAAAAAATGGACTACCTGTTATATTGTCTTTGATAATAGAAGTAAGTGTTGTGTTGAAAAACAAAGACATAAATTGAAAAAAAAACCCTGCTAAACCATGTCTATTATCGAGGTGCCATATAACTGTGAAATGTCGCACATGGTGTGTATTATTGTGCACCAGATCAAAAGATAAGTCCATTGATACTCCCAATATAGATCAAATCTAGTTCATTGCAGTTTTTGAGTTTATAGGTGACCTCTTTTTCTTAAAATGGAAATGCATATTATGCTCTTCATAATAAATTTCTGAATCACTAAAGTTTTAACCACGACTTTCACGGATCTAGTTCACTGTTTTTCTCTTGATAACATAAGAGTGCACTACTTAAGATTCCTAGTAACAACTGCAGCAGTTGGATAAAGATTACATAATACATATGTACAGAGCAGGTAATCAAGTGAAATTCAAATAGGTCTAGTGAAGTATGATCATTTCACAACACAAGAATCTATTGACACGTGCGGGCGATTATCAAACTGAAAAAAAGTCGCGTCGAGAACTTTTCGATAATTTGAAAAACGTTCCAATTGCATGTTTCTGAAGTATTACATTTTTCACGTGATCTGATGCAGACTTGGGATTTTTTCCGATCTCATCCCAACTGAGGATACTAAATCCTACATGCTTCTCTCCATGTAAGGTCATAACCAACGACACACAAGGGTCAGCGTGGGTGGTCAGCAAATTCTCCATCAGCTGTAAACTTATGAATTCAATACTTTGGCCATAAACTATTATTTAGTTATGAAAGAAATCCAAAAATTTTTGCTTTTTTCCTACTTCTTTAAACAAAGCTCTCGCTTAAGGTCAGACGACACGTTTTCAATTTTATATAACATTTTTCAGGAATTTGTTACTGGTTTACTACTTCTCTGACAAGCTTTCTTGCAAAAAATTAGGATACCTTACCAGGCATTTCTGCAAAATACTAGAGAATGCAATTTCCTATATTATCTTCTTGAAAATACACTTGAATTGCTGATATAAAAATAAATTAATAATACAACCTCTAAAACCTACGCTCCTGGCAAAAACTGGCCACGGCTCTAACCACTCGGCCATCAAGTCATATATCCATATACAAGTAAATTTTAATCATTTTGAAAATCATTATAAAAATAATAATTTTTATTTGAAACTCTTTATTACGAGGAGATACAAAAAAAAGATGCTCGAGGAACGTGTCGTCTGACCTTAAATGGGGTAATCTGAATTTAGCCAC
The DNA here is from genome assembly GCF_025612915.1 of Magallana angulata. Lineage (NCBI taxonomy): Eukaryota > Metazoa > Mollusca > Bivalvia > Ostreida > Ostreidae > Magallana > Magallana angulata. The sequence goes on from NC_069116.1 coordinate 52,472,355, forward strand.
GGCCATCATCCCTCTGGAATTCCTCTTACCAAAACTTTGATGTACAAGACAACCCAATGAGGTGATATCGGCGATATCGTGCACGTAATGACAAATCGATATGCATCGATTAAACCCCAGTTTAAATGTGATATCGACCATTGAATAGGATATCGTTTAAAAACTGTCAAATCATTTCAAATTATTATCGGAATTCAAACCCCACTGAAAATAAATTACATGTATACAGAGGACATCGACACGAAAATGAAGTTGCCCGCAATGCTGAATTAATATCGAAACAATATCGATAATAAGTTCGATACTGACATCAAGGCATGCTATTAAATGTTTCATAGATGACTTCTGTAGTATGATTTTGAAATACACTTGTAGCTGTATAAAGGTACCGACACAGTGATTGAGTAAGGTTTGGAGTGCGCGGGTACTGAATTCAAGGAATGACGTCATGACATGTGAAGGGGATGGGGGTATTCCATGAATCCCCGTGAAATGCTAACAATGTCAGATATGTCCTCTATTATGGAGACAGTCGTCATCGACTTATTTGCCCTCGTATTGACATGGCCTCGTGGTCAGTTTACCGCAAACATCGGATAAGATAAGTCTGATGTTGATACTCCAAGGGGACTCTCGCACACTCACTCAGACATGTATCTTGTGTATCGTATAATGACTCCTATGACGTCGTAATAGTGTGTACTTTGTCTATCTAGTACAACTTTAGATAAATAACGTACTGAATGGTTGTACTATTCAGTATCTTATAAAGTACACTTTAAAGCATCATTATGACATAATGATAACAAACCGAGGCTGATTGATTCAAGTTAAACAATTCAAGGTTTCTTAAAATTGCTAGTAATTTATTTTATCGGCGGTTATGTAGATAGTAAAAACGGATTGTCATGATAGCCGTTTTAGTGTATATTGGACAAGTTTTAACATCTCATGTTATCTGCTTATGATATCACTCCATGTTATTTTATATCTTAGACTTAGGACCAATAAGCAAAAGTACATTGAAACCCCCTTAGAAATAAGGTATATCTATACACAGTGTTTCCATCCTCTTTTTGGCAAGTTATAAATTCATTATCATTTTTGCAACCAAATGTAAAAAAAAAACAAATATGCGCCATGCATAAAATGCCGCTTTATAACCCAGAATATTTTATTTACAGTTACCTCTAAACTGAAGGGCAAAATTTGAAAAGAACAAAGAACGTTATTGGCCAAAATTTGACGCATTTCTAACATGCACAGCACAAAGCATTTTCAAAAGCCTTGAATTTATCAAATCTAATGGTATATGATATAACTTATATGTGTGATTTAACAGAACAACCTTGGACATTCCACTGTCATCAACAAAGATCTGTCTATCTGTGTCACAGTATCCAGTCCGGTCTCGCTGTTACCAAAGGTCAGTCCAAAGTCAACCAATAAGTGTCGACTTCAATTGCATATTGGAGAGATACAGGATTTCTCGGGAATCCTCATATTGTTGGATAGAAGGTGTGGGAGAGAACACTTTTCCTTGTTTGGTCATGGCTTGTACATCTATTGCCGTTGTATAAAAGCAAATATATTTTTTAGAATAGTATAATGATCATATCATTAATATAACATTCATTTTTAATAACTCTAAGCAACTGAAAATTTCAATAAATTGTGCAAACACAATCATCCACTCTTGACATTATTATGCAAATTAAAACCATATTTATTAGATATTAAAAAATAAAACTTTATTTGGCAAGGCATATATCAATACATGTACTGCAAAACAAACAACAAACAACCAACCATATTGGACAGCCATTTCGAATTACTGGAATTGTACATTAGTAAATATTCTCATTTCAGTGATACATATATAGAAATTCAAAGATAAACCACAATTACACCCAGTTAAAAAACTTTATTTTAGTTTTAATATATTTTTATTTCTTGACATTAATTTAAGATGCAGCACTACTAAAGAGAATCAAAGCAAACATTGGCAAAACATGGCACCATTTTATCACTAACTATATTTACATAATTCATTACTTGTTACTAAGAAACATATAAAAGAAAACATAAATATTTTGTTGATGTATGGTTGACATGTGAATGATTGACACATGCATACCTGAAATTGAAATTTGATAAAAAAAACTCTATGTAACTATCTATTTAACAACTAACTACATGAATCTGTGAATGATCAGTGGATCTATAAACGTTATAGATAAAATTGATTGAATAAAAATACCAATGTAAATTGTAAAGAGGAAAAAATCATTTCAGATATAAATCAATCTTTTGAATATGCTAAAGGTTTTGTAAAGGTATTAACCTTTAATAATATAAACCAAAAAATTGAAAATAAAAAAATCATCCAACATAAAAATTGAATTTAAATTTTAAATCAGTAACAAACAACTTGATACAAGTAACCAAGAACATTGTTTAGAAAGGGTTGAGGGGTCATGGAATGTTCATATACAAAGAACAAAATAACAAACAAAGATTAAAAAAAACCTTCTTTGATCTCTATACAGTGTATATACAAAAAGGTAAGGATGGATTTCATAGAAGTGTGAGCATATTCAGGATAATACTTTGCTAAGTATATCAGTTCATAAGAAATGCAATGTTCAATTCAACAGTAACCAGTTGCTTTGTGATTGTCAAATGCTTGAGTTTACATGTAAACATGCAATTTAGAGGAAACCTTCAATTTGTTTGCATGGAATGAAATTTGATTTAAATATATTATTAAACAGGATCTAACTTCTCAAAAGATGTTATACCCCAGTAAATATGTACACTGTGTTAATGAGTATTTCACAATTTGGATTGTACCCAACTTTTAAATATACATGTAAAATCAACTTTCAAGTTTGGCACATGTATAAAAACACAACCACCCTGTACGTTATCTCTTGTTCAAAAATAGAAAATGATCAAAAATCGAATATTTCATTAAAAAAATAAAATCAGCAAAAATATTCTAACAAACATATCATTTTTATGAGTATCCAATAACTACCAACCACTTAATTTATCACTAAAATAATATTAGATTATTCTATGATATAGCTTTCACATGTAGAACATGTATATAAAATTTGTTAGATACAAAGATTGTCAACTCCCTTATTTCTACACAACATGGTTAGCACTATCTGTGCCTCGGTTCTGAAGGTCATCCAACTCCAAGGTTGGCCTCCTTTTCATTTTTTCCTCCAGCCTCTCTTCCATGTAGAATCCCATCAGGTCCTTCCTTGTGATGACTCCCTTCACGGAGTTCCGGCAGTCTACCACCGTCAAGTGCCGCAGGCCCAGGGTACGGAAAATTATGTATGTCCTCTGGAGCGAAAACTTCTCCGGAATGAACAGAGCAGACTGGTTTGCAAACATTTTCTGAAAAACGGAATTGAAAAATAAAATTCATAAGTGTTTCGATGTACATGTATATGATGAATTACAGAATAAATTTACACAGATACATGTATGCCAAGAAAATTGATCATAATGGAGATAGAGCAAGAATTTTTTATTCTATAAATAGGTATTATATACTAAATTTTTTTCATTTATTCCATTGGGATTCCAAATAAAACCTTACTCTCTTTAACTTATGAAATAATTGATCAGAAAGCAATATTTATGTGGAATCACTAGAATTCGTGGTGGCTCAATTTTTGTGGTATTTGTGGGTAGCCCTCCCCCACGAATTTACATCCTCGACGAAAACAAATTTTGAAAGGTTAGTTTTTTCATTGCAACTGAAAACCGACGCATCCACAAATTAACATCCCCATGAACAAGCAAAAAACCAACCATCCACGAAAATTGGCCCCCATGAATTTAAATGATTCCATAGTATTCTATTTCATGACAATCATTCAAACAGAGTTGAATCAAATATTCTCCAGTAAATAATCTGAGACTGACCAGGTCTATATATAGACTACTGTAGCGTGGATCTGAGGCATACTTGTGTAGCATCACTGATGTATCGTGGGGATCTGTCAGCTTGTGTACATTCAACTGTCCAAACCAACAAAAAGTTTCATTTCATGATCATCAAATGTCCAAAACAGCTAGAACACAAACAGAACAAAACAGAACACAAAGAGTTTATTTGAATAATCATCGTTATAATCACAATATCTGACCAATGAAATAGATGCTTCTTCATCCCCAAAAAAATTTTTTTTTGCTCTAAAAAGTATGCTTCCAGTTTAAAAGTTTATGGTTCTATAATGGTAACCACTGGGAAAATTGAAGTTTCCAAGTGGTTTCTTTTAGATATCCTGGATTGAGAAACACATTTTTTTAACACAATGTGTTTTGAAACCTGGAAATTGGAACAGCTTTTTTCACTAAATGATCTTTTTGCAAGTTAACCCTGCAATGAATATTGTACATGTACATTGTATTACTCATGTTGTGAAATTTTATCAAGTTCTTTTCGTTATATTTAAATGCATTACATATTTTATTATCCTTTATTATATTCAATCATAAATAGTTGTTAGTTCTGATTATGAAATTAATTTGAAAATATGTGTACCCAGTATAGGGAAAAAGTCATAATGTATGTAGCATTACATGTATATTGGTAAATTGACATACAGTCAAACCTTGTTATCTCGAACTAGATGGGCCTGGTTAAAATCTTTGAGATATCAGAGTATTTGAGATATCAAGGGCAAACTCCTTAATGTATATTATGTGGTTGAGATTTACAAATTACTCTTACATATCCATTGTTTTCGAGATATCAGTGTTTGAGATATTGAAGTTCAAATTTATTAGTATTTAGTAACATCGTATATAGTTATAAAGTTTATATTTGATTTCATGAAATTAAGAATATTCACTATCAATTAAGTTTGAAAAAAGGGCATAGCTCATATCACATGTTAATTCTTGATAGTAATATATCTTATAATTAATAATTCCTGCATATACAAACACATGCATATCATATGCTCATATGAAAAAATGCGCATTACCATCTGCGTTTCACATTTTTTATTTTTTGGAAAAAGAATCTTTTAGAAAGTCTTACTAATTCTTTAAAGGATGGTAAATCTTTCTGTAAATTAAATAATTAAATCAATCCAATATCAGAGAAATCCAGCTTAGTACAGATGATAGAGAAATGAGGGAACAGTGATAAATTGTTGTTTTATCTAAGAAGAATTGATTATAAAATAGACAAAACACATTACATAAGTTTATAAGCCCCAAACTTCGCACTAATCTGTTTAAAATCTTACCTGATTGTATTCCACCCAAGATGGAGCTCCATCTTCTTCAAGACTTTCCTCTGAATCATTCTCTGGCTTAAACAAAGCATCATTCTTCAAGAGCACTATGACCTCCATTCTACAAAATTATGGAAATTAACACATTCTACTTGTACATATTAATCAATCCAATCTGAATCACTCTGATTATCCATGTAAAATCATATCAGAAATATGATAAGATCCAACACAGTGACTGACAAAATTACATGTATATAAAAAATTCAACAGATTATATGTTACTTATTTACTTTTTAATTCCTTCTTCATATTAACATTCCAATCCTTTATCTCAATAATCTGAGGTTTGAACAGAAACCATTGTCTTATTTGAAAATAAAAGGATGGTGTTCCAACCTGGTGATGATGCCAAAGAAGCTCTCGCTGCCGTCTGTGTTTTTGCTAATGACGGGAAATCCTCCGTGAGTCGTGTTCAGAATGAGGGTGGACAGGACGGACACGGACTCGCGGGTCTGGACGGTGATCACCGGGGACGACATGATGTCACCCGCCTTGTAAAGGTCCAAGTTCAACCTGTGAAACAAAGACAGAGGTCAAGGTCATACAGGCAAAAAACATAAAAATACTCAGTTTTCTCATTCTATCCCACACTGATTGGGTGCCCCACATTAAACACTCACTGTTGTTTGTCTATCCTGACTCTTGGCTCAGGGTCCAAGAGAGGGATACATTTCAGCTCCAGCAGGGCGTGGTAGATAGGGTGGGTGAAGAAATCCCCCACCCACTTGGCCACCATCACCGAGACCATCACTGGTAGAAGGATCTGTACATCATTGGTCAGCTCCATCTACAAACAAAGCCATGCTGATCACATAGTACTGAGGAAATCTCATATTTACTTGTTATGATTGAATTTGATTACTTCAAAATGCAACTAGATCTTGATTGCTTAAGTGCTAAAGAATTATTTAAGAATCAAGAATTGTCATTTTAGATAGAGAATGTTTCAAAAGAATTCAAATTTCGGTATTTTAAAATGAAATAAATTAGCCAAAACATTAGCTAAACAAGGCTATCATAAATAAATACCATGATCACAGTCACAGCTAAGGCCAGGCGGGTGACTCCTCCAAAGAATGAGGCTGCCCCAATCAGTGAGAAAACTCCTGGGTCCATCCAAGCCCAGTACCCAAAATCCTCACTGTGGACGCCAAACATGTAGGTCATCAGGAGACCCACAGCCCGACCATACAAACCCCCCACCAATCTGTCAAACAAACATTGTAAACAACTTTCACAAGCTAAAACAAATTGAATCACATTGAATATGAACTGTATATGCATACAGCATTAATTAAACAGCTGACAAATGGTCACTGAGGAAAATGTTGTACAGTGTACTGAAAAAAAGAGCCAATATACAGGGTTAACTCACAACATGGGGACCAAGGCACCGCTGGCTACAGAGGTTCCTGTAGCCCAGCAGATCAACAGGAAGTAGATGACAAGCATCGTCAGCAGTGAACCAAATCCAAACTGGAGATGTGTGTCGCGGGAAAAGAGCCGCTTCACTGCATTCTCCAGGGTCCCAAACATCAGAGTGGCCACTGCAAACAGAAATATATCTGTGTTCTTAATGTGTATCTTTTGGGTTATGTATTTTTTTTGCAATGTAGCCACCTTCAAATCCTGCATTAATTACCAAAAAAAGCATTTTATTGTTTTTTAAATAAATACATTATACTGTTATTGTTCACCATAGTATTCTTACTTTCATTATAGGTACTGTTAGTGTACACCCTAGCATTCTTACTTTCATTATAGGTATACTGTTAGTGTACACCATAGCATTCTTACTTTCATTATAGGTATACTGTTAGTGTACACCATAGCATTCTTACTTTCATTATAGGTATACTGTTAGTGTACACCATAGCATTCTTACTTTCATTATAGGTACTGTTAGTGTACACCATAGCATTCTTACTTTCATTATAGGTACTGTTAGTGTACACCATAGCATTCTTACTTTCATTATAGGTACTGTTAGTGTACACCATAGCATTCTTATTTTCATTGTAGGTACTGTTAGTGTACACCATAGCATTCTTACTTTCATTATAGGTACTGCTAGTGTACACCATAGCATTCTTACTTTCATTATAGGTACTGTTAGTGTAAATTGTAGTGTTGGTGGATCCTGTGATTATCCCTTTCTTACAGGTGTAAGTCTCTACAGTAGACTCCACATGTAGTGGATTCCTGGTGTCATTCATACAGTTCACACTGTAAACAAATACCTCACCATTAAAAATAAATATCTACATCTAAAAATATGTAAATATCTGTATTCCTCTAACAATGAAACTTTTTTTTGTCAAGGATTTGAAAGTTTTATGTGCATGTAGAGCGACTGAACAAGTAAATGATATCAAAATACCAATTTACCCAATACTTCAATAGGAAATAAAAACTAAACCTGAGACATACAAACCTGACATCCCCACTAACTCCTTCTATGCAGGTAAACTTAGTACAACCAAAGGCTTGGGGGAGATACACTGATAGAATGGTCACAATAATCTATAAACACAGAGCATACAAGGACAGTTAATGCATATTGATTTTCAGACATCAATTTTATATGATACAGTATGATATGATATATCATAAATTTACTTACTTGTCATAATTTAATTACTGGTATGTAGTATAATAATTATATATTTTAATGAAGTTCATTTAAAATTACTTGCTTGAACACTCTTTGCAGTCTTAACATGCGTTTGATCTGCAAAGCATTTGAAATTGGTTTCTTAAAAAGTTTGAATGTGGAAGCTTCTTACAATTATAACAGCAGGTTCAAATATCCTGAGAAGTTTCTGGAGCCATTCACTCTTTATGTTGGCCAGAAACCTCTTCCTGCCTCGTGTCATCTTAAGATGGAGGATTGTAAACACTGCGCCCAACAGTCCCCCGATGAGTCCGATAATAATGGTAGGGATAAACATCAAGATGTTAACATCTATACCCCTCTCAATCTGTGTGAATATTTAAAAAAACTCTCAGAATTCAGTCTTTAGATAACAGGGATACTCTTGCTTGAAATGTGCATAAAAAACACTAACAGCAAAGCACAAGATCCTAGCAGTTTCAATTTATTATAATTGTTAATCATAACGTATTATAAGTTTATGATACAATTTTAAGATAAAGGGAATGAAACTGAATTCACTGTAAATGCGAATATGATAATACACTTTTTGCTGTAACAGTGTTTAATTGTATAATGGAGAAACATGCTTACATTAAAGAGAATGTATCTGGTTGTCTTGAACTGACCAAATGCGCCTGTAAATTTGAATCCAGCAAAAGCTGAGTTGAATAAATCGGTCGTGAAGGTAGAGATCATGCAACAGAAGAATATCTGCCATGATAAAGTCGTGGTCCAAAACGAGGACACCTCCTCCATTGAAAATAGGAGGCCCCCAACTGGAGAACCAAAGGCCGAAGCCACCCCTGCAGCTGCCCCCGCAGATATAAAATTACGTCTGAAAAATTATCGCACTCAAAAATTAAAAAAAAACATATGCAGGCATTTCATTCGAAATGTAATTTTTTCAAAACTAATTTTTGCTTGCCCCTGAAATCTTTCAAAGACATACAATGTTTAAGTTTACAGATAGCTTACCTGTCCTCAGAAGTCCTGAACCTCTCAAAGATTGGGAGGTTGATTCTGAGGGTCTCTGACTGAAACTGACTCACCCCCGCTCCAACAAGAGCACTGGGAAAAAAAATCACAGAAATTTAATATACTAAAGTATCAAGTGTGTGATCATATATAACAGAATCTAATCATTCCTTAATTGCTACAGGTTTAAGAAATAATCAATTGAAACTGATAATTAGATAAGAAAATATATAGTGTGGTAAAGTACAGTACCTACAATGTTATTTTTTATAAGATAAATGATGGGATAGAATTCAAGCACAATTGGATAGGATTAACAGACGATAGAACAGGATACATGCACGATAGGATAGGATTGGTTCAATAAATTATTGTAATCAGGGCATTTATTGACTTGTGACTTCAAAATAAAATGACTTGCTTATAAAAATGCACGATACGATCAACACAAAAGCTTAAATGGAAAAACTATCAAAATTAATGATGAACCTGAGAGGATTAATGCACAACAGAACACTAAACATGCACAATACGATAGGATTGATACACAATATGAAAGGAAAGGATTTCTTAAAATAATGTTGCGGGTACTGTATCAATGGTGTACCCCATGTGAATCATTGGACCCTCTGGGCCAACAGGTAAGCCACACCCCACTGCTGCCACACAAGAGAAGAATTTCACCGCCAGCGTCTTTACATTAAATATATGACGGACCATGGTCCCATTAAGAAACCCTGTCACTTCTGGTATCCCTGAGCCAGCCGCACTTGGTCGCAAAAACTGTGCAAATAAAAACAAATCATGAATATTTCATTGCTTTGTTATTCATTCCATTATCATTTTATGATGATGGAATTCAAATTTGTTATCAATATAGTGCTGAACTCACCACAACAATGAATGAACTGAATATAATGAAAACCAGACTGTATGCAATAGCAACAACACATGCCAGTGCAAAATCATTGTCCTAAAATAAAAAAAAAATCATATCATCAATTAAAGCTTGAAAACATGTAGGATGTCTCTTTTATAACAATTTTCAACATGTAAATGGATTTCTAATGTTTTTTGCCAGCAAAAGATGGTAGTAAGGTCCTCTCTTTTATAGACTTAATATGAAAAAAATTGTTACATCAGAAAATGTGTTTAAGTGATTTGTTTATATATCCAGTCCATACATACATCTATGAATTGTCGTGTTAAATGCCATTTCAAGTGAGCTATTTCTTCTATCAGGTCATGGAGCAAAAACCCAATCATTCCCACAAAGAACCCAATCAGTCCCATGATGACCCATCGCCCCAGATTGTACCTGGAAAATAAAGGCATCGATCATCAGACACAGAATAATAACACATAATGTTAATAAAATATTTTCAAAAAGATCTAGGTCTACAAATTACTGATTGACAACCAATGCAAAATATTAAATCTTGCTTCAAGAGAATTTATAAAACAAAGATCAAACAATCACTAACTGTCAAAAGCTACAGATTTGGTTTTAAAAGTTGATATTTAAAACTAACTGGTATTTGCAATAATTCCTTAAAGCTCAAACCAGTATTTATTTATTTAACTAAAGAGCACAATATTCATGTATGAATTTTTGGATGTGCATCTTCTTACCCTAGAGGGCCCTGATTTTTGAGCCATTGTTTGTAGATTTCACTGTGTGGAGGGAGGTAATCCACGCTCTCAAAGGAACTGAGAGTTCTCTGCTCCTCCTTTGTGTACTTGTGTGTCACATACACCGGCTCATAGTCCCTACCCTGTCACAAACAACAAAATACATTCAACCCACAAAACCTCCATTTGTTCATACAGGATACAAACAGTTGTGGGTACAACAATAAAGGGGAAAAAATCCTAAGCAGGCCATGTGATTTTATGCAACAGTAAGGAAAATAATCGATAAACGATACAGGTTAACTGTAAATAATGACAAATCTCATCAATATGTCAGTAAGTATCGCATGTTACTAACCTGTTCAAAAAGTCCATACTCGTCATCTGCTGGGTACTCTATGGTGTCATCCTTCGGTTGCGGCTCTGAAAGGCCTGTTTTCTGTAACATGCGGTGCCTTAAGTTTGGCCGCAGTGATTCATTTGTTTGTTGACTGGATGACGCTGAATCCTCCTGGGTTTCTGTAATTATGTTTTCCTGATCCGGTCCTGATTCGTCCGTCTGAGTCTCATTCCCAGCTTCAGGAGTCATGTCTCCAATAAAAGCACTCATTTTGACTTTTCTGAAGTCGCAGTCTAAATAGATGTATTGGTGATAAATTGCAAAAAAGCTTAGCTAGTACTTTTCCTGCCAATGAAAGTATTTTTAATGTTACAAATTATATATATTCAGAGCTATTGTATTCTGTACATGTAGTTTCATTTCCTTTTTATTTCCTGTCTATTATCAAATTCAATGTGTTAGTGCATTTCATATATAATAGCTAGCACAATGTATCCTGACATCATGGGTTTCTGATAGTCTAATAATAAATGTTTCCTCTTATGGTTGTCTCTATAGTCTATAATTTCAAAACTATGTCATTTTAAACCCCAGACATAGCATCAAAAACTGCCGATACTAAATTAAAGAAAAAACGTCATCATATTATGCAGTATCTATGTATAAAAAAACATAATGCCGCAATTGACAAATGAAAATGGGCGTCATGTGTTTCCAATAGTATGATTCATCAGCAAATTTCTTCAATAATACTTGAAACAAAAGAAACAAACCTTACGAATGTATCTTTTAATATTTTGAATTGTCTTTAAAGCATTTATTTTAACCTAATTAGTTCAATTATTTCATTTACCCCATATATATTAAACTACATTTCATCACTTAAACATGATACAATTCCATTTTTTGTATGATTACTTAGTTATGTTTTTATTTTAGAAGAGCCTTATTTTAAAGCACTCTTCAGCTTCGATATCGATACTAAGAAACACAGTACAAAGTCATGATATAACTTTAGCATGAAAATACATCATCACAGATATATTTTACAAGACAATTAGTAGATTTAGACATTGTGATATAATAATTAAGATATTAGGCAATTTTTATTACTATAAAGTAATAGTAAAACATAGCTTTTTATTTGCCTTTTGAGTAATTGTGTGATTTAAACCTTTGCACGCAGCATATAACTTGTGAGAGAGAGAGAGAGAGAGAGAGAGATGTATAAAGATGAAAGGATATTCTGTATTTCCAGTGTTGTAAGAGAGAGAGAGAGAGAGAGAGAGGGAGAGAGGGAGAGAGAGAGAGAGAGATGTATAAAGATGAAAGGAGATTCTGTATTTTCAGTGTTGTAAGTAATTAAAAATGACATCATTTTGTAGTAAACGCAATAGCTGCAATAATGTGGCCCTTTTATATCTGATGTTTACTCCCCCCCCCCCCCCCCCCCCCCCCAAAAAAAAAATAATCAGGAGAGGGCTACATTATTGCAGCTATAAACGCAAGTGACCAAAATAGACAATCGGAAACACGTGACTATCGGAAACAGATGACGGCATGATACTACTCATTCTTTTTTTACAGCAGTGGTATGCTTTTCATGTCACCAATAATTTCTTTAATATGATTTCTCCTTTACTGCGTATCTCAACCCCTTTACTTAAAGAAAGTTAAAAAAAATACACCTGTCACGTCTGCATCTGTTCTAAGTTAATTACATATTATAAATACATTTCCTTACAGCAGGGGGGTGGAGCAAGAATGTCATTTTCAATTTCTTTGATAAAGTTATGCAAAAATAAAACATTGGAATAATGAGAAAATATAAGGACATTAACAAGTACCCAATGTTTCTCCGGATACGTTTTATTCTTCCTGCTTCCTTATATCTACATGCATCTGATCAAATAACAGAAGTAAATCGGATACCCATACTGTATTGTTACTCAACAAATCCCGTTCACTCGTTTTTTTTTAGCAATAATCATATAATCTGCGTGTGAATGACTTACTTAAAAGTGAGGAAGTAGACCTTGCTTTGAAAAGCAACAATTTTATCTTCTACAGTAGTCAGATATCGTATGTCCATTTGACATTTTGGGTTGATCAAAGTGAAACTAGACGAGGAGGTCAAAGTTCACAGTTCTTTTTTATTAATTCCTACATTGAATATTCGGGTAATGTTGCCTTTGCAGGTCGCTTTTGCAAGATATGCAATCTCATATAAACATTGTTAAATTCTCCCTCACTTCGTTTGTGAATATGAAACAATAAAATGCTTAATGAATTAACAACAACTTTTATGCAGGAACGCTGATTATGTATATAATAGTATAATAAACAGCATATCAAGTGTCGCGATACCGCATACCTCGACTCTGACCCCCTGATTCTATTCGAACACATCATATAACTCATTAACCATGCCGTACATGTAAGAAATATCAGTTCCTGTGAGTTCATCAGATCGATAGGCTAGTGTTGTGGAAGTTGTATCGTTCAGTCCACCCCCCCCCCCCCCCCCAAATCGGGCCAGTGCTAAAACGGAACGGAAAGCGGAACGGAACGGAAAACGGAAAATCTTATCTAATGTTATTTACCTCATAGATTTGTTAATCATGCTAAAAACTATATACTTTATGTTATTTTTAAATTTGTTTGAAAGATTAGCAATATTAGATTTTTCATTCAAGAATAATTATTTCCTCAAAATTAACAGTACATGCATTTACCACAATATTCTGTCCCAAAATATCCTCGATTCAAATATTGCTTAATAACTCTATATTTATATATACCTCAGGGTTCAAGCAATTCTCTTCCAGAAGCATTAAAATTCTCATTATTCTTTCTTATAAACGTTCTCATTACCTCATCAGCTGGTTTCAATACACGGCTAAAAATAATTAAACAGACCCGGGTGATTACGTTGAAAAATCGTGCAAGGTCTTCTGAGTGACTTACATGATGTGCCAATGAATGATATTTCCCGTTTCATGTATTTCAATTGCATCCTTTACAGATATGTGTATTTTTTTTAAATCATCCAAATCTGCTGCATAAATGTTTTGGGATCGACAGACTATAGTCCCAATTAAAATTGGAAAATCAAACAAGGCAACGTCTAGAGCTTTCTAGTCGGATCATATGTACATGTATATACATTGTAGCTGCAGGAATGAACAACTACCAAGTAATGCAAACGTAAACAAAATTCATTGCTAAAAATATTAGGTTGACTAAGTACATTAATGTTTAATGTATTTTAATGTCGTCAGTCGTACCGGGTTTTTTTGTTCCATCTAAATGATACTGTATCGTCTATATGATTTAAGATCGTATAGAACACCGAAAATTCAATGTTGATGTAAGTTTATATACATCATATCTGATACTCATAAAACACACAAAATGCTTTCACTAACTGTGCACGTTAGGCTGATATGCCAGCAATACCATATAAGAAAAATAAGAAAATAGCTAGTTGGCTCTTTTAATCATGTTAATGTTTCACAATTCGTATACATTTGGGTTTTTTTTTTTCAGTTTCATACTCAACTAAAGCCAAATGAATACAATGCTAAATTTGATAGACATTCATAAGAATATCAATAAGACAGCAACATGTTGATAATCATTCATTACATATGAATTAATGATACAAAGTCAATCGTCTCTGGCCAGTCTTTACCCTTTTAAAGCGATAAACGTACGTGACATGATATTTTCCGTTATCCGTTCCGTTCTGCTTTCCTTTCCGTTTTCCGTTCCGCGTTTTAGCAACACCCAACAGGACTCTGTAAAGTATCATCGCACTTCAGCTTGTGCTCGGTGTGACAACAAGTGCATGTATATACAGTGCAGGTGATTATAGATGCTCTCTGTCCATGCACTATCCTGTAGGTAAGTGCCTGGCTCGGCGTTCTTCCAAGGATGTGCATTGGAGAGTTTCAAGTTTTCCAAGATCCATACTCTTGGCTAGTTCCTGGACTGTCAAGATCAATTGGGACTCGCGTGATCTGTTTTTCCGGAATCCATGTTGAGCATCAGTGAGTAATCCATGCTTCTCCAGATGTTTTGAGATACTACTGCATATTCTGTGCCCTAGGATATTGCATGTAACTACTGTGAGAGAAATAGGCCTGTAGCTGGCAGCTTTTCACTTTTCTCCTTTTTTGAAGATTGGAACTACGTTTGACTCTTTCCAGTCTGATTGTAGTTTTCCTTGTGTAATGGAGGCCCGGAAGAATGTTGTAAACATGGGAGCTAAGTTGTCTGCTTGTTCCATAATAAGTCGAGTTGGTATTTCATCTGGGCCATTTGCTTTATGGCTGTTCAAGTTACTTAGCAGTTTACACACTTGTTTGCTGTCACTGTGATGTTATCCATGACAGGGTGTGGAGTTGGCCCTTTATCTGGGATGGTGCTCACGTCTTCATCGCTGTTAAAGATGTTTGCTTTGGACTCTCCGTCTGAGTATGTTAAGCCATCTGTGTCTCTGAGTGGTACAACTCCTGTTGTTTCACATCGTTAGCTCTTTATGCAGCTCCGGAATCTTTTTGAGTTGTTCGTTATATCAGAGCTGATTATATCCTCAATATAATCCTATAGGCTGTTTTACATTCTTTTTCTGTTATTATGATCAAATATATGAATGTATGAAAACTGAACTTTATTTATTTTACAACGATTGATAAAAAAGTTCTACAACTTATATTAATATCTCTCGTTGGCAAGGATGTTAGCGCGAGGGAGTCATTGGTGTGGGAAGAAGCCGGAGTACCCGAAGAGAACCACCTGTCCAAGCGGGCGACCGCCGTATCCTATCACATACAACCACTGTCGATCACGGGGATCGAACTCGGGTTGCAGCGGTGAGAAGCGAGTGCATTGTCCACTACATTACTTCTTCACTGGGTATCAAAGTAGGGTATGATTGAGGTTCAATGTCATTTGGGTATCATTTGGGTTCGGTGAGTTGCTTGGGGTACCATTTGGTTTTTTTAGGCATTTATGGGGTTTATTGCATATGACAATGCCATCAAAGGGGTTTATCGGAGTATTACTGGGGTTATTTTTATGGCACGCCAAATTCACAAAAATGAGCTAAACATAGTTTCACAGTCGATAAACTAGGTTTATCAGCTGTTAACTATAGTTTACGGATCCTAAACTATAGTTAACGATTCGTTAACTATAGTTTACATCTGTGAAACTATATTTCACGAATGTAAACTACTGTGGAATCATTAAAATTCGTGGGGGCCATTTTTCGTGGATTGCTTAAATTTTACAGGTTCGTGGGGACGTTATTTCGTGTGTGTATTTTCGTATACATACAAAAGGAATATGACTTTATAGCCCTAATTTATTAATTCCTGGGGGATGTTAATTCGTGGATGAGAGGTACCCACGAATTCCACGAAAATTGAGCCACCACGAAATCTAATGATTCCACAGTATAGTTTACGAATGATAATCATAGTTTATCTATCTGTAAAAAACGTTAACAAGAGATTTTGCTGATTAATATAGATTCACATTTGTTAATTATAATTTACAATCGTAAACTATAGTTAAGAGTTGTTAATTATAGTTTCACAAATCATGAAACTACATTTATCAGACAAATTCACAAAAATGAGCTTAACATAGTTTCACAGTCAATAAACTAGGTTTATCGACTGTTAAATATAGTTTACGGATCGAAAACTATAGTTACCGACGTTAATCTATATTTCACGTCTGTAAACTATAGTTAACGCGATAATCTATGTTTCACATCTGTTAACTATAGTTAACACTGAAAACAATCATTTGCGATTGTTAAACATAGTTTATCTGATAAATATAGTTTCACCATTGTGAAACTATGTTTAACAACTCTAAACTATAGTTCACGAATGCAAATTGTATCTGATAAATATAGTTCCACAATCGTAAAACTATATTTATCAACTCTAAACTATAGTTTACGAATGTAAACTATAGTTTACAGATGTGAATCTATATTTATCAGCAAAATCTATTGTTAACGTGTATTTCCAGAGAGAAAAACATAGATTTGCATTCGTAAACTATAGTTACAGATGTGAAATATAGATTAACGTCGGTAACTATAGTTTTGGATCCGTAAACTATAGTTAACAGCCGATAAACCTAGTTTATCGACTGTGAAAATATGTTTTGCTTATTTATGTGAATTTGGCGTGCTTTAGATTTGTAAACCGTAGTTTACTGATCATAAAACCCTATTTATCAGATAAACTATGTTTAACAACCGCAAATGATTGTTTTCAGTGTTAACAGATGTGAAACATAGATTATCGCGTTAACTATAGTTTACAGATGTGAAATATAGATTAACGTCGGTAACTATTGTTTACGATCCGTAAACTATTGTTAACAGTCGATAAACCTTGTTTATCGACTGTGAAACTATGTTTAGCTCATTTTTGTGAATTTTGTGTGCCATATATTTTGGGTACAGTGGTGTTCATTTAAGTGCCATTGAGGTTAGTTTTGGTATTTTTTAAGAATCATTTGGGTATCATTTTGGTTCAGGGCGTGAGCTAGTTGTGTACCATTGTGGTTTCATGGGTATTAATTTGGTTCATTACTTATACAGGCCCTACATAAGGTCATCATAGGTGTTCAGTGGAGTATCGTTTAGGGTAATTTAAGGACGTCAGAGCTAAGTAGGGTAGCATCGGAGTTCATTGAGGTTATCGATGGGGTTAATTGGGGTACATTACACAAATCCTAGGAGATGGAGATATATCAACTCAAAAATTGATGCATGTAGCAACGATAAGCATCAAGAGCAACAAATGAATTGATACGCATACCAATTAATACACGCATTGAATAATCGATAAATTACTGCTGACTTTGTTTTATTGATGCAATCTTCTAGTTTCATAATGATGTAACTATATAATTATGTCACGTGAACATGTCTGATCTCCAACATACACTGTATACCCGTTCTTGACGTATGTTTATTTCTAGGTCTGTAATCGTACATTGTAAATAGTATTGCATTAGGAAGAACATTTTTTGGATTGGAGTGTTAATCTGGCGGTTCATATATAGTTGAGTGAACAACAATCGTCACAGTATGGTCATAGCTATTCAAAATTCTCGTTGTTTCTAAACAATTACATAACTGTAACCTGGAGATCTCGTGCGAGGGTATGTATAAGGTTTAGCTGATGTCTAACTTGATCAACATCTTCAGCAAATTGAAATATTAAATTCATCGAACAGCATTAATATGTTTTATTTATCCTTCACTATGTTTATATCAATTATATTATCTATCAATAATATATTCAAATGTTTATAGTTATATGGTATTTTAGCGGACAGAGATGTTGATAATCAGAAATAATTATGGGACATAAAGATATGTCTACAGTTTATATGAGCGAATTTCGAAATACTTTTGATGAAATGACGTAAATGTACGTAACGACTTTTGACAAGGGTTAATATTAGTGACTGTGTTTGGAAGACAGTGCATGAAAAATAATATTGAAATATTTACTTCTATTTTTGGCTGACAATTATTTAATGTGGGATTTGAAAGAGCTTTTCTGATTGCCTGTTCTCCGGCATCTACCTGTCTGTTTATGTGTTGCTTGCAATTTCTACAAAAATATATTGAATTATTGGAATAAAGCATGATTTAAAGAAATGTTGTCGATTTATTGATACCAATTACAAAAACCGAAAAATAGGACAAAGGCAGTGTACCACTAGTACATTTCCAGGGGCTAGATAAGTTCAAAAATTCGTTCAAAGCAAAACGAGTTATTTGGGAAGTTTTCTTACTAGCTGAATTTAAATCCAATGTCATATATAGCGAATATTATAGACATTAAGTCTGTTACTCTTTTTATAGCCGATTATTTCATTGATGTCTTTTTGTAGATTAAGTATGGGTTTAGATTGGTTGCCAAATGTCCGCGAGACGTATGGAGGGATGTTCACAGAGTATAAACAAGATATGTCGCAGACGAAATAATCAACTATTTTCTACTCTCTTGGGATATCGAAATCCAAGTGACCTTCGCTATCATCTGCCTGACGATCTTAGTCAGCATTTCTTTGCTGTTTGCCATTATGATTACTGGAAACGTCGAGAAATTTTGTAGTTCCTTGGAAGTGATTAAAGGACTGGCCGAGGGTTTAATGCTTCTATCCATAACAGTGGAAGCTTCCAAAAATATGTACAACACTACAGACCCCATTCAATGCTTCGTCGCATTTTGGTTTTCTTTGCTGGATCAGTGAATTTAGGTCAAATAAAGTCTTTTACAGGGTTTTTGTGGTTTTCTGATAAACGAACGTTTTCCAGACAGTGGCTGATCATCATGGTGATGTTTGCCGCATTCACATTGATTACATTTGTGGTTCTTTGTGTGTTGTACATTACCAATATCCACTCTTTTGTCATTTTCATCTGCTTTCTTTACTTCATCCCATTTATTGGTATGTGGATTTTTGACGGATTACGATTTCATCAACTCTGCTACAAAAAGAAATGCAAGAATGACATACTAGAAATTCAGGAGCTTAAATTTCAATGGCTGCTGACCACAATACAACAACACGCGTGCAGACAGTACAACGGACAACAAAGTCGGAGAAACCAAAATATGACAGAGCAAAAATGGAGGAGCTTGCAAAAGCAGCTGACGATAAGACATAAACACACATGCAGCCAGAAAGTCCAACAGACAAGAGAGTCGGTGAAACCCTTGTCGTTGGTTGAGGTATTGTGTTAATTTCTGATGTAGGGATTCTGTCACACTGTAGATTTTGCTGTAGTGACGTAAAGCCCCTTTCACAATTGGCGCACGAGCAGAAGCAATAAAATATTCGTGCGACCGAAAAAATTGAATATGGTTCGTAAACTGTTGCCAAAATAACTGCATATGAAAAAGTACTCGTAGAAACTCGCACGATTCAAAGCGACCGTTGTGCGATTTTAACGTATTGAAACTTGCGATATATCTTGCCTCTATGTATGCGACTGTTGTACAGTGAACTCGGGTGTTTTAAGATAATGCGATAAGATTTCACGAAAGATCAGATGATCGGACGATTGAACGTACGCCAATACGATAAGATCAGCGGCGTTCGTTTCATCGCACCAATGATCGTACCAGTCAGAGGTGGTATGCCGGTGTCATATAATATTTTGATACCGCGAAATATTGAACCCGGGTTCAATATATTATGCGATATTATGAACCCGGGTTCAAAATATCGCTGCGATATATTGAACCCCCCCCCCCCCCCCCCCCATAAAATTTTGAACCCCGGGTTCAAAATATTATGGCCGCGATATTTTGAAACCCCCTTGAATTTTCATTGCTCTAGGAGAGGGGGTTCAAAATATTATGGCCGCGATATTTTGAACCATCTACTGTTTCCAATTCCCTATGGAGAGGGGGTTTAAAATATTATGGCCGCGATATTTTGAACCCCCCTCAATTTTTTATTGCTATTGGAGAGGGGGTTCAAAATATTATGGCCACGATATATTGAACCCCCTACTGTTTCCAATTCCCTTTGGAGAGGGAGTTCAAAATGTTATGGCTGCGATAATTTGACCCCCCCCCTCTTTTTTATTGCTATTGGAAAGAGGGTTCAAAATATTATGGCCGCGATATATTGACCCCCCCCCCTACTGTTTCCAATTCTCTTTGGAGAGGGGGTTCAAAATATTATGGCTGCGATATTTTGAACCCCCCTCTATTTTTTATTGCTATTGGAGAGGGGGTTCAAAATATTATGGCCACGATATATTAATCCCCCTACTATTTCCAATTCCCTTTGAAGAGGGGATTCAAAATATTACGGCCGCGATATTTTGAACCCTCCTCTATTTTTTAATTGCTATTGGAGAGGGGGTTCAAAATATTATGGCCGTGATATTTTGAACCCCCTTCTATTTTTTATTGCTATTGGAGAGGGGGTTTAAATTATTATGGCTGTGTAGCAACCTCTATTGTTATACTTTCATGTTAAATACTGAAATCTGATTGGTTAAGACGCAGTTAATAATATTTTCTATTACCATCAGCGTTAGCAACGCACTTAGCAACGGGTAACATTAAAAAATGTTACATGCGCGAAAATTATGCGCGTACGGTTCGCTGTAGAATTCACGTTATTCCTATATAAAAGCAGTAAAATTTTCTTAAAAATTAAGACATTCAGTATAACAAAATAAATAGTGCCTGTTTGGGAGGATAACAGTTGAAATTGACACCCCTCGAAAACCATTGTCAACCTCCGCTTCGCGTCGGTTGACAATGGTTTTCTCGGGGTGTCAATTTCAACTGTTACCCTCCCAAACAGGCACTATTTATATAATGTGATATATATAGGATCTCTCATGATTTGCGATGGTATATGATTTTTATCCAACGAGTTGTGTGTTTTCTATCCCCGAGCCTTGGCGAGGGGATAGAAAACACACAACGAGTTGGATAAAAATCATATACCATCGCAAATCATGAGAGATTCTTTTTATCACATGTTTTAGCAAGTATTTTGTTAATCCCAACTTTTTCTGTAAAAATTGTGATTGTGAGCCGCACAATTAACACATTATTTACAACACGTCAACAACGTTACGCATGGAAAAAAAGTTTCCTCGAAGTTCAACAAACAGACATTCATTTTCTAACATTTTTTTATGAATTCATGACAAATAACTGAAACAACATTAAATGTTTCAAATTTATATCTCAACACCCCTAAAACTGAATTGATTATTTACTTTTTCATTCTACGTCAATCAACCGTCTAAACCTACGTAATGATTAACTATGACGTCACGTGGCGTAAGAACACACAGTGGAATATCAAAAATTTATCCCATGAGTGATATCCACCGTATATTGGGATAAACATGTGATAAAATATAATATTTAATATGATATTATATAAATAGTGCCTGTTTGGGAGGGTAACAGTTGAAATTGACACCCCGAGAAAACCATTGTCAACCGACGGTTGACAATGGTTTTCGAGGGGTGTCAATTTCAACTGTTATCCTCCCAAACAGGCACTATTTATTTTGTTATACTGAATGTCTTTTTTAAAAATTTTAAGAAAATTTTACTGCTTTTATATAGGAATAACGTGAATTCTACAGCGAACCGTACGCGCATAATTTTCGCGCATGTAACATTTTTTAATGTTACCCGTTGCCAAGTGCGTTGCTAACGCTGAGGGTAATAGTAAATATTATTAACTGCGTCTTAACCAATCAGATTTCAGTATTTAACATGAAAGTATAACAAAATATAATATTATAATGATATAGTATAATATAAAATAATAATGATATAATATAATTTATCAAAAGTATTTAAACAATAGTGATCATGTCGGTGTAACAAAGAATATTGACCTAGGTTTTATTTTTGAACGTTGATTATTGATTCGGGGGGGGGGGGGGTGTGGGTGTCTAACGTTGAAAACTGAGACCAAAAGTCGTGACATTTATACCCTGTGTCATTTTTCAAAAGCTTAAAAAGGTTTGTTTTTTTCTAATCTCTGATGAACTCACACGTTAAATATTAAAAATTGACCAACTACAGGTTTTTGAACTGTCTTTGAAATGGAACTTGCAATTGCTCTACGCAATTAACATGTATCTGATTAAAATTTTCAACTCCATTTTTTAATTCCTAATATTGTCCGATATTCATGCCGATTTGGATTTTTTTTTTTTTTTTTTTATTCTTTTATTTTACCGATTACAACAGTTTGTTATTAATACTAAGAACTCTGTATCCTGTTATTCAACTATGTAGATACAGCTAAAAAGAATATATGTCAAACAGCATAGTCTCAAGCCACGGTCCGGAGTCCGTATAAATAACTCTCTCCAACATGTTCATGATGGCCAGGGTTTGCGAAGGTGGTCAAACCAATACCGGCCGTTTATGTAATATTTCCGGCAAATCGCTACAACTTTAAATTATTTTGAGAAGTCATGATAATTAACTGACAGCACATTAATGAACAGTTGTCATATTTTTATTAGACAAGTCGCGATCAGTGAATATTTGATTAATTCAGTTTAACAATAACTTTTTTTAAACTTGCCAGATTACCTATATTAAATGATGCATAATTAGCTACTGATCTCTGCTACTGATGACTCGACAGAAAAAATAATGTGTTCAATCCAGAGACAAACACTAAACAGACACTTTTTGTAGGTGTGTTAAGAGAGTATTGGACATTTATGACCCATTCGCCGGTGTAATGAAAAATATTGACCCGGTTTGAAATTTGACTCGTGGGACATTTTTCAACGTTGAAAATTGAGACCAAAAGTCGTGAAATTTATACCCGGGGTCATTTTTCAACAGCTTGAAAAATATTTTTCAAACCTCTTATGACATCGACACGTTGAAAATTGTCCCTGTTAAAAATTGACTCCGACTTCAGAGTTTTGAACTGGCTTTGAACAGAAGTGTTAATTGCACTTCACGGTTTAACTGTACATGTATGTACTTAAAAGTTTCAGTTTCAAAACTTTAACTCTTTCACCCCCTTCCATCTAAATTACATTGCATATTGAAAATGTGGTTTAAATATTATGTCTGCAATATACTGCACCCCCCTCCCCAACAATCGTATTAGCAACTTAATGTATACTTGGTTACTCTAAATGATAGTCACCAGTTGGAAAAGGGGGCTAACACATGTGTGTTGTGTGTACACAGGGTTGGGAAACATTCAGTTCCATTCAGCCTTTATGGTATTCCTATTATGTTATACCAGTAATGAGGGGGTTCAAACTATTATGGCTGCAAAATATAAAAAACCCTTCTTATCACTAGCTATTGGAGATCGAGGGGTTTCAAAATTTAATGGCTGTGCAATTTAATTATAGATATTAATGCACCGGTCCCCTTCTTGATTTTTATTGCTTTTAAGTGGGGTTTTAAGATATATATTTTATTTGCGAAACATATATATTTTATTTGCGAAACATTTAAAACCCTTATTTTTTAGTCTCGTCATTGACCCTCCCCCCCCCCCCCCCCGCCAACTTCAATATTTTGAACCCCGTCTCCAATAGCAAAAAAAAAAGAGGGGGGTTCAAAATATCGCGATCATAATATTTTGAACCCCCTCCCCAATGGGAATTGGAAATAGGTAGGGGGTTCAATATATCGCAGCCATGATATTTTGAACCCCCTCTCCAATAGCACGGAAAATAGAGGGGGGTTCAAAATATCGCGGCCATAATATTTTGAACCCCCTCTCCAAAAGCAAGGAAAAATAAAGCGGGGGGGGGGGGGGGTTAAAATATCGCGGCCATAATACTTTGAACCCCCTCTCCAATGGGAATCGGGAATAGGTAGGGGATTCAATTTATCGCAGCATAATATTTTGAACCCCCTCTCCAAAAGAAATGAAAAAAGAGGGGGGTTCAAAATATCGTGACCATAATATTTTGAACCCCCTCTCCAATGGGAATTGGAAATAGGTAGGGGGTTCAAAATATCGCAGCCATAATATTTTGAACCCCCTCTCCAAAAGCAATGAAAAATAGAGGGGGGTTCAAAATATCGCGGCCATAATATTTTGAACCCCCTCTCCAATGGGAATTTGAAAAAAGGTAGAGGGTTCAATATATCGCAGCTATAATATTTTGAACTCCCTATCCAAAGGGATTTGGAAATAGGTAGGGGGTTCAATA
Source organism: Magallana angulata (assembly GCF_025612915.1). Classification (NCBI taxonomy): domain Eukaryota; kingdom Metazoa; phylum Mollusca; class Bivalvia; order Ostreida; family Ostreidae; genus Magallana; species Magallana angulata. The sequence goes on from NC_069116.1 coordinate 52,497,038, forward strand.
TATCGCAGCCATAATATTTTGAACCCCCTCTCCAAAAGCAATGAAAAATAGCTGGGGGGGGGGGTTCAAATTATCGCGGCCATAATATTTTTATCCACCTTTCCAAAGGCAATGAAAACTAGGCGGGGGGGGGGGGGGGTCAAAATATCGCAGCCATAATATTTTGAACCCCCTCTCCAAAAGCAATGAAAAATAGAGGGGGAGGGGTTCAAAATATCGCGGCCATAATATTTTTATCCACCTTTCCAAAGGCAATGAAAAAAAGCGGGGGGGGGGGGTTCAAAATATTGCAGCCATAATATTTTGAACCCCCTCTCCAAAAGCAATGAAAAATAGAGGGGGATTCAAAATATCGTGGCCATAATATTTTGAACCGCCTCTCCAATGGGAATTTGAAAAAGGTATAGGGTTCAATATATCGCAGCCATAATATTTTGAATCCCCTCTCCAAAAGCAAGGAAGAATAGAGGGGGGTTCAAAATATCGCAGCCATAATATTTAAAACCCCCTCTCCAAAAGCAAGGAAAAATAGAGGGGGATTCAAAATATCGTGGCCATAATATTTTGAACCGCCTCTCCAATGGGAATTTGAAAAAGGTATAGGGTTCAATATATCGCAGCCATAATATTTTGAATCCCCTCTCCAAAAGCAAGGAAAAATAGAGGGGGGTTCAAAATATCGCAGCCATAATATATTGAACACCCTCTCCAATAGGAATTGGAAAAAGGTAGGGGGTTCAAAATATCGCAGACATAATATTTAAAAACCCCTCTCCAATAGCAAGGAAAATTGAGGCGAGTTCAAAATATCGCGGCCATACTATTTTGAACCCCTTCCAATGGGAGTTGGAAATAGGTAGGGGATTCAAAATACAGCAGCACAATATTTTGAACCCCCTCTTCAAAAGCAATTTAAAAAAATAGAGGGGGTTCAAAATATCGCGGCCATAATATTTTGACCCCCCTTTCCAATGGGAATTGGAAATAAGTAGGGGGTTCAATATATCACAGCCATAATATTTTGAACCCCCTCTCCAAAAGCAATGAAAAATAGCTGGGGGGGGGGGGTTCAAAATATCGCGACCATAATATTTTAATCTACCTCTCCAAAGGCAATGAAAAAAAGCGGGGGGGGGGGGGGGGAGATTCAAAATATCGCGACCATAATATTTTAATCCACCTCTCCAAAGGCAATGAAAAATAGCGGGGGGGGGGGGGGATTCAAAATATAGCAGCATAATATTTTGAACCCCCTCTCCAAAAGCAATGAAAAATAGAGGGGGGTTCAAAATATCGCGGCCATGATATTTTGAACCCCCTCGCCAATGGGAATTTGAAAAAGGTAGAGGGTTCAATATATCGCAGCCATAATATTTTGAATCCCCTCTCCAAAAGCAAGGAAGAATAGATGGGGGTTCAATATATCGCAGCCATAATATTTTGAATCCCCTCTCCAAAAGCAAGGAAAAATAGATGGGGGTTCAAAATATCGCAGCCATAATATTTCGAACCCCCTCTCCAAAAACCAATTAAAAAATAGAGGGGGTTCAAAATATCGCAGCCATAAAATATTGAACCTGGGTTCAATATCTTATGGGGGGGGGGGGGGGGGGGGGGTTCAAAATATCGCAGCGATATTTTGAACCCGGGTTCAATATATCGCGGGGTTCAAAATATTATATGACACCGGTATAAACTGCCCGATTCCGATGCTCTTCTGTAGAAATATTTAAAAGCAAGAGAAGATACCGCCCAAGAAGATGACAAAAGCTACAGCCAAAATCAAGGTCAATTGTGGCCAGTGTAACAAATACAGTGTATACTATATAAGGGGTATTCGCCCCCGATTTTTTTCGTTCATTTCGCTCTTTTTGTCAGTAAGCAGATTAATAATTGGCGACTTTTAATGTCTCATATTATCTCTCTTTTTCCACAATATTATTGGGGCGAATTCAAGACGAGGCAAAACCATGAGTAGAAGTGAAAATAACATCGGGCAAAAATAGGATTGTATCCAGTGTATTTTAGTTGCAAAACATGTAAACTGAAACCGATCATATTTGCAATGACAGTAAAACGTTGCAAGATTACATGGAACACGTTGAGCAACAGTCTCGTGGTCGCACAACCTATACAACTACAGCTGCGATTTATCCTACGAACTTTAAAATCGTGCACCGCTCTTGCGAGCACACAAAACGTTGTAAAAGATTGTACCAATGTTCGTGCGTTGCATTGCAATAATTTGGATCGCATTTGGTCGCGTCTGAATTGTGTGCATTTTCACAATTTTGAAGAGACATTTGAATGCGACCACAAAAACGCATGCAACAAATGGGAGAGTTCGTGCAACGTCTGCAATAGCTCGTGCAAAGCCAACGAATTTCGATCGCAAAGTTTTGTAAAGTGCTCGTGTGCCAATTGTGAAAGGGACTTTAGTCATCGCACGAATCGCCTGGGTATTCTTCAAACCTGTTTTCATGCATGTGGTGGTGTGATTTGACACACTGTGTTTATCTTAGCATTTCCTTCTTGATGTAAAAGCAAGAGCTTTATTTAATTTGTTAATAAACTTTCTCTATTTTTGATGTGCTTTTATCTTTAATTTGTACTCGTGATTTTTCTAGTTTATAATGTTAAACATTTTGACTCTATCCAGAGTATGATTTATTGGTTTGTGTAATAGACCGTATTTAATTTTGAACTCTTAACATAAATACCTGTTTTTGTTTTGGGTTTTCCTGGGGGATTTGTGATTTATCAACGCCATATGATCGATGCCTTTAGTGTCGATCGATTCATGTGGTTATTCGTTAAAGTCATTTTTTGTAGGGGAAGCACATAAGAATGAATTCAACATTATTTGACTCATATGCAACGAAAAGTAACATTGAAAGGATTTTCATCTACAAACAAGATATAGTATGCTGGGGTACCCCATGGTCCGGTACTTGGTCTATTCCTATTTCTGTTGTATATCAATGTCCCCACTAATGATATTTCAAATAATATCAGATTATTTGCAAATAATACTTCTTTATTGGTGATGTTGTATTGCAACAAAATGTAGCAACCACTAATGACCTTGACACTTTAAAAACTAGCTAGACTAAGCATGGGCCGTTGATTTTAATGCCAAAAAAATGTAAATGTTGACTTTACTGGGGAAAATGTAAACAAAACTTCTTAGTTTTCACCCAGTATAATGTATTTACTGTATGAAATAAGGACATTTATTTTTTAAGCACAAACTCGATAAGCAATGGTTTAGCTTCACAATACATGTTAGATTTTCCATTTTTTATTGACTTCCTATTACAAATCATGGTATAACCTTGACGGAAAAAATAAGGATACATTAACTTTCAAACTTCAAAACGTAGATGTACCCAAAGCTCTTGTAATTCAAAAACTCACTTATATAAGGATATATTGATTGATGAGAGTAGATGCTAATGCTGTGAGTCTCCATCCGAAACAAATACATGCATGCATTTTTTTTCTTGCATGCCTAATCAACAAAATTGGCTTTATTTTCCTATGGTAGTTTTGATTTTACCTACATTTTTTATTGCAATCTTTCCACTATATTTACATTTATACCAGAGTCTCTAATCGTTTTTTTTTATTCCTAGATATAAACTGCTCAAATATACTGAATTATTAAACATACGTACTTATTTTAAATATTTTTCTTTTCAAATAGACTGATCATGAAAACTTCATTTCAATATTTGTATGTCTGTGAGTATGAATGAAGGTGAAAATTAATAGAAAGAGGTGCAAATATATAACATGAATAAATTGTATTTTCTGTGTTTTAATATGAAGTTAGCAAATTCACCATCTGTTTGTATAATCAAATGCACTAACAAAATTGAATTGACTGAATTGAAACATTTCATCATGTACAATATCTAGATTATCATGATTTATTACATACTTAGTAATAAATACAGGTTTTTTGCACATGTGATACAGATGACAACACAAAATCCGTATCGGCCTCCGGGGCTGATACAGGTTATCAGCCCTCCAGGGCTGATACGGATCCGTATCACACCCCTTGCGGAACTCCTCTGCCTTTTTGCGCTTCGGCATTTTTGCATGTTTACAGACGAAAAATAAAACATTTTCAGTTACATTCGACATTTTTAAGTGCAGTTGAAAACTTCAAATGCTAGCAAATGTTTTAAAGCAGTCAACTTTTAAAACCTGATGAAATTCCGTCCTGTAGCTTCATGTTTGTTAAAACAAGAAGAACTCATATTTTTATTAAATACGTGTACATGTCCATACTTTTTTCAAAAGATATGAATAATCAATTTGTTCGAGTTGATGGGTTTTCTTTTTAAATTTATTACTAAGTATGTAATAAATATAATAATAAATACCCTTTTCCATATCACAGCTTGTATCAGCCCTCGACCAATATCAACCCTCGAGCCTTCGGCCCTCGGGCTGATATTGGAGTCTCGGGCTGATACAAGCTGTGGTATGGAAAAGGGTATGTATTATTCTCTATGTATCTTAATAAATGTCTAAGTTTTATCCGGATATCATTGATTTTATCATGCTGTTGTGATTTTTCTGCCTTTATAACCTCGTTTGTGTAATTGTGTTTTATATACTTAATATATTACGGGGGCTATGGGGGGGGGGGGGGGGGTTATATATACACGTGTGTCCCTAGTTGATGTCTGATGTCTGATCCAAAGCGACATCTTATCAGCTCTGCTCTCTATGACATATATATTATAAATAATGATATGTATGTCATAGAGACCAGAGTGTATATGAATTTTGACATGTCTTTATTTCCAGGCCTGTAATCATATCTTGCATATTGGATTTGTACATTAAATACGTAGAAGTTCAATTAATTTAATGAATTGAAATGAAATGTTAATTTGGCGGCTCATAGTTGAGTGAACATCAGTCGTCACAGTATCGTAATTTTTGTTGATTCGGAACCCTTTATAAGAGTAATTTGTGGAGATTTTGGAGAGAATAAGGACTCAAGTATTATATAAGGTAAGCTTATATCCGACTTCATCAACATTTCAGCGATAGTTTATATTGTAATCATTCAACAACATTTATATATTAAATTATTTATCTTTTACTACATTTGCTAATGAAATTAGAATAATAAGTTTATTTTTAAAATTAAAAAAAACTCTGATTGTGTGATCCATTGCTTTTTCAACATTTGTGTTCTATTCAAATACACTTTCGTTTGGATATTGTACAAATATGACTCTTTTCACATGTGAAGAAAACTACGTGCATTGCTGTTCCCTTATTCTGTTTTTTTTAACATGAACGGTAGGCATGCTATGAATACGAAAAAGTGTTCTTATAAATTTGAAACATATTATTCTGAACATTTTTAACATTATTAAACGTCGACTGCCAGATGATTATCAAACAAAAACCATAAAAGAAGAAACTGATTACATAAGATGCTATATTTAATGTTGATTGCGAAATTGTATGATAACTACGTTGATTTGTCTGTGATTACGAAATACCTTTGACGAGTCGCCGTTCTGATGCGTATCGAATTTTGACAATGGTAAATATAAGTGTCGGTGTACGGAAAACTGCATGGCATTACATACTGAAAAACTTACACTTATACTTGGCTAATCATAAATAAATGTAGGGCTCGGTATCAGTGTAATTATTGTAAAATCTAGATTATAGGAATGATGTACATGTATTACTTGATGATAGGTCAAGGATTGGATATAGGACAGTGTATCACAGAGTTATCTTACTAAATCTAAATCCAACTACATCCATCGCATACAATTTGGATATTAAGAATTCTATAATATTTACAGCTGTATGTTTTAAATGATGTCTTTTTTGTAGATTCAGTATGGGTTTAGATCGGTTTTCAAATGTCCCCAAGACATATCGAGAGATGAGCGCTGAGGCTAAAACAAAATACATCGCAGATGAGATTGTCAGCTATTTTCAACTCTACTGGGGAATCGAACTCAAAGTGGCCTTTGCTATCATCTGCCTGACGATTTTAGTCAACGTTTCTTTGCTATGTGCCATTGGAATTACAGGAAACATCAAGAAATATCACAGTTTTTTGGAAGTGGCCAGAGGACTGGCCGAGAGTTTAATGCTTGTATCCATAGCAGTTCAAGCTACTAAAAATATGTATAACACCACCGAAGCACAGGAAGCCATTCCAGGTTTTGTTGCCTTTTGGTTTTTCTCCCTTAGTTCCGTGAATTTGGGTCTGATAAAGTCCTTCACAGGATTTTTGCGGTTCACCGACAAACTGACTTTTTCCAGACTACAGTGGCTGATCATCATGGTGGTGGTTGCTGCATTCACCCTGGTTACATTTGTTGTTCTGTGTGTGTTGTATGTGAACAATATCCTCGCTTTTGTCATTTTCATCTGCTTTCTTTACTATGTCCCGTTCATGACTATGTGGATTTTTGACGGATTAAGATTTCATCACCTCCGCTCCAAGAACAAACCGACGAATGACAGAGCAGAAATTCAGGAGCTTACAAATACAGTTGAAGCAAGGACATCAGCACAATTGCAGACAGAACAACAGCCAAGACAGTTGGAGAAACCACTGTCTTTGGTTGAGATATTGTGTTTTCTGATGTACGGATTTTGTCACACTGTAGCTTTTGCTGTAGTGACGTTAGTCATCGCACGAATCGCCTGGGTATTCTTCAGACCGGTTTCTAGGTTTTTTTAGTTACAGTATGATTATGTCTACTGCAATGGTAGCAAAGCCATTCTAGTTTCAAAAGTCAAAAGTATCTAAAGCAGAAATACGGTTTTTACTTGCTTAAGTTGCTAAATTTGCGGCTTAAGAACCTCTAATATTTTTTGATTATTTGATGATGGTGCAGAAAGCATAACAAATTTATATGTTTATATGAAAACTATATACAATAGAATTATAGTTATATATATATATAGAATCAAGTTGACAACACATAATACAGAGCGACAGCATTCAGCTTTCTTTATTCTTATAAGACTATTCGATATTGTAATCAAGAACAATGGAAATAAACTATCCATGTGCATCACTACCATACTGAGGAATAAAGAAAGCGTACAGTCGCTGACCAGAATTCAGAATATTCCACACATGTATCTTTTGATGACGTTCCATTTGTTAGTCTGGACTGTTCCACTTGTATGCCTTTTTAGAGCAAACCTGAAAACTCTTTCTGCGTTTGGGTACCAAGTGTGTATTTTTGGATACACTCTTTTTTATTTTAGTAAGAGGGATAGAACCAATAAAAAATATTAAAGGACCGCGACTAGAACGAATTTATTTGTCTTCTTGCAATGTCTTCTTATTTTGTACAGTATATACAGTACCACTGCTTGTTAAAACAGAGATGGGATTCAAAATATTTCGGTTTTTAATAAAAACTATGTTTAACTACCGTTCCTTTTCTACTTACTAACAATGCACTCATTGTTTTCTTCATTCTAACATTTGCGATGAATGAATTTTGTTTTATGAGCACAGTATGATTTTTATTATGTTTATTAACATTAAATTACATCAAGAGGGAAATAGAGATTGAATTAACAAACATTTTTTAATGTTAATTATTGTGATACATGTGTCTCTTCCGAACTCCCTGTGATAGCATCAGATTAAGGGACTGAAATAGCGGAAGTTGTGATGCCCCTTGTCGTCTATCGTCACGTTGCATGACTGTAGAGTTCCCTCCCCTGGCACTGTCCAGATTTCACCCGGAGATCGACAGTCAAGCGGTCTGACACAGCCTAGATCAGTTTTTAAAAAATCAGGAATTGTTCATGTTTATGATTTTCTGTACTTGATTTGTAAAATTATCGAATAAAAAACTCTTTTAGACCTTCATTAATTATTATAATGATTTTCGGTTAACAAGTAAAATATAATTATATAGAATAAAAATTATACATTCCTCCCCACCCCCCCCCCCCCCCATTGTGGTCTCACCATACCCCAGGGACCATGATTTAAGCAAAATTAAATCTACACTACCTGAGGATGCTTCCACACGATTTGATTTTCTGGCCTAATACAATGTATTTTTTGAGAAGAAAATATGTAATTACCTTCTCTATATATTCTTATTCAAAACTTGATCCCCCATAGAGACTTGGCCTACCCCCAAAGACCATGATTTAAACAAAATTAAATCTACACTATCTGAGGGTGCTTCTACCCAAAATTGAGTATTTCTTTTCAAATAGTTTTTGAATATTTTTAAAGATTTTCTCTTTATATTCCTATGTAAAACTTCATTCCCCATTGCGGCCCTACCCTACCTAAATGCTTCCACACAAAGAGCTTTTCTGGCCAAATTGTTTTTAAGAAAAAAGATTTTTGAAAAATACCCCCCCCCCCAAAAAAAAAATCAATAGTTCTTAATTATCTCCCCTTTACAGAGGGGGTAACCCTTCATTTGAACAAACTTGAATTGTCTTCACCCAGTGATACTTTGGGTCAAGTAAAGTTAAAATCGGCCCAGTGGTTTCGGAGAAGAAGATGAAAATGTGAAAAGTTTACAACGACAACGACAGACAAGGGACAAATCTTGATCAGATCAGAAAAGCTCACTTGAAACTTACGCTTAGGTGAGCTAATAAAAGGATAAGTAGCATTCATTACTTGTAAAAAGAATCACCTTTCGAATCTTTAACACAGCATTCTGTCAAAAAAAGATAATAATTATATCCACAGTAAGTTTTGTGGCTTTTTTTTTTCAAAATCACCAAATCTTCCTGTGCGCCAATATGATCTATCTTACTTGCATTGATGATTTCCACTCTGTTATTTTGACAAGAAACTTTATAGCATTTATATCTCCATCGACTGCCGTGTGATCTACAGTTTCCTTTCTGGTCCCGACACAGCTGATTTTCCGAGTCCATTGAAACACATTCTCCGTCACTATTCACACAATCTGTAACAAAAGACCAATCAGATTTATATTAAAAAAGTAATCTTCACAATTAAGGTTTTCCGACCCTCAGCCTAAAAGTAATTTTTTACATCATAACAAGAGGCCCATGGGCCTTTTAGGCCACCTGATTAACTGCAGTGTGGCTTTTGCCCCATATAATCATGTTCATTATAATTAGAGGGTTGATGAAATTATTTTATTAGTCCGATATTGTTAATTCAAATAAATTTTCCAAATTCGAAAAAGAATCATTTAAAAATTATAGTATAACATATAGTAACTTAATTGGACAAATCTAAAGTACAAAAAAAATCGGTCAAAACAACAATGTTTTACCGTATTTAATCATTAGAGCCTTGCCGTAACACAAGAAACCCTGACCTTGGGTCCATGAAATTAATAATTTTGGAAGAGACACTTTTCCTTATCATAGCTATGTACTTAATTCATGGGCTAAATACCCAGGAGAAGAGAAGATGTTCAAAGAATTACTGCATTCATTTAGAACCCCACTCTAACACCAGAATCCTGACCCAGGGGCCATGAACTTCACAATTTGGAAGAGGCACTCTTCTTCATCATAACTATGTACTTATAGTTCATCTGCTTAATATTCAGGGACAAAGGAGAAGATTTTCAAAGAATTAATACATTTTCACTTCTACACAATCATCAGACTCCTGCCTTAACACAAGAACCCTTTGTGACCTTGAACTAAGTTACCACGAAATAGGTTCTTTTCACAAGACCGGTACTTGTTGTAAATGGGTCTGCAGAAACCATCAATCGAGTTATTGATCAAATGTCAAGGTCATAGCATACATTTTTGTTCGTATTGGTTTTATTTGCCTTTACATTTATAGCATGCCCATACAGTGCTGTTTGAATTAAGGATGTACAATATGATCTTGAACTTTATTTCCAAGCCAGAAAGAGGGTCAAGAAAAGTTCCCTTTATTGATTTTCATCCTAACATCATTTATCAAAGCAGGTTACAATTTCAATGATGTCTAGTTTACATTTCGTGTTGGTTTATATGCAAATAATGTCCACTACTTTCTTTGTATTAGTACATATTCTTCACTTACTGTCGCTGACGACAGATATCCGCGGACCACGACATTCCACCATGAAGCAGGTCGTGTGATTCCAGCGCTGCCCCGCCTCCCGACACGCCCCTCCCACATCTCGACACACCTGATTAGTTTGATTGACGGTCAAACACTGCCCACTTGTAGACATGCACTCTAAAAGAATACTTCAGCATTTTAATGTCTTAAAGCATCAAATTAATTCAGTCATGCCAATTAAGATAGCGCTTCTTTGTCTCAGGCTTATCCAGATCAAAAGCTCATAGTTATAAGAAATTTTTATAACTATTGTAAAATCCATTAATATATACTTTAGAATTATAGAATAAAAAGTCTGTGAATCTTAAGAATACCACTTATGTAGGATCGTCTCTTATACGTTGTTTATTAACACTCAACGTCACTCTGTGATTTGGGATTACATGTTTTATCTTTTATCATCTATTGCAGTTATAGGTCATTGGTTATTTACCAAGTCTAAATTAAAGTAATTAAAAAAGTTCAAGAATGGTAGAAAGGCATTGATTTCTAACAAAATTCGAAAGTTTGGCCGACAGACATTGAGCAAGATACAGCAATACGTGTGAGCGGCGCAAACTAGAAGCATAACCTACCGTTAACCTGGGACTCCTTTTACAGGCCAGTGATGGTTAACGACGCAACGAATATTAAAAATGCTTCAGCCAAGATTAATAAAGAGTGTAGAAAAAGGTATAATATTAAAATGAACATGTTTATACTGTTAAACCTAATTCGTTATTTGTTTTTGCATAGTAATACATTTTGAAATTTTCTAAGCTTTGCCATATATGGATTTCATTGCCAAATCATTAATCTCAAATAAGACTCTTGCAATTAATATGATTTGTTTCGTGCACTCGGTCCATCTTGCAAAATGGCTCAGACCATCGGAATATTTTTACTGTAACATTGTAGATTACCACGTTAAAACCAGCTGGTTTTTTTTTATTTTGACGCGAAATTCTTTTGGTATATGATAAACCTTAAAATGTCTCATACTGAGTTGTGATTACCTATATATAAAGCATTTTACTTGCATCATTTATATTATTTGATAGGGCAATTAGAGTTTGCAAATAAATGTTTATTCACCAAAATGCCTTCTGTAAACGAGACAGACATCTGTGTAATTTTTATGTTTATAAGTATAAGCTGAGTCCGCTCAATTTACAGGATGTCAATTTAGTCAAGACGGTCTTTGGTGCTTAAACTTCTATTTAAAACGAAACACAGACCATTAAGCGATTGTCACTGATGAGAAATATATAAGGTTGAGTGATCTTACCATTCCTTGCACAGAGTGGTCCGCCCTGGCTGACGGGAGCTGCAAAGAATCCTAGAAATATAATCAGAATTAGTCCCATCCCAGATCCTGGAGCTAAGAATCCGCAGTGTGCCGGACAAATGCACATGAAACTTTTGTCTAGACAAAGACACTAGAATTACATATGACGTCATCTCACTATTATTCTCTATGACAACAAAAAAGGCAATGAAGCCGCGCTGTGTCCAAACATAAAGCACGTGACATCTGGACAACGAAAAACAATAGTCCGGAAATAGGAGATTCCTCCCCGTGTAAGCCACATCTATCTCGACTGATGACAAAGCCTATAATGTGCAAACATTCACAATAAATCAAACGTTATTCCATTCTAAAGGATAAAGAAAATGCATTGAAAAAAACCGACTCATTTTTCCTTGTAAATATACAAACCTACAAATGCCAAATTTCACTTTAGATTTTGACAGACAATTCATGAATAATTGAAGCACAATCTACGCTACCACCCATCCCACGGATTTTCCAAAGTTAAATCAATTTATGTACAGTAACCATATACCTAAATTTGTGTAATAAACATATCAAATACATGAATATTTATTTGGCATAGTATCTCAACCATCTGTAAAGCCAAAACCTAAAAATATTTTTTAACACCATCACATATTTAAAATTGATTAGAAATTCTGTTAATTTACTTATGGTTTAAATACTGAAACATGTAAAGGGTCACTTTAAAAAATTACAAGATCAATACATGGTAAAGGAAATAAATTGTTTAATGGGAGATATAGTTACAGATGAGCGGTACAAAGCATACATTCTATCAAATATACAAAACAATTAATAATAATCAACAAAGAAAATCCCAGCACCTTAAACAGAGAACAGTCAATGAACAACTTTAGAGTTTTGCTTTTACACCAAGAATGGACTGCCAAAAAGCACAGTGTGTACAACTTTACATAATACCAGGAACGCTTTGAAGATGAACTTCCATGGAAACCGGTCTGAAGAATACCCAGGCGATTCGCGCGATGGCTAAAGTAACTACAGCAAAAGCTACAGTGTGACAGAATCCGTACATCAGAAAACACAATATCTCAACCAACGACAGGGGTTTCTCCGACTGTCTTGTCTGTTGTTTTGTCTGCACGTGCGGTGAGTCAGCTGTCCGTGTAAGATCCACCATTTCTGCTCTGTCATTCGTTGGTTTGTTCTTGGAGCGGAGGTGATGCAATCTTAATCCGTCAAAAATCCACATCGTAATGAACGGTATGAAGTAAAGGAAGCAGATGACAATGACAAAAGCGAGGATATTGTTCACGTACAACACACACAGAACCACAAATGTTACCAGGGTGAATGCGGCAACCACCACCATGATGATCAGCCACTGTAGTCTGGAAAAAGTTTGTTTGTTGGTGAACCGCAAAAATCCTGTGAAGGACTTTATTAGACCTAAATTCACTGAACAAAGGGAGAAAAACCAAAAGGCAACAAAACCTGGAATGGCTTTCGGTGCTTCGGTGGTGTTGTACATATTTTTAGTAGCTTGAACTGCTATTAATACAAGCATTAAACTCTCGGCCAGTCCTCTTGCCACTTCCAGAAAACTGTGAAATTTCTTGATGTTTCCAGTAAGGACAATGGCCAGCAGCAAAGAAACGTTGACTAAAATCGTCAGGCAGACGATAGCTAAGGGCACTTCCGGTCTGACTCTTTGCGAGAGTTGGAAATAATTCATTATCTCGTCTGCGATGTAATTTGTTCTAGACTCTGTGTCCATCTCATCAAACGTTTTGGGTGCATACTCCAAATACATTCTGAATCTACAAAAAGAAAATAATAAATTATATTTCTTGTAAACCCAACACGCAGTATCTGACGATATCATTACATTCACCTTTACCTTATATGTGCTATCCGCGTTTAAAAAATCCAACTGCGTTCTTTCTATTGTCAATGTCGAAAATTCAGGATTTTAATACGGGAAGCTTTACATTCAATAAATACTGCAACCCCCTTGAATAACTCGCTTTGCTCCGAGTGAATTACTAAACTGTCGACCCCAGTTCATGTTAATATTTATACCATTTATGCTACTTTACAACAAATGCAATCTATGAAAACAGGTTGACATTTTATCAAACTACAGACTACTTTAGCAATCTACATATAACTATTACAAATTGAGATGATTACCTCAAAGTTACAAAAAATTTCCCTATGCATTAACAATAGACCTTAACTATACCTTCAGGATTGCAATAACTGAATATTTCCTCATATGAAATACTAGTACCAGTAAAGATATATTTTTTATGTACATGTGTATTTAAAGATATAATAGTTGTTTATTCAGAAAGTACAACAAGTTACCTAGAGTAGCAGTTATTACATGAAAGTTTATATAGAAGTAGGGGCATATATGTTAATAAAGGTCCCACTCTGCAGGTGTCATATAGTGCATCAGTTTGTCCGTACGTCTGTTTGTCCTTCCATCTGTCCGTTCATTTGTTCGGGCATATTTCCCTCTTAGCCCAATCTGGCTTATACATCACCCACAGTGTCTTTGGGTGAAGGTGTGTAGTGACCTTGAACCAACTATTTTGGTCGAAGTTAGATTCATAACAGACTTATGTGTAAAAATATTTGTCCTTTTGGCTCAATCCGTTTCATACTTCACCCTCAGAGAGCCTTTGAATAAAAAAATTGTGCTTTGACCGTGAACTGTGTTCAAGGTCACAAAGATCAAGGTTATGACGAACTCTTTCTAAAATCCTTGTCCAGGACATATACTACCCTTGATCCTACTGGTATCTTGGTCATGTTACACATGAATATCGGTAGTAATGTATGAAAAGCCCCTTTCACAATTGGCGCACGAGCACTTTACAACACTTTGCGATCGGGATTTTTGGGCTTCACACGAGCTATCGCATCCGTTGCACGAGCTCTCGTATTCGTTGCATGCGTTTTTGTGGTCGAATCAAGTCTCCTCAAAATAGTGGACATGCACACTATTCAGACGCGACCGAATGCGATCTAAATTATTGCAAAACAACGTATGAACATTAGTACGAACGTTTTACAACGTTTAGTATGCTCGTAAGAGCGATGCACGATTTTTAAAGATCGTAAGATATATCGCAGCTGTTTGTGCGCATGTTGTGTGACCATTAGATTTTTGTTCAACGTGTCTCATGTAATCTTGCAACGTTTTACTATCATTGCAATTTTATTGGTTTCAGTTTCCATGCTTTGCCACTAGTATATACGTGTACTGGATACAGGGTTATTTTCGCCCCGTGATATTTTCGTCCCAACAATTTTGTGGTAAAAGAGAGATAACTGGAATTCACCAAGTCTTAATCCGCTGACAAAAATAGCTAAATGAACGAAAATAAAACGTGGGCAAATAGTTCCCTTATACGGTATACAGTATAGGCAAGTATGTTTCAGGCCACAATTTGCCTGGTTTTTGGCTGTTGCTTTTGTCATCTTTTTGGGCGGTATCTTATCTTGCATTCAACTATTTCTACTGAACAGCGTCGGAAACGGGCGGTGTATGTATCCCTCTGACTTGTACGAGCATTCGTACGATGAAACGTATGATCGGACGAGCACCGCTCATGCTATCGCATTGGCGCACTTTCAATTGTTCGATTATCTGGTCTTTCGTGCGATCCTATCGCATTGCCGTACAAGTAAGAGGGATACATAAACCGCCCGTTTCCGACGCTGTTCGCTTTCATTGCACAACAGTAGCATATACATATAGACGCAAAATATATCGCAAGATTCAATGCGTTTACATCGTGCAACGGTCGTTCTGAATCGTGCGAGTTTCGTACTTTTTCATATGCGAATATTTTGGCAACAGTTAACGAACCATATCTAATTTTTTCGGTCGCTGAATATCTAGTCACTTTTGCTCGTGTGCCAGTTGTGAAAGGGGCTTTTAGAGTGTGAAGTTAACAAAATGTTTAGGTCGATGACTGTCCATTAAACCTTTTAATTTCTCTCCTGTTGTACCAACTTTAATCTTACTCCGACTTTGCAATAAGCCTGTCTGTGTTAAATCGGTTTACACTGGCCTCCAACAATGAAAAAGTCATTGTCATAGCTCATATCTGTGTAAAATACTTATCTAAAACCTTTGGGATTCTTCTCCTGGTCTTGTATGTCTTATACTATATCCATATTATATCATGTATGCAAGATACTGGATATATTAAGAACAGTTAGACCTACGGTACTGTATATTTCTAAGTAGAGGTTACTAGTATGAGGTCATGCAAAGTCCTCCAAATTCTTTTCATCTTTATGACCTATATTAAACGAGGCCCTTTGAAATGGTATTTACCATTAGTTATCATACTTATTCGATGGATATTGTTCTTCCTAACTATGTTAAGCGCTGTTGGAGGTAAGCTAAAAAAATGAGCATATTTCCCATTAATTAACGATAATTTGAATGGAATAATTGCATTTAACAATTAATTTTATGTATCAAAACTTACAGATTTGTTAGGCATGAATCTAAACTTTAACATGAATATTTTCAAGATACTCTCTCTCTCTCTCTCTCTCTCTCTCTCTCTCTCTCTCTCTCTCTCTCTCTCTCTCTCTCTCTCTCTCTCTCTCTCTCAAATACTCTTTAATTGGCCTTCCAAGCCTCCGTAGTTGCAGGGACTGAGTTACCTATTTATAAATCAAATCAGCTGTCTGGGGGTCCGATTATCCGTAATTACTGACATTTATGTGTATTTATAAATACATGTTCTAGTAACGATATTCGCTTGGAACAGGAACATAAATATATATATGCTATAGTCTAGTATATATAGTTCCTGATTGGTAACAGCGTGCACTATTTCCATAAAAAATGCTATTACAATCTTATTAACATAAGACTTGTAATGTTGTTCACCTTACAACGTTGTCGCAATCGAAGGCATTTGTTATGTTGGTGTTACTATCAAAGGTAGCGCAATAATAATGTATACATGTGTATTATGCACATGTTTTAATGATCAATATCAGTTTAAAACCAACCTTTCGTTCTGCTCCAGCTATGTGGTAGATCTCCTTTTTATGGGCTCCCCTTAACTATGGAACGCCAAATCATTATGTTCTGGTTTATAAGGTTTTGACTAGGTGGGAACGATGTACAGGTAAGGACAGGGGGGGAAATTAAAAGAATTCATTACACGTGACCTATAGTCTGTTTTACATTGACTACAGGTAAAGTAATGTTAATATGAGTTTATGCATTTCAACCGCGGAGAATATTTTATTTCAGGGATCTGTTGTTCATTTCACTAAAAATCGTATAATACACATTACATATCGAACAGCCCCCGTGTATTGGCCGTGATTAGCAATGGCGAGTTTTGCATCCTCCTTGGACCCAATAATTGGATAGATGATCAAGGTTTGAAAAAAGTAAAATCTATACTTTATTAGGATTCTTTCAACATACATGTGTATCATTAATTGAAGCGCTGCATCGGATTTGTCAAGATTGTTCTTATGTGCAGTATACCCAAGAAGGCCTCGATTTGCACCGTTTCTTGGGGCCCTGTTATTGGTCAGTGTATCAAAGACTGAACTATCTTTAGAATATACACAATGAATCGGGATGCTTTCATGATATATAAGTTGTGGCATTTTAGTTTTTGAAAAATATATCTCAAGTCCCCTCCCCCTCCCCAATGCTTTATTGGAAATATTCGTATTTAAGGATCCTTTCAGCTCGAGTATTTTGAGGTGATCAAATACAGCCGAGGTGATCAATTCCAATATAACCACTTCATGATAGATTTGATCATGCCCGATCGTATTTGATCACCTCGTTATACCTCCTTTCCGAGAAGAGCATGGCCGATGGAATCAAAATAAAGTTGACAGACGGACGGACAGAGGCTGGACAAAAGGTGGTCAGAAAAGCTCACTTGAAATAACAGCTAAAACCATTCGAATTTAATATGCTTTCTTCTCATAATATGGTAGGACAATACTTCTCAACCTCTCCTAGAAAATCCTTTCTACTATAACATACGTGAAAATACTGTGAAACCAGGCACGTAGCATCGGAGGGGGCAGGAGTTGGACCCCCCCCCCCCCCCCACTTTTTGGGGGAGGACATAAGAAATGGAAGGAAGAGAAAATAAGAAATTCACGAGTGTGATTGAAGATAAAGGAATACTACTCACCTCCTTGTAAAATAAAATATTCCCTCCCCATTCCCTCGCGGTTTAGGATTTTAATGACTCTGTGCTTACATACCGATACAAATGAAATATGTCTTGATACGTGGTGAAATAACACTGGGAATGTTTGTTAGACTGCATGTTTCAACCAACGAGAAAAAAAATTGAAAAATATTACTAAACTCATATAAGAACTCAAAATAATCGAAGTTCTCGTTGTGGTTAAAGCTTACTGCTGTTGTATTTAAAATAAAAAATCATCCTTTAATTAATTTAACATTTCTATAACACAAAAGAAATGATTCCATTTTGCTGAAAATTAAATTAGAAGTTTTGACTTTCAATGTTTTCTTTTCCGACGAACTCGGCATTTAATTCACAAAATTTCATAGAAAATAGATCGATTTCTTCATTTAGCAGTGAACTTCTAAATCAAATTGGTCACGTGCCTCTGATGATGTGCTCATTTCTGTTAAAAAATCAAATACAATATTTTTGGCTTGTTTGACCTCGAATTTAATGTTTTGACGGTCAACCTCATGCTTTCTAATAATAAGGGTGTCAGTACTCATTAGTATATATGATAATTAATATTGAAAATATAAAGTATCCAAAATAAAAGATTTTGGCAAGTTGTTTATTCAGAAATAATTATATCAAAATATATATAAAATAATCAATAAAGAAAAGCTTCTAGAAAAGTACATGTATATAATAATTTCTTTAAAAAAAAACATATAATGACTAAATACATGGAACTGTGGTCAAAAAACAATGTTATATATACAATAGGTAAAATTTATACATGTATCTGTAAAAATAAAGTCATATCCCCTTTTTTTTTTTAATAAACCCACTCGTATTTTTAGCCTTTTACCTGTGAAACTTCGTTTTCCAGACTTCTTTAAATTACTATGCTTTAAAGAATTTACTTTAAACTTGCGTGTGGCTTTTAATCAAACTTGACTTTTGATAGAATTAATCAACAGACAATAGATAAGGATGAAATCAATTTTCGAACGACTCGTATTTTTTTCCTATTTGTTTTGTCTTTTAAAAAATACATTTACTTCATCAAATTTTCACAAAACCAATAAAAGCAATAAAACAACAATTTGGAACATCAGTGGGAGACATGTAATGCTTTAAATGCAATACTATTTATTTATTTTTAAATAAATTTGTTTGATTGATTGAGAGAGAGAGAGAGAGAAAATTCAAATAAAATTAATTAGAGGGAGCAACAGTGTTGCATTTTCTATTAAAATATTGGTACTGGTACTTTGATAGTGTTCGTACTTTTATGATTCTTAAATACATAGAGGCAATAATAATTTTGCACTGCTCTGACAGTAGTTTTCCTGACAAAAATCTTTGAAATTTTCAACAAATGAATCACAAATTCCATTTTTAAAACATAGGTAATCACAGATTACAAAGCTCACCGAGACGAGACATCACCCTTATGAGACTTCACCTTTATGAGACCACCTTTATCATATTAAATGAAAATCATACTTTATGATCTTGGATATTCATGAATTCTGTTTTGACACAATATCGTATATCATCTGTTAAAAAATTGTATGATAATCATATGTTCATATGTAAATCAATACAATAATATAAAATTAAATATTGCATCCTATCATATTTACAACATATATCATATAATAAAATAAAATCTCATAATAAACAATGATGAGATATGATATTGTAACGTATGATATTACATTGTATTGTGTTATACTTTATTGTATTTGATCACATAATACAATATCATAATATATAAAACAATATAGTATTATATTACAATATCATATAACATTATACATCATAACATTGAAACATATGATATTATATTGTATAATATAGTATGATATTGTATGATACTGTATCATTTTTGAAACATAATATGATATTGTATCTCATGATACAATATAATTTGATGCAACATTGTATCATATCAAATGATACAATATTATGTGATAATTAAAAGTTAAATATATAATACAACATTATATTATACATATTGTATCATATGATACAATAATATATTTTACAATATCATATAATACAATTTCATGTGATGTGATAATATATCATATTATAAACCAATATCATGTTATACAATATTGTATGATACAATATAATATAATATTACAGTATCATATTATACAATTTCATGTGATATAATTCTATATTAAAGAAACTAATATCATATTAGACAATATCGTATGATACAATATTATAGAATATACAATATTGTATCATAGGATACAATATTATATTTTGCAATATCTTATGTAATAGTATCATGTGATAAAATAATAAATTAATGATACAATATAATATTATACAATATTGTATCATAATTTACAATACTATACATAACGATATCATGTTACAATATCATAACATAAAATATTTAAAAAATTGATACAATATCATATCGTATCATATTACTTTTTATAATATTACATATGATATTATATTGTATCATATTAAACAATATTGTTTCATACCATACAATACTTTATCATAGGAATCATGTTATATTATTTATCAACAAACACATCTATCTATCGAGCAGGTTTGAGCGAGGTAGGAGATTTCTTTAGCATCCTTGATAATGGAGATCAGGCTCTGCATCTGAAGCAACCTCTGCGTTTCATTTATAATATAGTTAAATCAACTATGCAAGCTATCATCTATAAAACATGTGACCTGTTCCAAAAAAACTAAACCTCATCCAGCATCCGAAACCTATGGCTCAGATTCAGCATTCAAGCCTGTCAGGTGCATCAGTATACATAAGACGCACCATCCATGGAAGTCTGGTGAAGTTAGGACAAGTAGTAACTAAGATATAATCATCAGAGGGCACCTGCAACAAAAATTTAACCAGCTCTAAAATCCTTAACCTCCTTCAGCATCTGTAACCTATAGCTCCGATTCAGCATCCAAGCCTGCCTGGTGCATCAGTTTCATAAGACACACCATCAATGCAAGTTTGGTGAAGTACGGACCAGCAGTAACTTAGATATTGCTATCAAAGGGCACCTGCAACAAAAACTTTAACCTGCTCCAAAAACCTTAACCTCCTCCAGCATCCGAAACCTATAGCTCAGATTCAGCACTCAAGCCTGTCTGGTGCATCAGTATCATAAGACACACCATCCATGCAAGTTTGGTGAAGTACGGACCTGCAGTAACTTAGATATTGCTATCAAAGGGCACCTGCAACAAAAACTTTAACCTGGTCCAACAACCTTAACCTCCTCCAGCATCTGAAATTTAGGACTCAGATTCAGCATCCAAGTCTTTCAAGTCCATAAGTAGGTCCAGATGCCTCATCCATGCAAGTTTGGTGAAGATAGGACAAGTAATAGCTTAGATACAGGACCTGCAACAAAAACTTTAACCAGGTCCGGACGCCGACGCCGACGCCGACGCCGAGGGTATAGCATAAGCTCCCCCTGACTTCGTCTCGGTGAGCTAAAAATGCTCCTTCTAATGGAACTAATATACCTTGAATAAAATATTGCACCAAGACTCTCAATCAAAAAACAAAATGAGTGCCTGTAGTTTATTTTTCTGTACATAATAGCCAGTTTTTGCATTTTGTACAACTTAACTAAAACAGGAACATGAAGTGGTCCAGGTACATGTACTACACACATGTAACGAACCTGTAACACCTTAATAATACATGGCATAGGTGACGAACAAGCGGCTGTACAGGTAGGTACTAAGGTTCGGGTTGGGACACTAGAGGTAATGTTCTGCCATCTCTAAGGGATCAGGTAAATACCTCAAAATATATGTCCTGCATTCAGTCTCAAGAACTTGTGTAAAACCTCAGGAGCTGTCTGTGGTTCCTACAAAATTAAAACAAATGGCTTTGTAAAATATCAAATGGCTAATAAAACTTGGTTAAAGGGAGGTTTTTTGGATCATTCTAGATTAATGAATTCATTAAAATAACAACATGTTCTTGTATTTCTTTTGCCAAACAGTTGAATGGCATTTGGTTAAGGCCTGACGTACCAAACCTCATACTCTCCGTCTACAATGTCTAACAATTCCCCGTCCACATCTAGTAAATTGTTAATGTTGACTTCTTCCGACTCGGGATCCGGCGACTTATCAGAGCACTGAATCTTTACTTTGTATCCCCTAACAGTGTATGGCAACAAAAAGTCCTTCTGAAACTGCATTATGGTACAATGAACTCATCATATTGTTTTGTTTTTTTAAAAAGAACTAAATAACAAAAGAGAAAAAAAAAATGAGAACAACATCAAAATATTCCACTTTTTTAAAAATCTTGTTCAAATTTATGACAATAATTTTAAGAACCATTATAATTCATTTATGGTATGTTTGAAGCGCCCTTAAAAACTGATGCATAAGAAATGAAGTATACCTACTGCAGAAAGGGAGAAAGCCATAAGCTGAAAAAAATGGGTCAAAAATGGGAGTCTGCCTGCCTCTTTGTAGACTAGGAGGGTAAAAGAGTTGATTTCTTGACTGTGTTTATTCATTGTTATAAAGTCCATTTTTGACTCTACCGCAGCTATGAAATCCCCACCAGCTGAACATATCCCCCAGATTCCTACAAAACCAAGCGACCACGTGAGAATAATTCTAATAAAATCTGATGGGTCAATTCTAGTTTATCATAATTACAGGTAACACCTGTGTGAGGTATGAGTAGTTTTACTGAATCCAGTGGGTCAATTCTTATTCCTTGACCCTTGTAGCGTATTTCTATTCCTTTTTTGGAGGTTCTACTGTGTGAAGTATGTATCCTTAATAGGTAATAATTGACTTTGGGGTAATTCCTGCAATTCATTTTGAAAGAGTCCATTCTTGATAATAAAAATTCAGTTTTTTATGCATCAACTGTTTGGTTTGATTCTTTGTTTAAAACCAACTTTTGCACTCAGAGTGAAAAATATTGTAATAGTTATACTCAGTAGCTTATTCTCACTGTACAACTTTATAAAGACGAACAATAACTAAAATGTTGCCCTCAAGACCAGTCAACATTTGTATAATAATTTTTGTTTGATTTGCCTTTTTTTTTAGCTCACCTGAGCTGAAAGGGAGGTGGTGTGTGAATTACTTATATGCAAGCATCTTGACATTTGTTGATTCTCAAATTTTTAGACTGTGGACAATTCTTGGGCCACACAAAGGATTCAAATTTAGATGTACTTGTTCTATATCTATATGAACAGTTGTTTAAGATCATCTTGAGAACTGCAATGCTTAATATGTGATATGACTATTTAATCATTCAGTTTAAAAGATGTCTCAATGTTTAACATAAGAGTATCAGAAGAAAACTTTGAAAATCTTTCTATTACAAGATCTATTTTACTGCACTGTAAAGATATTTTGTACCGGTATTTAACTCCTTAAAGCTGATTTTCATTATTGCTATAATTGCTCAGGTGAGTGATGTGGCCTGTGGGCCTCTTGTTTGGTTGAGGGTAGAGGGAGGGGAAAGAGGGTATAAAACACAAAATCACATGAAAATGACAAATTCTCAACAACAACAAAATTAACATCTTTAAAAAAACAAAAACCAAGGTTATTAACTACTTCAATCAAGCTAAGCCAAGTTGAACCTCACTCCTCTGTACAAACAGTTAGTCTAACCCAGCACATCATAGAACTTATGAAAATAAAACACCCATCAACATATTGTCTCCAAAATAGTGTCAATCAAATTTCTTCATAAACGGGTCATGAAGAATAAAATGTGAAAATCATTTTCCCCATGTTCCCTAATGCTTTTAATTAAATTACCAACTGAGAAGTAATTGTTGTCTACATATGTCTAAGACTAGACTAAAAAGTTTATCATGATGTTTTTTTCCCTGGTATCAATGTCAGTTGATTATTTGTTTACTACATTTTCTAACAATTCAATTACTTAATTCATTCTACAGAACTGGATTATTTTGATGTTGCTCTTTGCCAGATCTATAGGTTACTCACTGCATCTAGATTTTCAAGTGCACAACTTTTCAAATGACTAAGAAATTCGAATCTCCCACATTGTTTGTACATAGCTACAACAAATTCACTGGGGTGCTTTATGAAGGGCATGACAGAAGCTCCAAAGGGGGCACAGGGATAGCCAAGCCCTGCTCCAGACGAGGTGATGCTAACACATTGTCCCTCAACCTCTGTAATTTATGAAGGAATTAAAATACTGTGAAATCATTAGTTTTCGTGTCCATTTTTTGCGGATTTCAAGATAGCTGCACATATTTTGCTCACTGGTCTGAAAAAATTTGGTTGGACAACCAGAGATCTGTGTCACCTTCTGTTTTATGTGTATATTTATTGTGCACAAAAAAGTGTCCTGTTTCTTGTTTTATTTCTCTGTATATTTTAAAAATAGCCAACCATGAGTTCCTAAAATACTCTTTTAACTCTTTTAATACCACTTCAACAATAAAAAGCATTTACCTGGCATGCATATAGCATGCTAGACAGAATTGTCTCCCTGCCCAAAATGCAGAAATACATGTAAATAGGTGAAATTTGTCAACGCTTTCAATTTCAGGCTATTAACAATGGTTTGGTGGAATTTTCCTCATTGAAGTACATGTAGTTAAAGAATATGTTGGAAACACACACTAAGTGATATTTTGAGACAACAGCTTTTAAATGTATTTTTAAAAATTTTAAAAAAATAAAAGTTCATTCATTCAGACCAGTGAGCTACAGATTTGCAGCTAGATTTCTAGAGTACTCCTACCTACAAATTTAAACTTTAAATGAAGTATGAAAAATGTACTTTATTAATAAAGAAATACATGAATTTTTTGCAAAACTAAACTGTAAAAAAAACTAGAAACAAAATTTCTACAAATTAAAATGACTCCACACAATGCTTCAAATGATGAATAAATTTTAAACAATGTCAACAGGTGTTTTAAAGCTGCGTACCTTTTTGCTCATATGTTGTGGATTTTTCACTTGTGCCATCTGCATCTTCTGCAGTTGAATCTCTTAAAAAAATATTAAAATATATTTACTATTTTCTTAATATGTTTAATAAAGTCTTCGTCATTTTCATTTTAGGATTTTTTTTAAGAAGTACATTGTATAATATTGTATAATAAAATATTATGGTATGTAACTAAAGGTAGATATCAATAATTTCCTACAATACATGTACATGTATATGTTTTATTATAGTATGGACATTTATTTACCTATATAAAGTTAAGTGCCTGTAAGCATATGCATACCTTATAATTCAATTTTCTGTCAATAAATACAAAAAATAAGACAAATTGTACTCATAAATCACAAAAGATTGTACGAATTTAAATGTAACAGATTTGCACCATTGACAGTTTAACCATTTTGACATACAAAACAAGCAAAAAATGTATACATTTGTAAAGTAATTTTCTCTTAGCCAATGAAATAAGTAATTTTCTCTTAGCCAATGAAATAAAGTATTTACAATATTCTTAAATTCAACCCATAATACATTAACAGTCAACTGAACAATCATTCATTTGATTGTTCGATGGATATACTTTTCTAATGAATTGATATATATGTATGCTCTTACCTTTGAAAAATGGTTAGCTTTGCATCAAATAATCTTTGTTTTTTAAAAAGCATCAAATGCAGAGGTACAACTAAAATATATATAACAAAAAAATAATTGAAATATGTACAGGCAGTGTTTGATGTGAATTCATTATGACTCATCAATAATCAACCAAGCATATACACATGGAACTGAGTATGAATTGATTCCTAATGGCCATTAATGTCATAATACCAACACCAGAGTCGACTAGGTACATAAAGTACTGTAAACGTTTTATATTTAGCGTGTGAGATATTTAGCGGAAAATTATTTTACAACAAATTAGCGTGGATTTAAATTAGCGTATATCTGAATGTGCCTATTCTTATTCATAAAGGAATGGCATTTGTTGATGTACTTGATTTGGCAGAAACGCCTCTCCGCGAAAAAACACTAAAAAGAATACGGAGCCAAATGTACTACATTTACAGTATACTGTATCTGCGCACCAATATCATATTGGAGTAGCTACTATGTAATGTAGCAGTTTAAGTCACAAAATCACAGTTTGTAAATTTAATCTCACCGACATATCTGGCCTTCTTTAACCACCTCTGTCTTTCTGTGTGATAAATTAGGTCTGAGAACAATCCACATCCTATGACAATAGTGCTAAAGGAGGCTAGCTTCCCTCCGGAGTAAACCGCCTGGACATTGTTACGGTTTGTCTTACCTACAAATAATTCATACATCTACGAGGGTCAATCAAAAAGTACGAAGACAATGTGGCTGTCTATCATATGTTTTTCATGAAAGTCATACTTAACAGATTAATCTTTGCACCGACACTTATGTTATTGATATACGAAGTTTTAGTCCATTTGATGAAACGGTATTTTTGTTACCCCTTTTTAAAAACAACATGTTTTGTCACCACGGCGCACGGTAACTTTCAAAACATGACGTCAAGATTAAACATGCACAGTTTATAGATATACCCCATCTTTATATCATGCTTAGTCTCTTGTGCCTTTCTCCTTCCAATTTAAAATGGCACTGAACCACTTAACATCTTATTTGCACACATTCGTTAGAGAATCATAAGTTAGTTCATTAAAGTTTTCATTTTCTTACCGTGTATTTCTTAGTTTACAGTAAAGATAACCCCGAACGTCGATTTACGTTACTTATTTTTTGACCAAATATTTACAGATATTCTACTCTCTTTCGGACTGTTTTATATGCAAAATACAATGACCACCACCCTCACAAAATTTATTACAGTTAAACACAAACTTGCAAATAATTGTTGACTTATTTTTTGCACCATTGAGCATTTTCACAGCTTCTATCGGCTTTTTCCTGAGTTAGATCCATTTTATTTGTACTTCTCGTTGCGCCGTGACGTCCGGCGACGTCGATGTTTTAAGTCAACTCTAAAGAGGACTATCTGTCTTTAGTTACTAATATCTGTTCGACAAAACAATATATCCCGTCATTATTTGGTACATAGAATACCATGACTATACTAAATTTGAAGTTTCAATATTATTTGGTTTTATGCCCAATTTATAGAGATATTACTTTCAACATTATATGGTTTATTGTTGACATAACACAAATTTTGACCGTGCGCCGTGACCTCATTTTTGCAGGATTAAATTCTAAATAATTCTTAGAAATAAAGAAATTAATTAACTTTTGTCCTTGCAAATTCTTTGAAACTATTGCTTAATTATGTCTACCAAATTTAGTAATGATACGACGTTAAGTAACATAACTATGACAAAAGTCTTCGTATTTTTTGATTGACCCTCGTATGTTAGTTTTATGCATGACTTGTGAGAAATAAATTTGCGTAATTCTGTAGAATCCTATAAAATTAAGAGGATGAATGCTGTGAACATCAATGGTTTTGGATGGCTGAATGATGCACTGACCCCTGATAATATGGAGAGCTGCAGTGACCACATCTGTGTTACCATAGAGACCTTTAGCTGTTCCATTTCCTGTACCTGCAAAACATGTTAACTATTGCATGAAAAATATAATTATATATTAATACTTAATATTTTGATTCACTGTATATTTCCCCTAATGTTTGCATTGAAAATCTGCGACGTTTAATTTCTTGTGAATACACTTAGCTTTTTCACAGCACATGAGCACATATACAAATGTCATTAGTATTCATGCATTTTGAATTCATTTATAATTGAAAAATTAACTGTAACCTTTAAACTTACATAACCAATTTGATATGTTGTACTTATGAAAAATAATCATTAAATCATACATGTATCTATTACTTAATAATAAAGATTTTTCTTGACAAAGTTTCTGGCACAATAATTTTAGTCGCAAATGTGAACTAAATAACATCTTAATATGGCTATTCCATGTATGTATGCTTCATATCCCTGACTAAGAATGTATGTAATGGCTTAATTAAAAGCAACGATACATGATACATGAACGATACATGAATACTTCATACAAATAAATATCAATGCTTAAATGTAAACACAAAAATTCCAAAATGTTTAATAAATTTTTACACCTGTTGGGATGATGCCAATTGGTACCTCCAATGGTTTGAGTTTACAGGTAGGCTTATCGTAGTCCAGACCAGCCTCTTTTTGAGCTCGGGTCAGAAGACCATTGATGACCTCCAGTAGAGTTCCATCACCTCCTACTACAACTAGCCTTAAAAAAAACCACCTATCAATTCATATCATAATACCATAATAACTTCAAATGTTAGTACTTTGTACCATGTGTGTGAATGAAGAAGGCAAATCCAACTGATATTTAAAATACATTCCAGGAAAGTACGGTATTTGGTAAAAAAAAATTATTTTGAAAGAAAGCATTTCTTAATGTTCAAACATGCATGGCATTTGGCAATGAATGTATTTGATTTATATTAACAAACATCTTTTTCTGCTAAAAATATTACACAGCAAAAATGTAATGATTACAGTAAAATCATCTTTCACTTTTTAAAAATTTTCTGCACTATTCCATCAACTCCCTCTAAACCAAGTTTGTTTACTGTAATTTCAATCAAGAAAATGTTAATCATCCAATTTGACTAATTTCTTTTAAAAACTGAGTAACTACTTACCCATCAACACATGTTGTGTCAAAACTTTTCATTATGTCAACAATGTGCTTTGGTCGTTCAGAAACTGAAAGAATGAAACTAATTTAAAATAAGTATGGTAAATATAGAGTATTACTGTATATCTTTCAATGAAAATGTATTTTTACATGGAGTAATGATAATAAAAAATTTAAAATTCTAAAAAGGCCCAGTTTTTAAAATTCTGCATGCTTACCCATTACATCACAAACTATGTTTGCCGCTCTAAACAAAGGGGCGATAGTTTTGCTGTACACATTCAGAGAATTTTGGCTCCCTCCAATAGGATTAATGAACACTCCAAGTTTTTTTGGTCTTTCTCTCTCTATTAAAAACACAAATTGCATTATATGATATGAATTCCAAATTATTATTATAGACAATTTTCCTTTTAAATCAATATTTCACTTTCTGCATTTCAATTATTCAATACTGTAAAAATGTTAATATTCTCTAAATTATAAATAAATATATTTTTCCTCTTCCACAGGATGAATGACCATCTTTAAGTTCTCCTTAAAGATAGCTTAAAGATGCTTAAAGGTCGCTTAAAGACGGTTAAGCCACCTTTAAGCTATATGTGTTGCTTAAAGATGACTTAAAGAGAGCGTAAAGATGGGTTAAAGGCCGCTTAAAGACTATCTTTAAGCCACCTTTAAGGACAACTTATAGGTCCTTAATGTCCAAACTTCTTTAAGCCACCTTTAAGCTACCTTTAAGCTACCTTTAAGCCACCTTTAAGCCATAAAAAAATCTTTTAATACAAAATTGTGCTCAATTTACCAACAAAATATATTAACTATATGATAATGATAGAAAGGTATAAAAACCGTTTTTGTTCTATAAAATAAAATGAAAAAAAAAAATAATCATAACGTGTATACATTGTATATTCTGTGTTATTTCCAGGGTTTTTTTTAAGTTGGTCAAACAATAGACTCTAATTAGATATACACAAACGAACAATACTATGTCTAGACAAACAAAGCAGTAATATCCTGCCCGATATAACAAAGGCAGTTGAGAGTCTTTTCATCTTTAACATGTATCTAGCAGATCTCGAATTAGACCTAGAAATAATTAAAATCAAAAAAAAAAATACATACCTTCAACCGATTATTAAATTAAATCATGCAGTTTTGGTTCATTATCTATATTTTGTTAAATAACCTGATGAACTGAGAGAGAGAGAAAGAGAGAGAGAGAGAAAGATAGATAGAGAGAGAGAGAGAGATTTCACCGATTAATTTATAATAGGAAACAAACATACTTAAATATAATTTCATGCGCAAATTTAGATTCAGAGACTGCGCTCACCCCTACAATAATTTTGAAAAAAAAAAATTATTTTATAACGGCAATCTGGGTCCATCGGAGCGTTGTTGATGATAGCGATAAGTGTTTAATGGAGCGACAATCAAAAACCGCCTGGAACACCCCCCCCCCTTCCTTGGAAATTATATCATCACTCGGATCACCCCCTCCCCTCCTATAAAAGAGCTTTTGCATTTAATGTATGTTTTTATTGTTCAGTTTGATCAAACTCGACTTAAAGGGAACTTAAAGATGGTTTAAAGACAACTTAAAGGGAGCGTAAATGCCACTTAAAGATGCTTAAAGCTAGCTTAAAGATGGCTTAAAGGTGACTTAAAGAAGTTTGGACATTAAGGACCTATAAGCTCAGCTTAAAGGTGGCTTAAAGATTGTATATCCTTTAAGCCACCTTTACGCCACCTTTAAGGACTTGCTTAAAGATTGTTTTTCGCCCTGTGTTCTCACCTTTACCTAATTTTTCATTGACCTTGGTCCTCAGTGCCTCACACTCCTCTCTGGATCCTGTCACATGTACATTCTCTGCTGTCCACTTATAGTTTTTACCTTTTGATATGTACTTGATGACAAGGTAGGGAGCGGATCCAAAGAAAATGGGAAGAATTCCACCTGGTTCCTCACAGAGGTGACAACCAATCACATCACAGATCTCTATGCTACCTAAAATAGCCAACCAAAGAAACATGACAACCAATCAAATCACAGATCTCAATGTTACTTTAAATACCCAACAAAAGAAAAATGACAACTAATCACATCATAGATCTCTATGCTACCTAAAATAGCCACCCAAAGTAACATGACAACCAATCAAATCACAGATCTCTATGCTACCTAAAATAGCCAACCAAAGAAACATGACAACCAATCACATCACATATCTCTATTCTACCTAAAATAGTCAACCAAAGAAACATGACAACCAATCACATCACAGATCTCTATGCTACCTAAAATAGCCAACCAAAGAAACATGACAACCAATCACATCACAGATCTCTATGCTACCTAAAATAGTCAACCAAAGAAACATGACAACCAATCAAATCACAGATCTCTATGCTACCTAAAATAGCCAACCAAAGAAACATGACAACCAATCACATCACAGATCTCTATGCTACCTAAAATAGCCAACCAAAGAAACATGACAACCAATCACATCACAGATCTCTATTCTACCAAAGAAACATGACAACCAATCACATCACAGATCTCTTTGCTACCTAAAATAGCCAACCAAAGAAACATGACAACCAATCACATCACAGATCTCTATTCTACCTAAAATAGTCAACCAAAGAAACATGACAACCAATCACATCATATATCTCTATGCTACCTAAAATAGCCAACCAAAGAAACATGATAACCAATCACATCACAGATCTCATTGTTACTTTAAATACCCAACCAAAGAAACATGACAACCAATCACATCACAGATCTCTATGCTACCTAAAATAGCCAACCAAAGAAACATGACAACCAATCACATCACAGATCTCTATTCTACCTAAGAAACATGACAACCAATCACATCACAGATCTCTATGCTACCTAAAATAGCCAACCAAAGAAACATGACAACCAATCACATCACAGATCTCTATTCTACCAAAGAAACATGACAACCAATCACATCACAGATCTCTTTGCTACCTAAAATAGCCAACCAAAGAAACATGACAACCAATCACATCACAGATCTCTATTCTACCTAAAATAGTCAACCAAAGAAACATGACAACCAATCACATCATATATCTCTATGCTACCTAAAATAGCCAACCAAAGAAACATGATAACCAATCACATCACAGATCTCATTGTTACTTTAAATACCCAACCAAAGAAACATGACAACCAATCACATCACAGATCTCTATGCTACCTAAAATAGCCAACCAAAGAAACATGATAACCAATCAAATCACAGATCTCATTGTTACTTTAAATACCCAACCAAAGAAACATGACAACCAATCACATTACAGATCTCAATGTTACTTTAAATACCCAACCAAAGAAAAATGACAACCAATCACATCACAGATCTCAATGTTACTTAAAATAGACAACCAAAGAAACATGACAACCTATAAAATCACAGATCTAAATGTTACTTTAAATAGTCATCCAAAGAAACACGACAACCAACTACATTGCAGACCTTTAATGTTGCTTAAAACAGTCTGCCTCAGTAAGAGCCAACTAAAACATGTATTTAAAACTGTGCTCAATTGTCCTGTTTCATACATGTCCTAGTAAAATTACATGTACTGAATAGTAGGAATAGAGTCCATGGAACAAACACTGGTTATGCACTTGCACTAGCACTTATTAGGGTTACAGAAAAATCTCATGGTCTTTTTATAAGTGCCACCTTGTGATCATGCTGACGGACCAATAATTTTTTTAAAAATACGAAGATCAAGGTATCCTTTGGATTTAGATCACATGTTTAGCAAAATATCGTAGAATCTTGGCATTATAAGAACGAATTGAAAATTTCACAATATCGGAGAACCATTTTAACAAGACCTTGGACTTTCGGTAGGATGTAGCTATCTGTTTCTTGCATCAAAACAAGTTAAAAATGATGCTGGTTTCAAATGAAATATACACAGTTGTGTAGTTTTAGCTTAGAAGCCAGACAAATTGTGTCAATTTCAAAGAGCCATGGCTGTAGCCAGCAATGAAATAGACAGGCCTACATCACAACGAAGTTTGACACAACTACCCAAAGTCCAAGATCTTGCTAAATGATTCTAGTTGCTGCTAATATTAAATGTGTGTTGGGTGACCGCTGTGCAGTGTAAACAGAGGATGGCCCGTGGTGCTGATCTGGGAGTGTTAACGCATGCATTAATCAGAGATTTTGCCTTGTCTTGTTGATATACCAAAAGTTTACATTGAGAAATTTGAGACTATAATAACAGTTTGATGAAGGTAGGGTCTACTCATGGTTAACTGTCCATTCACTGGCTAATAGATATGAATACATTGAATGCAATGACACTCGTCCGACCTCATCAAGGAATGTACATAATATATATACATGTATTTTATCAAAACAGTGTCAATTCAATATCACACAACAGATCAGATGTTGGCAAAAAACTTTCCGGTTTTAACAGTTAATGAATATAATAATGAGCTTCTCTTAGCAATTAGAAGAAAGGAGGTCAATATTTGAGAGATTGTTTTGATGAGCAAACTATACTCTGACAGTCTGTCCAAAGATATCCTTGATTTTGTTTAATTACTCACTATCTATATATACCTAATGATGTTCATTTGAAAGTATGAAAAATTGCCAAGATTAATTTCCCCTTTGAAACGCCCCCTTCAGCTTAACCAGTTTCAATACACTTTAAAAAATGTGACTACAGGGATTTCGCATGGCAACACACCCGGATGACAACACTGAAAAATTGTGCATGGTATATTGAGTGACTTTGGATTAGAGAAAATGAATCAACATTTTCCATTATAAATCTCCGAAAGAAATAAATGTACCGATTTCATTCCTGTGACATTTTAATTCAGAGCGATAATCATAGATGATAATGTGTGAATGGAGTTATTTTGGATATTGTCCCTTTTATCTATTTCAATTGCAATTAGTCTTTCACAGGTATATATATTTTCATTTAAAATAGTCGAATGTCTTGGGACAGTCTATGGATAGTATTTTAAAACATCTCACTGAAATTCCAAGCTATAGCAAAAATGGTACTATCTGTACATGACTTGCTTTCGTTTGTGAAAATTACTCGCCACTAAACAGTTTTTTTTCACTGGTAAAGAAATGAAATTAAGTTGCAGCAAATTAAAGTTGGTATACAGTAAAAATAATTTTAAAAAACTGCCATTGAGAGAGAGGGTTTTTTTTCTTAAAATAGACTAATAATTGCAAATTATTTAAAGTTTTTTGATATACCAAGTTTATGTGCAATAGAATATTATTTCATCATTTTGTTTCTGTAAAAGTGAAATTTTATTAAGTTGCAATTATAATAGCCCATTGCATTTTGATGATTGTCGTTTTTGAAGCACCTGCACCCCCCCCCCACAACCTCCTTTTCTCTGTCTGGTGTTAAAGCCCATGTATTTAAAAGTAATACCAAGATTAAAGACTAAACAGGTTCCTATCTACAAAAGAATCTCGGATTGTTTATTGCAGATCTATGACATCAGATTACGGGTAAACAGAATACGGCATGCTGCACCAACCACAAACGATGCTATAAATAGCAACAACAGCATCTGTCGGTTAGCCCACAGGGGCTCGTCACGAAGTTTTTTCAATCTTTTATATATACCACCTCTATACTATAAAATACACAAGGGAGGAATCAAAACTCGAAAAAATCGCTACCTCCCGATTTCGGTCGCCTCGTATTAATTCTTCTCGGACGTTAAACCCTGCACTCTAGGTATCATTAGATCGGGAAAGGACCATAGTTCTTAGGAATACCTGCAAAATTTAAACATCGGCAACAATTTTAGAAGTTTTCACGCATTTTCTTCCAGTTTACTCTCCGGTGACACTTTCTTCGATCAGATGTCGCGCACCAAATTTATTCATGCGCTCTCATTGGTTAATTTTGTTGATCAAGATAAATCGTACGTTGACTCGTATTTTAGAGGGATATTCAAATGATGAGTGAAGAAGTTCTTATTACGTTGTGAGTATATGTATTAATTTTCATATTTATGTAGAAATATTTTAACCATACTTCGGACATTCGGTAGGACGTGACTATGTATTTCTAGCATCAAAGCAAGTTTGAATATCGTTTGAAAATCCTTCTAAAATACAAGTCCGCGTACGAGTTATCTTGAGCAACATTGAATTGACCAATGAGAGCGCGACATCTGATCGAAGAAAGTGTCACCGGAGAGTAAACTGGAAGAAAATGCGTGAAAACTTCTAAAATTGTTACCGATGCTTAAATTTTGCAGGTATTCCTAAAAACTATGGTCCTTTCCCGATCTAATGATACCTAGAGTGCAGGGTTTAACGTCCGAGAAGAATTAATACGAGGCGACCGAAATCGGGAGGTAGCGATTTTTTCGAGTTTTGATTCCTCCCTTGTGTATTTTATAGTATAGAGGTGGTATATATAAAAGATTGAAAAAACTTCGTGACGAGCCCCTGTGGTTAGCCTACAATCTGCATGTGTCCGCCGAGTTGTATACAATAAACCATGTTAAAACAATACTTACTAGTCGTCTTTTGATCTGATATTTTAAGTTCCCGTGCTTCCAAGATAACTGATTTGACATTTACGTTCAATACCATGTTGCCATATATTTTGGGTTAGTGTAAATAAACAAACTAGGTCATCATTGCGGTATGACTAAAATACGAAAAGGCAAGAGAACCGATATTCAATATTTCAAAGGATTCGAAAATAAAAATAAAAATAATTTAACACTTTTTTGGAATAGTTCAATTGACGCTCAATCCCCAATTCTATAATTCAACATCAACGTTACATGAAAACATGCCTCTTTTCCCCACATACTAGTACATGTATTTATTTTAAAATCCTGAAGAATTTAGAAATCTTACAAAGAAAAACTAAGAAAATATTTCATTTTTTTATTTCTAATGAAATAGCAATTTCTCAAATTCCAACGACTTAAGCTATTATATAAATAGTGCCTGTTTGGGAGGGTAACAGTTGAAATTGACACCCCGAGAAAACCATTGTCAACCGACGCGAAGCGGAGGTTGACAATGGTTTTCGAGGGGTGTCAATTTCAACTGTTATCCTCCCAAACAGGCACTATTTATTTTGTTATACTGAATGTCTTTTTTAAAATTTTTAAGAAAATTTTACTGCTTTTATATAGGAATAACGTGAATTCTACAGCGAACCGTACGCGCATAATTTTCGCGCATGTAATATTTTTTAATGTTACCCGTTGCCAAGTGCGTTGCTAACGCTGAGGGTAATAGTAAATATTATTAACTGCGTCTGAACCAATCAGATTTCAGTATTTAACATGAAAGTATAACAAAGTATATTATCACAGTTCATCTGCTCAATATCTACCATTCAACACTGCAGTATTTTAATGCAATGTTTAACTGATTTAAAAATTCATTATCAATGATATGCATCACAGCATACAACACATACTGAACTACAACCTTCATGTATTTGTAATAAAACACATACACATTTTTAAAAAGATCATTCC
Organism: Magallana angulata; assembly: GCF_025612915.1. Taxonomy (NCBI): domain Eukaryota; kingdom Metazoa; phylum Mollusca; class Bivalvia; order Ostreida; family Ostreidae; genus Magallana; species Magallana angulata. The sequence goes on from NC_069116.1 coordinate 52,532,888, forward strand.
TTCTAAAAAATATAAATTAAATATATGTGAAATACAGATAAAACATGAAAATGCCATGTTTTTAAATATGAAGTTAAACAAGAGGCCCAGGGGCCACATCCCTCACCTGAGCAACAATTGCTTTCATTCTGATCAAATTAGCATTACAGTATCAAAATATCTTGACAACTGAGTACAGTAGATCTTGCTAAAAAAAAATTATCCACCTCTTATTTTTTGATAAATACCAAGCCCCTTTTGTTGTTGTACCTGTAAGAAGATTTTTCCCCTTTCCTATATAACCCAACCCCCCCCCCCTTTTCGTGGCGCCACTTTTCTCTAGGGAATCATGGTTTCATCAAACTTAAATCTGCATAACCTGTGCTTTCACACTAAGTACTGAGTTTTGGACCGAAAACTTTCCCAGAATATTTTTAAAGATTTTCTCTATATATTCCTAGCTATGTAAAAATTCAAACCGCCATCACGGTCCCGCCCTACCACTAGGGACTGTGATTTTGCAAACTTGAATTTACACTACCCGAGGATGCCTCTACACAAGTTTAAGCTTTTCTGGCCAAATAGTCTTTAAAAAGAAGATTTTTAAAGATTTTCTCTATATGTTCCTATGTAAAAATTCATCCCCCATTGTGGCCTCACCATACCCCAGGACTATTATTTAAACAAACTTGAATATATACGCTCTGGGGATGCTTCCACTCAAATTTGGGCTTTCCTGGCCTAATAGTTTTAAGAAGAAGATTTTTAAAGATTTTCTCTATAAATCAAAATTTATCCCCCATTGTGGCCCCGCCCTACCCCCAGGGACCATGATTTGAACAAACTTGAATCTACATTATCTCTTGATGGTTACACGCCAATTTGAGCTTTCTTGGCCAAATAGTTTTAAAAAGAAATTTTTTAAAAGATTTTCTCTATATATTCCTATATAAAAATTTATCCCAAAATTGTGGCTCCACCCTACCCCCGGGGACCATGATTTGAACAAACTTGAATCTACACTTCCTGAGGATGCTTCCATTTTAATCTGAGCTTTTCTGGTCTAATAGATTTTGAGAAGAAGATTTTTAAAGATTTTCTCTATATATTCCTATGTAAAAATTGATCCCCCTCTTGTGGCCCCACCCTACCCCCGGGGACTATGATTTGAACAAACTTGAATCTACACTACCTGAGGATGCTTCCATTTTAATTTGAGCTTTTCTGGCCTAATAATTTTTGAGAAGAAGATTTTTAAAGATTTTCTCTGTATATTCCTACGTAAAACTTGATCCCCGAATATTGGCCCCACCCTACCCCCGGGGACCATGATTTGAACAAACTTGAATCTACACTTCTTGAGGATGCTTCAATTTTAATTTGAGCTTTTCTGGCCTAATAGTTTTTGAGAAGAAGATTTTTAAAGATTTTCTCTATATATTCCTATGTAAAACATGATCCCCCAATTGTGGCCCCCAATTGAACAAACTTGAATCTACACTACCTGATGATGCCTCCACACAAGTTTAAGCTTATCATGTCGAATAGTTTTTGAGAAGAAGATTTTTGAAAAATACCAACAAATTTTCTATAATTCTCAATTATCTCCCCTTTAAAGAGGGCGTTGTACTTCATTTGAACAAATTTGAATCCCCTTCACCTAGTGGTGCTTTGTGCCAAATTTGGTTGAAATCTGCCCAGTGGTTCTTGAGAAGAAGATGAAAATGTGAAAAGTTTACAACGACGACAACGACAGACAACAGACAAATTGTGATCAGAAAAGCTCACTTGAGCCTTTGGCTCAGGTGAGCTAAAAAAACTAAAATTGGACGGAAATAAATAAATAAAAATTATCTCCATTCTATGATTACAATTATAAAACTCAAAAACCATAATATCTGACACATGTGTAGACCAACAACAATTATCTGAGTATGTGAGTATAGGAGACAATTTCTTTTAGCAGCACTTGAACACGCTAGCCATAGTATCATAATGGCCATTAGTAGCTTCCATCATAGACTACACATGAAGAATCTGCAAAGTTAATTCAGATGGTTTCCATTCCTTTTTCTTTTCATTTTGAACTCTGCTCAAATTCCTTCCATACTCTATCTAGGTTTAGTTTCACAGTCTCAGTATGTCCCCTCTATCTGCATTTCTTTTTCCACAGCCTCTAAAGCTGCCAGGCATTTAACAGTCACATTAAGTGATCCAATCACTCCCTGGTCATTCTTAACATCACAAACTGCAATGAACAAAAGCTTAAATTAAATTTTTGTACCAAAACCCATAATTGCAAAGCAAAAGTTAATATAAATCTCTCTCTCTCTCTCTCTCTCTCTCTCTCTCTCAAATCAAAATTGGTTCACTGATTCATTTTTAAAAACATAATTTTTTCTCATTTTCAAAGGGATGTCTACTCACTTTCCACATTTTGTTCCTCAAAATCTTTCTTGGACATAAGAATTTCTTTGACGCTCACAAAAGCAACACCAATATCTTCACATTCGGCATCCATATCATCATCATCTGAAGGGTCGCTGACCACAGTGAAGCGAATTCTGCAGACACAGAAAGTTAGAGAGTTTAGCATTGTACTTAGATGAACATGTATTTCAGGAAAAATCAATTAAAAATGGATACACTGTTAAGGTGGTAAGGGACATCTGTCGATATTAATGTGGATTAAAAAACATTAAAATTACAAGAGGCCCATGGGCCACATCGCTCACCTGAGGAACAATAGGTATGATAAAATCAGCTCAATGGAGTCATAATACAAACTATCTGGACAATGTACAATAATACATGTAGATCCTGTATAAATAAAATCCATTTTCCCCTGGATATTCTTATGTTTATAATCATTAGTCCCTTTTCTAACAGGATGATTTTATAGTCATATCATATGTTGAGTATTGCAGTTCTCAAAAAGATCCCTAACAATAGTTTATATATGGGATATAAACGTACATCAAACTCTGAACCTTCTCGTGAGGCCAAAGAATTGTCCTGGGGCCAAAGTCTTAACAATTATAAAGAATCATCTGGCTGATTAGTTTCTGAGAAGATTTTTAAAGATTTACCCTATATATTCCTTTGTTAAACTTTGACCCCCCCCCCCAATGTGGCCCCACCCTACCCCTGGGGATCATTATTTTCACAACTTTGAATCTACACTACCTGAGGATGCTTTCACACAAGTTTCAGCTTTCCTGGCTGATTAGTTTCTGAGAAGAAGATTTTTAAAGATTTACTCTGTTTATTCCTATGTAAAACATGGACCTCCCATTGTGGCCCATACCTACCCCCCAGGGGTCATGATTTTCACAAATTTGAATCTACACTACCTGAGGATGCTTCCACACAAGTTTCAGCTTTCCTGGCTAATTAGTTTCTGAGAAGAAGATTTTTAAAGATTTACTCTATATAATCATATGTTAAACTTCGACCCCCCATTGTGGACCCACCCTACCCCCAGGGGTCATGATTTTCACAAATTTGAATCTACACTACCTGAGGATGCTTCCACACAAGTGTCAGCTTTCCGGGCCGATTAGTTTCTGAGAAGAAGATTTTTAAAGATTTACTTTTTGTATTCATATGTTAAACTTTGACCCCCCCATTGTGGCCCCACCCTACCCCCAGGGGTCATGATTTTCACAACTTTGAATCTACACTACCTGAGGATGCTTGCAGACAAGTTTCAGCTTTTCTGGCCGATTAGTTTCTGAGAAAAAGATTTTTAAAGATTTACTCTATATATTCATTTGTTAAACTTCGACCCCCCATTGTGGCCCCACCCTCAGGTGAGCTAAAAAGGTTAAGTTTACAATTCAATAAGTTGGTTTCTGGAAGAAAAGACTTTGAAAACTTTCGTAATAAATATTGACAAATTTTTTACTTTTTTAATCTTTAGCTTTTAAGATCTGTGTACAAACATAGAATTGTGAGCAAATCTCTGTATCTTGCTTATAATTCGAAGCTTAACACTCAAATATGGTTAGTAAATAGAAATTGTAAATAATTAAACACAAGAAACATGCACTACATGTATAACAAATAAAGAACACAATTTATTTTTTCGAAATGAATCATATATATACATGTATATACCTACATATTTCTGTCAGCGATATCAAACTCTATTTAAACTGAATAAACTCGAGAAAATGCCGAGCATCTCAACAAAACCTATTGCATTAATCTACCATTACGCAAAAGATAATGCCGAATTACCGATATAATGAATTGTATTTCAGTACACCTACATCAGATTTTGCTTAATTTGCGCAGGTAAACAGTTAACGTAACTGTTTGATTTACCGAAGTCTCTGTTTGATTTGATACGTAAAAATCACGAAATGCAGACGATAGTTTCCAGGTTACAAAGCATAAATAATGAAACCGAAACGAAAATCAGAACAAACTAACACCAACGTCATGAGTGAAAACTGTCAACGCATTGAAATATTTAGCCTCAATTTACTTCACAAAATCGGCACCAATATATTTTTCATGTTTCAAAATTTCCCTTCATACGCGAGCTGTTGCACAACAAGCAAATTCATCATAGTCAGATCGACCCTTTTTCGTATAATGTCATGGCTGCTTTGAACAAAGAACCTCGTTTTAGAAGTATGGAATACGAGTCTTGATAAAATGGGTATGCAAACCCGGGCCGTGGCAAAATAAAAGCCGGGGCAGATCGGCAATCGTCAATTCCAAATACGCATTATTTTGTAGCAATATTTACAGCGAATACAAATATACTAGTCCATCAAATATCCTGAAATTTTTATGAAATTGGCAGATTAATACCTGCCAATCTTTTGTTTTGCTCAGGCCAAGTCTTGCCTACCCATTTTACCGGATGCCGAGCCCGAAGCTATTAAACTGATTGAAACACGCCTTTCCTTTATTATTATTTTCGTAATAACTCAGATTTGAAACAAAATTACCCCTTAATTTTTGCAATTTATATTTTCCTTCCCATAAGGATAATTTATGCTAAACTACGTTGAATTTGCCTCGGTAGTTCTTGAGAAGAAGATTTTTAAAAATGCACCCCCCTTTTTCTACAGTTTCAAGGTTTTCTCCGCTTTGAATACAGATCGGACTTTTATTTTTGCAATTTATATTCGCCCTCCCATAAGGATGCTTTGTGCCAAATTTGGTTGAAATTGGATAAGCAGTTTTATTTAGAGAAGAAGTTCAAAATGTAAAAAGTTTACAGATGGACAGATGGACGGACGGACGGACGGACGGACAGACGGACGACGGACAAAATGTGATCAGAATAGCTCACTTGAGCTTTCAGCTCAGGTGAGCTAATAATACTTTCACTGGTTTAGAATTTTCAAATTTTACACTATTTAACAAAAAAAAAAGCTTTTGAAAATTTTTGGAGAGGTAAAATATGTAAAACCTCCATCAGAATTCAACTCAAAACCTACAGATTCGTAGTAAACCCTCTAACCCACTGCGCTACACATCTTCGCTAGCCAAGGGTTTTCGGTCCACTTTGCTCCCCGTAAACCCTTGGCGGATTTCATTATGAAAACTCTGTGATGTGGTGGCGCTATCTAGCGAGCAACTTGAGTTGCGCCCCTTGCATATTTACATTTTAATCGAATTAAACAACGGGTTATATACACACTACAGTATTAATACAACTTAAAAACATGCTGACTACCGAATGTCGGAACATAATTAACGATGCTATTAAACATGTTAAATACGAATTAAGTAATAACGAAGGGAAAGCACAGATTGTTTTATTCATCGTGTTTTGTAAGGACCAGAGAGAGAAAGTCGCCGATTTACATGTATATGAAAGTTTTCATGCCATAAAAACAGGTATCGCTGTCGTGAATATTGCGGACCAAAGAAATTAAATAAAACAAAGATCATTGAATCTTTAAAAGCAATAACCATAAGCAGGGACGTATATATATACTAAAGGGATAGGCAACTTCTACATTTGCCATGTTTACTTCCCATGCTGATCACGCGAGCCTTGACAAGTTTGTAGAGCTACATGTTCAATCCCAGTAAAATAGATATATGTAGGTTTTAAAGCGATCTGGTTAGACCATCGTTGGAGAAGCACTGTACTCGATTGTTTTCTTTTAAAGTTTATATTTACATGCACTGTGATTGGATCAGCTACTCGCAGCTGCAGCCAATCATAAAGCGGAGCCTGTCACCGAGTTTTCATAATGAAATCCGCCAAGGGTTTATGGGGAGCAAAGCGGACCGAAAACCCTTGGCTAGCGAAGATGTGCGCTACACTGTTAGGTGACTACATGTACCGGTATACTGAGAAAGAAACTACTTATATAATTACACTTCATTTTAAATATTGTTTATTTCGATAAACAATTTCAATTCAATTCAATTTCTTTATTAACCAATTAAGGGCCCTCAGGGGCAACATGAAGACTGTACATACAACATCCAATGAACATAAAACATTCAATAAACATATACAAGAGGGAAAGAGCTGGATGATTGAAAGAGCTAGGACAGACATGAACAATTAAAAAGTATATATATATATATATAATTATGTATGTTTCCATACATTCAATACAGTGTCGTCTATATATTTTTGTTAAACACCATATACATAAATATGTCAAAATACAAATGCACATACAAATTTGAAATAGTTTGAATAGGAAATACAAATTAAGGCAATGCCTTTTGTAAAAATTTACCAACAGAGTTTAATATATATCTAATTCTTCACAGTTTAGAATCCAAAATAATTTTTGTTTATCTTGTAAACTAGTGAAATGTTTTGCTTTAGATGAAATTAAATCAAATAGTTCCTCTCTTTCTTTTGTAAATTTGCTGCATTGGATAAGAAAATGTTCTTCATCTTCAATTTTATTAAGTGTACAATTTTTACATATTCTTCCTGTTCTAGGTGTGTTATTATATCTGCCCGATTCAATAAAAAGTCTATGCGCTGATATCCAGAGTCTACAGATTGGCTTTCTGTATTCAGGTCTTAATATAGTTAAATACTTTTCCAGTCTGAAGTTAGTTTTCAAAAATATATATAAGTAACAAGTTTGCCATCTTTAAGTGTTTCATTTGAGTACTGCCAATCCATCAAATATTTTTTAGTCTGAGATTGTTTTAAAGAAGTAACAAAGTCTTTTTTAGAATGTGTCATAATATATATGTTTTGAATATTAAGAATGTTTAGTACTTTTTCAATAGAGGAATACAAAGTTGTATTTTGGGCGAAATGAAGATCTTTACTACATAGAAATGCATCTTTTAATAGAGGAAACTCTGTTTTTAAATTTTCTAATCTGTAGCAATATTTAAGTAATCTATTGACAATATCATAATGTAGAGAAAATCTTCCTAGTTCAGAAAGTGACGCATGGTTCATACTTTTCTTGTTCAACCCCAATATGGTTTTACAAAATTTGAGATGTAAAGTTTCAGCAATTAAGTTGTTATAACATTGTTGTATCAATATATCATTAGACTGTTTTATTTTTATGTTATTGACGTTAAAGATTCCCCATATTTCAGAGCCATAAAGTAAAATTTGCTTTATATATATAGTGTGGTCAAATACATTTAAGCTAGTGGATATCCCGGGGTTTAGACTCAGGAAATCTTTTCGTAGTTTGAAATAAGCTTTCAGTCCCTTTTTCCACCTTAGCCAGTGAGAAAGTCCCTGAAGCTGCGAAATCAATGCCTAAGTATTTGTAACTTGGTACACATTCAATATTGAAATTTTTGTAACTAAATTTATGTTTTATTGTTCTCCCAGCTTTGTTAAATATATATATTAATAACTTTTGTTCGATAAACAATACGTCACAACTTGGAGATATCCCACACCACCTTAAAAACATGTATTCAAGTGTTTTGCATGGATCAAATGTATGCCAATATGGGTTCATTAATGGGATGTAAGAGAGGATTACTCAAGTGATGCCCAGAAGGAATAGCTAGAAGAATAATGCAGTTGTTAACTAGTTCACCGACCTGCCCTGCTCTGGATCATCGGGTAACAACATGGCTGCCAGGTATTGTCGTCTCTCGTAATTTTCCTGCATGTCAACCTGGAAAGCTGTCAAACAAGCCAAAAACCAATGATTTAATTGAGGAACTTCCTGGCAAAATCTTAATTAAATCAATTTACAATGAAAAATCAAACAGCCACTTACTTTTTGTGAAGTTATAGGTGATGGGGAGATTAGCTTTAGGTTTGGGTAAAGAGAATGGCGTCTCCAGCTCCTCTGGCTCAATACCGAGGAAGTTATAGGCAACAAACAGCTTTACACTGTCGTTGTTCAGTACAGGACATGTAACGTGAGCTTTCTCTTTGAGGGATAAGTGAGAGATGGTAACCGTCACACTATCTGTATTTCCAGATAGCTCCATTTTGATTATAACTCCCTTTTTTCACGCTTCTGAAGGATTTTAATCTATTTTTCAATCACGTTTTTTTACGGGAAATGGAGGCAACTATCGGCCATTATTTACATTAGCTACAAAACGGAAGTTGAGAAGGTAGCAAGACTTTTAGGCCCCAAGATGTTTAGGCCCTTCATTGATAAGACGCTTAGGCCCCAACATGTTTAGGCCCGAATATGTTTAGGCACCAGCCTACATTTTTCTAAGTTAATTAAAATTTTCATTTTATTTTTTAAATGAATAATGGTTTAGGCACCAGCATTTTATACATTTAATTATAGTTAATTATAATTTACATTTTATTATTTAAAACTTCATTTCATTTAAAAATTATAAAGAAGTATAATCTGCATCTTATGCATAGTTTATTATTTTTTAAATATATTATTTTGTCACATCATATTATTTTCTATATTTAATTTTCTAATTCTATTCTATTTAATTTGTATGTAAATGATTTTGAAATCAATTTTTTAAATTCTGAATGTGTACCATTTGAAATTTCATCACTGAATCTTTTCCTTCTTATGTATGCTGATGACATGGTGATTTTTTTCAGAAACAATTGCTGGTCTTCAATCACTTTTGGATGAATTAACATATTATTGTAGCACATGGTAATTATACACATTAATGTTGATAAGTTAAAGATTGTTGTTTTTAGAAAAGGTGGAAGGGTAAATGAAAACAAAAATGGTATATTTATGGTAAACCATTTGACATTGTAGATCAGTTTGCTTATCTTGGCATTATTTTTTACTACAATAATAAAGTTTCTAAAGCTGAGAAACAACTTGCTGAGCAAGGCAGGAATTAATTAAGGCATTATTTGTATTGAAAAAAATATTAGAAACATGTTTTTTAATCATAATACTTTGCTATCATTGTTTGATTGCTTTGTTGGCAGTGTCATTAACTATGCTTCTGAGGTATGGGGTTCACTCAAAGCACCTAATATTGAGAAACTTCATCTTCATTTTTGTAAACATATCTTGGGAGTTAAAAGGTCAACTTGTAATGTAGCAGTTAATTCTGAATTAGGACGCTGTCCTCTGCTGTACCAAAGAATGTTCAACATAGTTAAGTTCTGGAAAAAAATACTGTACCATAATAATTGTATTATTCAACATTGCTATTATACACTATATGACTGTGTCGAAAAACATAATGCAAAAAACTGGTTGTATCATGTTAAAGATTTTTTATGCAATCTGGGTATGTTTGAATTGTGGGAAAAACAAAAAATAACAGCTGCAGATTTCATTGTTGTTAAGCAACGTATTTTTGACCAAGCTACACAGTATATTTTTTCTCAACTACCGGTAGATATTTCTAGTAAATGCTCTTTTTTCAAATACCTAATTGCAACCCATAATTTACAATTTTATTTAAGGAAACCTATTCCAAACAAATATCAAAAGTGTATTTCCAGATTCAGGTTGTCTTCACATCAATTGTCGATAGAAACAGGTCAATTTTATAATATTGAAAGACACAATAGAAACTGTTTTTTATGTTCAAATTCTATTGAAGATAAATTTCATTTTATTTTAACATGTCCCATATACGAAGGCTATCGCAAAAAATACATTAAGCCTAAATTATTACTTGAAAAAACCTTCAATGTGTAAACTTCTGCAACTTTTTAATGTTGAAAATGTAAAGGAACTATGTAATCTGGGTAAATTTATTCACTTTGGTTTGAAATTAAGAAAACATTTACTTAATGCAAATTAGATGTCGATATCATAGTATGTACACTTCTGCCACATTCTCCTGTTAACCTACCTGTACGTGTATATTGTTTATATTTATTGTACTGGTGAGCTGTATAGCTTAAAGTTAATAAAGAACTAAATAACTGAACTGAATTTTCTAATTACAGATAATTAAACGGTAAATACTTTCATTTACTTTGTGTATGACATGAATTAAATTGTTAAAACAACACCCCCACCGTATCCTGCTCCCTCTCTAGATAGGTGCTAATTAGGAGAAGATAATGAAGAGATCCTCTAGTAATACAATGAGGGTTTCACACCTCACTTTGGAAGTAAACCATGAAGAGACGGGTCCCCAAAAGAAGACATGCCAATTACAATGTACAAGTTTAGCTTCATTGGCAGAAAAATTACATAATTTTGGGAGATATATCCTTTAATTGTACAAATATGATCACAGAAATAATATTTCACTTGTATTTGGGTAATAAGTAGGTGAATTCTTTTGGGATATATAAGGGTTCTTAAAATATTATGTATAAATAAGTTGCCATAAATACATGTAAGCGGTATCAGGAGAAAACGTACCCAAGAGAAAACGTACCCAGGAGAAAACGTACCCAATCTCTAGGGTACGTTTTCTCCAAGAGAAAACGTACCCTGTGAAAATCATAATTATTCTACTTAATAGTTTTTAATACTTTTAAATACTATTTTCATAATAAGTATACAGAAATGTAAGAGTTTCATAGATATATGAATTTAATACTTTATAATTTTAAAGGGGTTGGACATATTAAATAATTTTCAAATGCTACTTTTATGCATATTTCAATGCATATATGTATAGAAATATATTCATTTTATGAATAATATCTTTATAATAATTGTAGCAACTTTTATTTTAGTACGAAATAATTACCTGTCATAAAGTGTTACCAGTCTACTTCTTCTTATTACCCATTTATCGGTAGCCTTACCAATTTGAGTTTCTCTATGCAAGATCCCCTGATTTTAATTATAGTGATAATCAATTAAATACCTGAGCAGTTAATTTGTTATTATGTAATATAATGTATTGCCTCCCCGCGCAGGAGGTAGAAATATTCACTCTCCACACATTATACATGTCAGTGGCGTCGGAAGCAAATTGACTGTTCAATGTTACATTTCGTAGTAGTTTCCATATATATGAATCAAACAAATATTGAAAAGACTTCAGTAGACTTGGTTTTATTAAGCAACTTTGTTCTATAGATAAATTTAAAAAAAATGTTAAAAATAACGCGATATCGACTTCTTGACATACTTATCATTTAGTTCTCCAAATGAGATTGCAATAAAAAGTTTTATTTAACGGTTTCGTTTATGGTGTATTAATTGTCGACTAATTAAACTGCTCAGGCCATGTTCGTGTATGTGTATGTTACAAATTATTAAGTACGTGACTATGCATTTAAGAACAACAACAACAAATGATACAAATGTTCATGGTATATTTTATTTTGTTTCATTTAAGAATATCTATGAAAACCATTATTTAATATTTACATTTTCCAGTGTCTTTGCCTGTGATAACACTACGTATCGATTTTGTACTATATAACCCATAATACAAATGACGCCAAATTGAGGCGCCAGCGGGGTTTGCTTATTTATATTTAATCGTACGATGGCTTAAAATTATATAAATATAAGTAATAAGGAACTATTCTTTGAATATTATGAAGTGATAATTTCGGTCGGGGCGTGATCAAATCTATCATAAAGCCCTTCGGGCTTTATTGGATTTGATCACGCCCCGACCAAAATTATCACCTCATAATACTCAAAGAATGATTCCTTATTCCTTATATTTATTTTCATAGGGTACGTTTTCTCTTGGAGAAAACGTACCCGGGTACGTTTTCTCCTGGGTACGTTTTCTCCAGCATTCATGTAAGCTTACTGAACAATTTTATGACATTCAAGTGTTGTATAATTCCAATAATAGAAAACAAGAGGCCCATGGGCCACATCGCTCACCTGAGCAACAATGGCGAACTACATTGACTTAACACACTTTAAATTCAGACGCGACCTATCTTCCATTATTTTCTATTTTTTCCTATCTCCACCAAGTAATTCCATAATCATATTTTCCTGTTACTAGTATATGATACTTTTTTTATTTAGAAATAAAGTGATCGATTGAAAATATATATTATGACTTTATTTATAAGCATTCAAATGCATTTTGCATGCTATTTTAAGGAAAATTCTAAATATTATAGCTCTAAAAATAGCCTGGTAATAAACCTTGAGTTTTTGGGAATTAACAGGTTCAACATCAGCGTTACATGAAAACATGCCTGTTTTCCCCACATACTAGTATTTATTTTAAAATCCTGAAGAATTTAGAAATCTTACAAAGAGAAACTCAAAACTAAGAAAATATTTCATTTTTTTTTTATTTCTAATAAAATAGCAATTTCTCAAATTCCTACGACTTAAGCTATACTATATTATCACAGTTCATCTGCTCAATATCTACCATTCAACACTGCAGTATTTAAAATTTGTAATGCAATGTTTAACTGTTTTAAAAATTCATTATCAATGATATGCATCACAGCATACAACACATACTGAACTACAACCTTCATGTATTTGTAATAAAACACATACACATTTTTAAAAAGATCATTCCTTCTAAAAAATATAAATTAAATATATGTGAAATACAGATAAAACATGCAAATGCCATGTTTTTAAATATGAAGTTGAAAAAAACCCTAAAATTGGACGGAAATAAATAAATAAAAATTATCTCCATTCTATGATTACAATTATAAAACTCAGAAACCATAATATCTGACACATGTGTAGACCAACAACAATTATCTGAGTATGTGAGTATAGGAGACAATTTCTTTTAGCAGCACTTGAACAAGCTAGCCATAGTATCATAATGAACATTAGTAGCTTCCATCATAGACTACACATGAAGAATCTGCAAAGTTAATTCAGATAGTTTCCATTCTTTTTTCTTTTCATTTTGAACTCTGCTCAAATTCCTTCCATACTCTCTATCTAGGTTTACTTTCACAGTCTCACAGACTCAGTATGTCCCCTCAATCTGCATTTCTTTTTCCACAGCCTCTAAAGCTGCCAGGCATTTAACAGTCACATTAAGTGATCCAATCACTTCCTGGTCATTCTTAACATCACAAACTGCAAGGAACAAAAGCTTAAATTAAATTTTTGTACCAAAACCCATAATTGCAAAGCAAATGTTAATATAAATCTCTCTCTCTCTCTCTCTCTCTCAAATCAAAATTGGTTCACTGATTGATTTAAACATAATTTTTTCTCATTTTCAAAGGGATGTTTACTCACTTTCCACATTTTGTTCCTCAAAATCTTTCTTGGACATAAGAATTTCTTTGACGCTCACAAAAGCAACACCAATATCTTCACATTCGGCATCCATATCATCATCTGGAGGCTCGCTGACCACAGTAAAGCGAATTCTGCAGACACAAAAAGTTAGAGAGTTTAGCATTGTACTCAGATGAACATGTATTTCAGGGAAAATCAATTAAAAATGGATACTGTGGAATCATTAGATTTCGTGGTGGCTCAATTTTCAAGGAATTCATGGGTACCTCTCATCCACGAAATAACATCCTTCATGAATTGATGATTTAGGGTAATTAGGTAATATCTACTTTTGTAGATACATGTATATAAAAATATGCGAAACTGCGAAAATTGGCCCCCACAGTACACTGTTAAGGTGGTAAGGGACATCTGTCGATATTAATGTGAATTAAAATACATTAAAATTATAATACTTTCACCGGTTTAGAATTTTCAAATTTTACACTATTTAAGAAAAAAAAATAGCTTTTGAAAATTTTTGGAGAGGTAAAATATGTAAAACCTCCATCAGAATTCAACTCAAAACCGACAGATTCGTAGTAAACCCTCTAACCCACTGCGCTACAATGTTAGGTGACTACATGTACCGGTTTACTGAGAAAGAAACTACTTATATAATTACACTTCATTTTATTGTTTATTTCGATAAACAATACGTCACAACTTGGAGATATCCCACACCACCTTAAAAACATGTATTCAAGTGTTTTGCATGGATCAAATGTATGCCAATGGGTTCATTAATGGGATGTAAGAGAGGATTACTCAAGTGATGCCCAGAAGGAATAGAAGAATAATGCAGTTGTTAACTAGTTCACCTACCTGCCCTGCTCTGGATCATCGGGTAACAACATGGCTGCCAGGTATTGTCGTCTCTCGTAATTTTTCTGCATGTCAACTTGGAAAGCTGTCAAACAAGCCAAAAACCAATGATTTGAGGAACTTCCTGGCAAAATCTTAAATCAATTTACAATGAAAATCAAACAGCCACTTACTTTTTGTGAAGTTATAGGTAATGGGGAGATTAGCTTTAGGTTTGGGTAAAGAAAATGGCGTCTCCAGCTCCTGTGGTTCAATACCGAGGAAGTTATAGGCAACAAACAGCTGCTTTACACTGTCGTTGTTCAGTACAGTAGCTTTCTCATTGAGGGATAAGTGAGAGATAGTAACCGTCACACTGTTAGCCTGTGAAAAGTACAAAATATCTGTATTTCCAGATAGCTCCATTTTGATTATAACTCCCTTTTATTTCCTGACCCTAACCTAATTCAGAGTTTTATTTGTACATTAAGAAATTGGGTGCACAAGATTGTATGTTTGAAGGGATCATCGACACGAATCAATTGGGATTTAAATGTCTATAACCTCAAAAGGCTAAGTAAAGGTTTAAACAAATATTGATTACTCAAACTATATTATGTTGAGAGTTGAAGTACATGTCTTTTCCAGCTATTAAAAAAACTATATTGGAAATGTTAATGCATACATTTTTTAGTTCAGTTATATTGTACCGGTATATCTAAATAAAATAGTAATGAGAACAGAAAGTAGTGTTCATATGGCAAAAATCAATAGCAACAAATTAAAAAAGACTGGTATTTATAATTAAACATAATGTTATATCAACATTAAAAAACAAAAAAGTTTTAAAAATAATAAAAAAAAAAGGAGTCACCAGTAGGATGAGCCATGCGAAACTTTACAATATGCGGTATAAAGTAGTGTTTAAAACAACAATGTCATATCTATGGACTTTGGTTTTTTTCCTCCGAAAATATTTTGAAAAAGTATACAATTAGTCATCTCTGGGTCATCTCTCCATCTTTTTTTAAAAAAGCGACATAAATTATGTTGAAATATGTCATCTTTACACCTTTCAAATTTGTGGACCCAGAGACAACAAAATCATTTAAAAACAGCTGTAAATAAGTAGGATTTTGCATGAATTACATCGTGTTGCTATATTTAGACCATATTCTGATAAAACCTTTTGCATTACAAACATTTTTCTACCTATTCCACATCCAACAAAAACCAAATAATGGTTATAATCCAAAAATGTGCAAAATTAATTGATGAAATTCCCACTCTCCTTGTGCGTCCAGATTCCTGCTGAATCTACATCTTAAGCGCCCACTTTCTTAAGTCAAAAGAACTTATCTTTAGTTTCTCAGACTAAATATTTTACACATATATGTGACTGGCGGGCTTTTATTTTAACTCATATTGAAAATTTGAAATGGGGAATAAATGACCTGACGAAGTAGTGCCTGTGAAACTAAACATTGAATTTTATCGGCCTTATTGAGTCCCATACCAGTTTGTTGACCGCCTTGCCGCGACGCTTGGGCTTGGGGTTCATGACAACGATGCCCTCACTGTCTGTCTCCATCTGGAGTTTTTCAGACCCCTCCTCTTCCTCTGTTTCTGTGGATGGCTGGGGCATGGTTTCTCCGTTCTCCGCTCCTTCTGTAATCTCCTCCGTTATCTCTTCTTCAATATCTTCTGTTATGTAGAAATGATAGGGTTCATTCAAAAATATGTGTAAACAACAATAAAACAGACAAAAATATTTATACAATAGATTTTTGAACCTTGTCATGAAATTCCTCAGAATAATAATCCATCCCCTTTGATAATTTTGTTATAATTGTACATCACTGAAGTAAACAATAATATTACTCGCATTACACATTTGTCAGATCATTAATGTTTTATAATGGAATATCAATCATTACCTTCCTCATCTCCAAACATGGTGTCCGAGGCCTTGGTTCCACCCTGGAAAAGAATGTCAAGACTGAAAATTCTGCAAGATTTTTACCGAGCCTGTTGATAAAGACTTAATCTTTATCACAGGGAAATGAATCAACATCAGTTTTTTTTAAAGTAACATTGAGAATCATTACCTTGGGGGTCAACGTTTCTTCCTTCATATCTGTAAAAGAAACAAGTTGATAGTATGAACTTCCAATGCTATAAAAATGGTATAAAGTAGCATTTATCTTTGGTTTGTTTTATTTTGTATTATCTGTCATTTCATATACCTGGCATTTAAATGAAATATCAATCTCTTTATAAGACTTGCCACCTATAGCATTTTCATGTACAACATATGATTTTAAAAATGGCATTGAGTAAAATAAAATAAAACTGTGGTAAAAATATAAAGCAAACAGATTTTTCAGTATTTAAAAATCCATCTCCTGCATATCCAAGGTATACAAGCATGCAACAAATAGAGAAAGTGAGTTCCGCCAACAATAAAAAGCCCCATAACACAGTAAACACAGTAGGGAGACAGGGAGGAAACATCACCGAGAAGTCACAGGAATATTACAGTTACAGAGGAGCTCAGGGTTAAACAATGGGAGGTAATCCAACAAAAAATACAATTTCATGACCTGTAAAGCTAAATACTAGTATATAAAATTGGTGTTATTTATGCCTTGATATACTTCTACAATTATAAAGTTCCTTGCTTTGAGACCACCTACAGTAAGAGTACGTTTACATAACAAATATATCATAGAACCTCAGACCTGTTTAATATACCTGTTACAATATCAATCTTTGCTACATAATAATATTTAAATAAAAGTTACGAATACAATTTATACACTGTATATTTCGAGACAAGACACACAGACAAGATGCTGTCTATGGCAGAATCATGCAGGACTATGATGTCACAATCCACATGCTCGTTACCTTGCCGGAAGGTCAAGGTTTTCCTGGCTTTGGGTATAGGTTTTTGTTTCCCTGTGACATGAGATACATTGAGAGATAAGATGTGAAATGTGTAATTATAAAAGAAAAAAACTTTCCATAGAATGACCTGAAATAAACAGAGGTTTTATGGTGCAATCAAATCAATGAAAAGAGAGTTAATTGTAAGCTGTATGTTACCAAAAATAATACATAGAAATATGAAACAGCAGTCAAAACAAAAGTTCAATGGACAAATAACTTCCACTCAAGGTTTTTAATTTAATTTGATTTCACAATAAATTTTGTCCAAACTACAGATAATTAGTACACAAGTTAGATCTAAATACTATGAATTCTTTATCATT
Source organism: Magallana angulata (assembly GCF_025612915.1). Taxonomy (NCBI): domain Eukaryota; kingdom Metazoa; phylum Mollusca; class Bivalvia; order Ostreida; family Ostreidae; genus Magallana; species Magallana angulata. Next base: position 52,550,541 of record NC_069116.1, read on the forward strand.
GATTGCAATCTGTGCAAAACTGAATACTGTTTCATTGTGTTTTTGAAAAGAAATGGTAAAATACTGTGGAATCATTTAAAGTTGTGGGGACCAATTTTTTTAAAGGTTCATTGGGGAAAAGTTGTATAACAAATAATGACAATGGTTCATAATTCATTGAAGTTAATTCTATGGACAAAGGGTACCCACATAATCAACAAAAAATGAGCCCCAACAAATGTTAATAATTCCACAGAAGACAACACTACTACATCTACAAGAATGAATTAGGATTGAGGGTGTTGGGGGAACTATAGCTACAACTACATGCCCTCCACAAGCTTTGTGAGGGTTGCCTGTCTCACCATCTGACTCAAGGGGTGGGGAGGGGCGAGCTATCGCCTCCCCTAAAGGTTGAGGACTTGACTCCTCGCTCAGAGTGTCGGATTCTTCCCCTAGTTCTGCCTGAAGCTCATCTTGTTGGGCAGCTAAAAAGCACATGCATTTCATGTTTTCTAAGATTCATACTAGCTGAGGAAATGTGTACACTGGGAAACTAAAGTATTGTAAGAATCGGTATTATATATAAATATATTTTGTTTCATGCAAAATAGTACATGTAATTTTAAATGATGCATTGCCATGCGGTATAAATGAAGAAGCAATAAATCGAAATTTACATATATGATCTAAAAACAATGCTCTTGGTTGCATGTTCTAAGAAACTAAGCTAAATACCTTAATATTTCATTTTCTTGAAGGAGGTTAACACACTATTTACAAAATTAACAATTTCCCATAACATTTTTTGTAAGTCAAAACCATCATATCATCTAGCCTACAAGCCTAGTGATTCTAGTTATTAAATCACAAAATATTCCTCCACCAACTTTGCCACACAAATGACTTATTCAATGAGACATATTGACTAATTAACAGGCTGATAAATGATTTGATGATGGTGAACTAGAACATCTGTCCTTGTCAGTCACTTTACGGTACCTACCCTCATCTGACTGGGCCCGGGGGGTGGATCTATGGGACGAGGCAGGACTCTCAGCAGCAGGAGCTGAAATTGTCCAATCAGCATTCATTAATTTCCATTTAAATGGAACAAAACGTTAGTATATAGCTAAGTACAATAATAATATATTGCAATAGCAAATTGAAGGATGGGAAAGTTGTCGTTTTCGAAACAGATTAGGAATTGTAACTGCATAAATTGAATTCTGCTGTTTAAGTTAATTTTCTGAATCTTAGAACTAGCTACTAGTATGCTGTTACTGTCATATCAAATTTGCTATGTAATGATATAAAAAAAAACCACCACCAACAAATGAATTACTCGAAGCATACTTGTTTTGGTTTTGCTAACTCATGGTGATTTGTGTGGATTATACTATCTACTATATATCCATGTATATGTATTTACACCATACAAGTACAAGAACTGCAAAAACATTTACATTACACAATATCAGAAAATTGTGAAAACCACTGAAATGACACCAACCATGTGACATTGATTCTGTAGAGAGCATGCTGGGAAGGTTATCCGACACCACCTGTGACACAGCCTCATGGACCAGAGACTCAGACGGTTGGATTGAAGATTCTTCTTGGATATCCAACTTCTTCTTTGCTGGAGTCTACAGAAAATTTATGTGATATATGAGATAAACCTGACATTCACACATCTGAATAACAATTTTACATTATGTTTTAAATAACATTTTCAAAACAATTTTCTTGCAGATTCCTACTTTTGGAGTTGCTTCAATGTCCATGGACTTGGCGAATCCCTCCATGGCATCATCTGGGACTCTGGACTTTGGCATGGGGGTGGAGGTAGCTGAAGGTCCAGGGAACTTGGCCGCCATTCTCGTTTTAGGGGCAGGTGTAGTAGGAATGGTCTCACTCAAGGTGGATGGTTCCTCAGGTTTGACATCTTGGGTTGGAGGCTGGTTAAAAGACATCAAAAAGTTAGTATTAGCAGAACATCAATGTGCAGTGTATAAAAATATCAATAGATTCATGTTTTAACAAATAAAATTCATGGTGGATGGTTTCTCGGGTTTGATATCTTGAGTTGGAGTATTGTTTAAAATCATTGTAAAGCATTGACCATTCCTCAATGCACAGCATATAAACAGATTGCAACATGTTCTTACTTTTTCAGTGAGTGGCAAGCCTTTGGGTGGAACATAGGTAAACTGCCACCGCATCTCCAGCTCGATGGTCCCCGATACACGACCATTGGCTGCCTTCAGCTCAAACAGTCCCTTGACAGCTTTGTTGTGGGCCAGAGGAATCAAAGGAATGTCAGCAATGCCAATGTAGGAGGCTTGTTCCGGATCAGTGTCATCAAACACAAACACTTTCAATGGCTGAAAACACATATCGTAAAGATCTTTACTTTCATTCATTTTAAACCAAAGTTGATTCAAATTCTAATCTTACTGTATTAAGATATATATTAAACCTTTAACCAAAAATAAATCATTCAATTTAAACAAGATCCTTACAGTGGTTTTGAGGAACTGGTCGAGGTCTGAGGTCATTGGGACTGGGTATGTTTTGTGGTCGTTGAACTCTGGGTTGTTGGAGTTCCTGATGATGGTGGTGTCATGGTCTCTGTTGTCAAAGAACTGGTACACGCAGTATGGAGAGGGCTGTACATCTACAAAATATAAACACATCACATAGTGCTACAGAGATATCACAGAAAAGTGTACAACTTGTACTCATATCATGTACATCTATAAAAGCACATGCATTTCATTTAAATAAATAGCTTATTTTTTTTATATCCAAAAGAATACAGATTAATATATGGAATGTTAAAATGACTTTTCTCTTAAAACTAAGGTGAGCTTACTTGGTCGCCTTGATTTGAGGTCGGAGCACCTGACAATCTTGATATGAAGTTCGTTGATGTTATCTTTGGGTCTCATGGCAGCATTCTCATCCAGGGCATGGAGGGCGTCAGCAGCCGCCTTTTGATTGGTCATCACATACCCCAAGGCCTTGGTACGCTCCTGTACCCAAAATAAACCACAAAATTAAATGGAATCAACAATAATGCACAGGTACTAAAACTGTGTATCACACTATTTTTGACTGTATTTTTACAACTCAGAAAGCAATGAAAGGGATTGTAATCCACTGTGACTAGGGTAGGTGACTGACCTTGTAAAGCCTCAGTGCCTGCTCCATGGGGACACGCAGCCTGATCCAGTACTCCACCATCCCAAAACCCATCCCTACCCCCTCACCCTCCAGACCTATAACAGGGAAACATCAGGATTAAATGTAAACATCATTGAAAGTCTAAATACAACCAACAAATTAGGTTAAATGTGCATGTATCTGCATGTTTAATACATCAAGAGTAAAAAAAGCAGATCATGACGTCTGAATAATACTGGTGGTTATTTTTAATATCAATGCATAAACAAATATTATTCTTTTTATTTCAAACAAAATGTAAACCAAGCATCACCTGTGAGGGAAGCTGTACCATGGATCCTGCCATGAGGTTTGTCAAATATGTCTTTAAAGACAAGCTGGCAGGCTCCTATAGTCTTAAAGTCTTGTCCGAGAGATTGGTGAAGTTCTAAGGTACAACTCTCCTGAAGTACCGATAATTGGACAATATTGCATTAAGATACATGTACATGGCATTTTACACTTGAATGAGATTCAGAGATTCAGATTAAATACACCATTCTTTATTTACTAGGATTCAGTCTCATTTCTAATCTTGAATATATGTAATATCAAAATGATACATCTGATTTTTGATTATATCAAATTATCAACTATACAGTGTAACATTTATTTTGTATCGTGTGTGCAAGTCTTTTTTTTTTAATGAGAAAAGTATACATTATACAACTATCATTAGAGAAGGCCTGCTGAATATAATGCACAAAGAGAACTTACCCTCTGAAGATAGTGGAGGAAGAAATCATCCACCTTGACGACATACTGAGAGGTGAAGTCGTACTCTGGGCGGGGACCTTTGAGTACAGGCGTGGACTGAATCTCAAACTCAAAGAACTCCCACGTGCAAAAGATCAACGCCTCCTCATCTCCCAGCAGCTTGATGGCTTCAGGAGACAGACTGACCTATAACACGCATTTAAAAACAAATGTAAATGTACATTAACAACTACAGGGTAATTAGGTGATACATAGGTATCAAACAATTTTTAACACAGGGAAAGTAAAATAATGTCATAAGATAATAAGATCAATAAAGGACTAAATATTGACAAAATAATATTCAATTGACTTCAAATAAAAAAAATGTCTGCATAGTGGGGTATTGTCTAAGAAATTTCTTGCCTTCTGTACATGGATTTCAAACAAGTTCTGTCCTCGTTCTAGATGTATTGTCTCATCAAAGTCAATGGTATCCTCAATCTGATTTGAAATAAAAACAATCAACATAAACCTGGCCATGTATCAAACATAAAGAAAATTGTAATTCAAACAGAATCCATGTATACAAATGCTTACCGATTCAGTGGGAGGAGGCATTTTGTATTGTTTTGTTCCATAAGCAACGTCTCTCAATTGAGCTTCCAATTTCTGTAATAGAAAAATTCAAATGTTTTACAAGGAGAATATTTGATGTAAATAAAATTTTAAACTTAAACATCTTCAAATATTATACATTTATACTATTCATTATCATAATCACTCTGGCAGTGTACAATAGGCAGCTCTGATTACACAACAAACCTTTATTCTAGCAGCCCTTATGTCTAACAAACGAGCATATTCATCCAGCTTCGTTTCATATTCCTTCTTAATTTCATCAATCTTGGACTGGGAAATATCAACCTAAACAAAAATTATCATTAGATAACAAACTGAAGGCAATGAACCTATGTATAAATCAAAGCTTTTTGTAATCATAAGATATGTTATCCAATTCTCATAAATGTATTGATCTGTGTACAAAATACACCGACATAAATCAAGGTTTAAAAAAGAGTTTTGCCAACCTCTTGCTGGTAGTCCTTATTGATCTTGTGTTGTATGACAAGCATGTTACGAGTCTTCTCCAGCTCATGGATACACTCAGCATACTCTGCTTGTAGCTCCAGTAATTTCCTGTGTTCATCTGTGTAAATAAATGCACACTATTAAATTCATGGTGCAGACATGTGCTTACAAGAGAAGAACAGTCTTTCTTCTTGAATAAAATATGTAAAACACATATACATGTACCGTTCTTGCTATGGTACATGTACATGTATATATGTCCATGTACTATACAAAGACACCATATTCTCACCTTTAGACATCTCTCTATCCACTTTTTGTAAGAAATCTGGGTCAGAGACTGATTGCTGCTTCTTTTGTTTGACCAGAACCAGGGCTTCCTCTATCTCAGAGAAATCTATAGCACTTTCCTGCAACAAGTTTTATTTCATATAAAACTGTACTTGAAATGACTAGAATGGATTTATGGTTATCTTATTCAGTCTATAAGTGCAATTTAATACCATATACATGTACAATTTTTCTACAGTTTTCTGAGATCTCAGGTTGTAACATGTAATCTAACTTTCAAACCTTTGTGAAAAACTTCATTTTTTCCTTGAGATCATCATACTCTTCCTTCAGCTGATAATGTTCTAGTTGCATTTCCCTGAACTGTGCCTGAAGCTGTTCATGGGTTTCTGTAAAGAAACAAAACATACTGAAAATAATACAACAATAATCTAAACAATCAAACATAAACAATCAAATGTATTGCAATGACTGCTTCTATTCTTGTTGAAATGGCAACATGTAAGTGTTCAAGTATTTTTGGGTACAAAATGTACCTCTTTCAATTGCGTATTTGTCTAGGATTCCTCCTTTTTCCCCAAGGTCTGCCTTCAACGTTGCTTCCAACTGAGCAATCTGTACTTTCAACTGATTTTCCCTCTGCCGCCATTCTCTTTCTCTTTCCAGATCAAAAGCGCTGCTGACAAACTTTTCATTAGCTTCCTTCAAAATCTGGTTCTCCTTTTCCAGGCAAGATAATTGTTCTTGTAACTTAAAATACAAATTTGGACAGTTTGTAACTGTGTGAAAGAGATTGATCTTTTTTTCTTTGGTTTTTTTCTTTAACTAACATAATTTTTTTTCTGGTTTTAAGGTGAAATCTCCATGGCAAAATGACAATAAGCAAAGTCATTTTATAGGTAAACCATGCACTTATAATTTATACATGGCAAGATTAAGAAATAACATTTTTCATCAATATGTCTCACTTCAATGATTTTTCTGTTGTTAGTGGTGCCAAATTTCAGCTCATTCTGCAGAGTAAGAACACGGTTTTGTTCTTCCTTCAGCTGCATGTTGAGGTTTTCCATCTCCATTAACATGTTGTCATGACTCCTCTTCATTGCATGAAGGTTCTGAAATTTACATCATTAGAATAAAGTATACACTTTTCAAATCGTTCATTCCCTTATGAATACAATGCAAAGTACAAACCTCTTCAAGTATAGCATATTTCTCAGTTACAGCGGACAATTTTGTGGATTTCTCTTTAACCTCCCTCTGTAGTTTGATTAAGTCTATATTTTCTTGCACTGTAGCTCTGCAAAATCAAAGTTTCTTTCAGATCACAATCACCAAGAGAAGAATTCTTTTAATTTATAGGACTTCCTAAACATCTGTGTGTATTTCTTGTCTAAGCATCTAGATTGCAGTCATCAATAGAGACTTGGAAGATTTTGATTAAACTCACCTTTGTTCAGCAGTAATCTGTTGTTTTATTTTCAGGAGATCCTCTTCATAGTCAGATTCTTTCATTTTAATCTATGTTTAAAATATTATAAAAACATCAACAACAAATGTCTACTTCTTGGCGAATTTCAAAAAAGAAAACACAGGATAAATTAAAAGATCATCATTTACATATACATCTGTTTCAAATCATATTTTTAATTTAACTTAAAATTGACATATTTTAGAAGTTTTCACATAAGTTAAATATACTATGATAACAAAACATTGCACAAGTGATCTTACTTGTTGACGTAGGTTCTCTATCTCAATCTCACACATATTGAGATGTTCATTAAGCTGGGCTATCTGGTCATCCCTGTAAAATAGAGTGAAAATGAATTACTTCTTTAGCCATAAAATGGAGATATTACTATACTACTACATGAGTTTAGTATCTGAGTTTTACAGAGGTCACCTACTTATGCCGTATCTCTGCCCTGGTGTGTTCCATCAATCCGTGACCACGCTGTTGCTGCAGACTATGTGTGTGGGAAACTTGTTGTCTGTGAATACAAACACAGGAAAAACTACAATCCTGATTATTTCTGAGACACAATGATTAAACAACTTCAACTGATTCATCTGTATGTTTACAGTGTAACCTTTCACTACATATCAAAATCCTCAAAACAATTCATCATAAGATAAATTTGAATCTTGAGTTTCTTGATATATTTACATTCTGAAGATGCTTGATAGACTAGTACTTGCAATTTGCAATTCAATGCTACTTCACTTTGCATACCTCTGTATAATTATATAGATATCTGTAGATAAAACCTTGTTTGACTCTCAAAGCTCAGTTAGCCCAATTATAACCACTCACCCCCTGAAACCTTCCTGGGGCCCTACAACCCTCATGTTTTTAGTCAATCTGGAGTCTGATTGGTGACTTGTCTTGGAAATTCCCTAAAAGATTAATATCATAAGAAACCATACCATCAGTATTGTAACATAAAGATATAGAAAAGATGTACATGTTTAAATGACAATACTCCTCCTTCCTCACCGTATCAATCCTGGATCCCACTCGATTGTAAGGAGTTGTTCGTTTACCAACAGTTGACAGTTGCTGCTTAGTCAGCATCAACTGAAACAAGAAATACCTCAAAATAAATACAATTTATAATTTTATACATTATGCATCACTGCTATAAATAACAGTCACGGCACTAAAGGGGCATACCTTTTCTTTCAACTGAACATTTTGTTTCTCTACATCTCGTATATGGTCCTGAAGTTCTTCCATCTTTTCTTCCATTTCAATATCTCGACCTTTCTTTGCTGTAATTCATTGAGAGAATAAGTGAAATCATGACAATATTGGTTCAGCATCAGCTAACTTACTGGTAGATATTCATAAACAAAAACAGCAAACTAACCTCCAACATCTATTTCAGAGTTCCTCTTTTTGTCATTTACAAGTCTGAGTAATTTTGTTGCCATTCTGAAATGCAAAAATTATTTCATAAATACTTTTCTATTTGCTGCAGAAAACTTAAATAAATATTAACTGAAGTACAATAATGATTGAATATAAACATCCTCCCACCTCTTGATTTTGTCCTCCTGTTTGCGAGCATGTTTCTTCAGAATGAGGTTTTCTTCGTACATCCTGAGGTATTTGTCCTCTAAGGTGTCTCTGTCCCATTTACTGACCATTCGACGCTGCTGAGCAGCTTTTTGCTCAAAACCTATCCCCCCAAAAATCACAACATTTTCTTAAAATGAAACTTCATGCATCTATGAGCAATTAAGACATTCAGTTTCACATCAATATTAAAAACTCATGATAGTGATAGCTTTTCTGACTTTCTTCTATTTATTTAATTTTTTCTTATTCCGTCATGCTTGCTATCAATGTATAGTTAAGGTTGCTGATAAAAATCACAAATTATACATTTTTTTAAACTTGCATGTTGATTTTAACAACTTTAATTATTTTTTTCTTCAATATTTTACTTTATTTATCAGATGTTATCTGTTCAACCAAAAAAAAAAATCTTGGAATTTATGAGTATTTAGGAGTATATGTTATTTGTATTCATATTATCAACATCAAAGGATTATTAAGGTATATTCAAGCATGAAATGTCATTGCCTCTTTAGGAACTGTCAATTTATAATCAAAATGACTAAAATCAGAATTCTATAACTCTGTCTGTGGAATGGAAATGTAGCTGGCTACAAAGTAATTAGCCTGGGTAGGAGTTCTTTAGGGAGGCAGGTTCTCTTACATTTATGTTATACTCACCATCATTCTTTCCTCCTCCTGGATCTCTCACTGGAACCATATCAACGTCCGTCATTTTACCTATGTCAAGTGACCAACTGATTTTTCAGTGTGGGAATGTACTTCCCCTACTCAGATTCCATTCCTGTAAAGTGTATCATAATTCAATTTTAAATAGTACATGACATGTTTGAGCATGTCCAACATCTTAAAACTTTTGAAAATACAATGCCTCTGCTTTAAACTATTGTATCTTAACCCATATTTGCACATACTCACAGAGATTATTCTACATTTTTATGCATAATAATATTGTAAACAGATAAATAATAAGTCGCATTCATTTAACCGGGCATGATACATAACCATGATAACGAACTGTGATAGGTGCCCGTTCTGCTACTGAAAGAATTGAGATTTTTTTCTTAAATCAAAGATAATTAATTTCTTAAATAAAGATAAAATATCCATACTTCTTCATCTTAAAAAGTCGCAAAATATGGAACGGATAACGTATAAAACTCTAAAATGTCCCAGTTGCTAGTGTTTTGTTATTTACACTTCAGTACGCATGCCCAAAAATCCAGAATACCGATCCCGATTGATATTGTAAGCAATCGTCGGAACCCACGGGTTTTCTATCCTATTCTAACGGATAGAAAACCCGTGGGTTCCGTCGATGATCATTAGCGTAATAAAAAAAACTTTTTCAAAAGCATATTGCACATTTTCATAATAACAGTTATTTAAATGATATTTAATTATTTTATCTTTGACACCCTCTATACAGGCAAAAAAAAAAAAAATCACTTGCTGTAGCAAGAGACATAATTAAATAACATAAAATAAATAATGTTATTTATGTCTCTGCTGTAGCCTATAAAAAGCATGCAAAATTCATGATTCTTATAACGTTATAGGTTGTACAGGAGAAACTACTGTAGCTCGGATACACTTTTGACAAAAAAAAAATGTAGTTCAAAATTCTTGCAATATAATTTATATAAAAACCTTTCGAATTGAACGCATCAGGTGGGAGGGAGGGGAAGGCGTTCTCGCTACACATATTTTTCATATAGATTTGCGTATAGAAAATTGAATAATCATGGAGTCCCCCCCCCCCCCCCCACTTACTGGACCATGTTAAAATTGATTTGAAAATAAGGCAATCAACAATGAAATTGAAGTTATAGTTAGGTATATGCACCCCCTACCCCCACCCCACCCCACCCCCGGATTAGGAATTTCGTCATTTGCGAATCGTCTTTTTTTTTGGCCTTTTTTTTTTGGATGAGTATGGCTCTCTCCCCCTTTTCCTTTTCAAAAGCGATGCTACGTACACGTGCCTGGTAAAAAATAGAAGATAATGAGAAAATGTGAATAGAAAGATGTATTTGTACAAAATTAAATAAGCTTGCAAAATCACCCCCCCCCCTTCTTTCTTTTTTTTTTTTTTTTTTTTTTTTTACAAGAACTGATGTGAGAGTTGTTTAGATTTGGGGGGGTTGGGTTGATTTGACATACTATAACAACACCAAAAGAAAATTCACTGTCCTACCATTAAACGCATATTAAACTGTAAGTTTCAAAATTTCCTGGGTAAAAAAAAAAATATAAGAAAAGGTGCATGGACTTTGAATTGTCCAAAGCATGATCAGCTAAACAATTAACGTGCACGCGTAAATTATATAGTATAGTCATTAGAACACCGTTATTACGTACCACGCAATATATGCTATTGATCATGTAAGCATACTTAAAGCAACTGATTTACAATTTGAAATTGGATTTGAAATTCTTAAAATTTTCAATACCATATATAGCATACAATTTGATATTACCTTTCTTTTTCCTATATTTTAATACTGAAGGCCTGTCGTGTTCCTTTTCATTTTTCAGCATTGTACATGTATACGTATCATGCAGTTTCCACGTGTGATTCCATATTATATGACAATTTTCTACTGATAATCATGTTTTTGTAGATTTGGATATATCTTCCGTATAAATTACCATTTATATATACAACCACATGAAACAGCAAAATTGGATTGCAAATATCAAGAGAAACACATGTGAAGTAAATAATTATAGAGCGTTGCTATGTAAAACAAACCATTTCCTTGTTGATAACGAAGTACTATTTATAATTTTGAATACATTAACAATCTATTTTTGGTATGAGACAGTCAATTGCCTAGTATACCTTACGGACATTTTATGTACATAGACTGTATACAGTACGTACCAAAAGTCAACGCGAACTTGTCGCAGTTATATTTCACTGTCCTTCTTTCTGGATTTCTCGAAATCTAGGATCTCATATTACTGTAATAGATTGCAGAAACAGAAAAATTATTAAAATTTATACAAAACCAGTACATATAAGTCTCCACACGTTCTCATTATTTATACAGTGGACATTTCTCTCTTACCGCTAAGGTTTTCTCATATCAAAGAAGAAGCTTGGAGAATCTTCGTGATGAAAATTGACATGCACAAATTTTGATTACAAAGAAACCGGTGTTTTTTTCTTAATCAGTGTTCATACAAACATGGATAATGATTTTATAGGAATGCATATTTTTCATACATTGATTGCGATGGGGAGCGCCTATAATTTAACATGGCTACGTTGTCTGTATGCATACTTATCTTACTTCTAGATATTCAATGTAATGCATGTAGATATACATTGTCTATACATACTTTTATAATACCAGGTATATTGCTGTGTGTAACAATGCATCATGTATAGGTTAATCAAGATATTGCTATGCACCTATATATTCTCTTAATTGGCATCTATTGCTATTTTATAATGATGTACCCCTTTTCATTGTTATAATATTGACTATTTTTTTTATTTTACATTTTGCAATGATTGTCATTTTGTAAATGTTTGCTTCTATATGTATCAATCCAGTAAGTTAAAAAAATCTATAATATGTTATATACATCATTGACTTGTAGCAACATTGTATATGTGTGGTCATTTACTACATGTATCTCTCTGTATTTTGAAGTTTCATTGTCTAATTGTCTCTCTATAAATGTAATGCTATGTAGCTAAATGGTCAATTTCAGGCAATATTTGTTTTTCTTATCTTTTGTTAAATGTTTTAAAAACTGAATATAGTTAAAAACAGGCACGCAGCATCGGGGCAGCCCAGACTGCCCCCCCCCCCCACCACTTTTTCTCAGAGAAACTAATTTTCTTAAATTTTCATATAAAGAATTTAATTATCATGGAATTGCCCCCCCCCCCCCATTTTTTTGGGGAGTATGTAAAAAAAATTGGATTGAAAAAAAGGAAATGAAGAGTGAAATTGAAGCTATAGATATACCAAAATAACTGCAGAAATTTGAATTAATTTGCTCGAATTCAAACCCAATCTGTAAAATGGTTATAAGTTGAAATACAATTTTTAGATGTTTGTTAAATGATCGGCATCTGGTTCTTCCTAAAGGACCATAATAAGATATCCATAGGTGCTCCCCAGTCATGTTAATCTATTTTTTAAAATGATCATTGATTGATTGATGTGGCCCATTTTTAAACAGATTGAGGTCATGATACAATTCAATTGAAATTGAAATTGAATTGAAATATTGTAAATTTAAATTTATTGGTTCAATGGGCGTAAATACAAAATTTACAATATAACAGGAAAAACTGGTTTAATTTTGGGGTCGGGGGGGGGGAGCAGGCCGTCGACCTATCTAATGATCGCACTCAAAATTATTTGCACTCCCCGAGACAAAAATGTATAGAATATTATATAATACTGATAGTATTAATTGGTTTTACTATAGTTAAAGGTTATAATGTACGCATATGACTTCTATATATAGTGAAATGATTATCACAGTCCAAATGGTATTTGACTTCTGATAACATGTTGCTATAAACAATTAGATAACACTATATTTAACAGTTGATTAATAATATTAACTTTGATAATAGATACGAGATTGCACCACAAAGTGATTATAATTTCAATATTTACACAAATAAAAAAAAAAACAGAGTAGGAAA